>NC_142707.1:8787878-9090909 GCF_055471065.1 Atractosteus spatula
CCAATAAAGACACTTTTATTAGCGCAATGGTTCTGGTGTTGCGGGTTCGAGCCTGGGTTGTGCCTTTAGCCAGCTGTGACCAGGATTCCTCAAACAGCAGTAGCAATAGCTGAGGGCAGGGAGGGATCAACTGATCAGGGCTCTCCCAGCTATCGGCAACACAGCGCCCCCTGTGTGGAGGGGGACGTGCCTCTCCTCCACCCATTGTCACTGAGCTTCTGATACCCTGTGACCCCCTAGGGTGCAAAAGGAGGTGGGCACGTTAGGGGTGTCTCCCCCGTGTGCCACTACAGGTTTCATAGCCACAAGCCAAGATGTCAGCGGCGTGTTTTTCACTGTTAAAAACAGAATCAGAGCAAAAGGTGTCTTCATACTGTAGCACTGGGAAGCAGATTCAATGTTTCCTCACTGCGTGCGAGCTGAAGGTGGGGGGTGTTTGAGGTTTGTGTGTTCTGTACGTATGTTGTGAGCGTGTGTTAATACTGTGGAACTGGGCGGCGTTGCGAACATGAAAAGGGAGAGAGAGGAATATGTGCTGTGGAGAAATCTGGCTCAGTGTCGGGTGTTTAAAGGGCCTGTCTTGTTATGTGCCCCTTGCCTTTTTGCGCCAATCGCCACGGAGACAGGCACAGAAGAAGAGGTACACCCCCCGCACACAGGTACCCTTCTACTACACAGACCCCAGCACCTATCTGCTGAGAGCATGCACCCCTACCATTCCTCTCATGACCACTGTAGTGCCTGTTTGAGCATATCTGCAGCTCGCCTGACCTCTTCGGTGGCCTGCGTGAATTTTCCGGCCGATGTTGCTTTCGTTGTGGTGTCTTTCTTTTTGGATAGTTGAGTGTTTTCTACTCTGCATTTATTTAGCATTCTATTCTTCACTTTGGCAAGCAAATCCAGTCTGCTGAGGCACATGGCTCTGACGTGCTCTTACTCGGACCATTGTCGAATACCCACAATCCAGTGCGCTGCCAAATACCCACAATCCAGCGCGCTGCCGCTCCTGAGCTCTGTTTGGCCAATGACAGTCTGCTCTCAGATCGGCTTTCTTGCCTTCTCTCTAGTTGCTCAGCCATTGCCAAAAGATTTGCATTGCTGGAGAACTGCCCACTCTGCGTAATTGTACTAAGAGTGCCCTTAAACACTGCAGTGATGCAAAACCCCTGGCCATGGTTGTAGTCGGCATGCTGTGGGGTGGTTGTGCGAAAAGCCGTTGACCGCGTTCGTCATTCACTACAACAGCACCCTTCCTCTTCTCTCTCCCCGTCCCAGCGAATCTTCCCGTACGTGTCCGCGATGGTAGGGAACGGGACGCTGAGCTACGACCACGAGCGGGACGGCCGCCCCACGGAGCTGGGAGGGTGTACCGCACTGGTCCGGAACCTCAACCACGACACCTTCCTGGTGGTGCGCTACGTCCGGCGCAGGCTGACGGTGAGCCGTCCCGACCTCGCTCCCGGGGAAAAACCGCGCAGGACACGCAGTCCCGCTAGCGGCCTGCATCTCTGAAGGAGCAGGCGCAGCCTTGGGACGCTCGGCATGTTTCACGCGCTGGAGACAAAGACACAGTTCTCGTGTCCGGCGGTCAGACATGTACAGAAGAGAGCAGGCCTTTCTGGCCAGAATTAGGAAGTAGTTAGTTGGTAGTTAGGTAGTTGGAGATCCTTGGCTACTAACTAGCTCAGACCGATTAGCTGCCTGCGACCGAAGAAGAGCAAAAGACTAAAGGGTTTCCTCTGATCTGGAAATCAGTCAGTACCCAGTTGCCTGGTAGGTTTTCAACGCTCACTCATTAAAAATGCTAGGGCAGTCTTCATAAAGGGAAGTGTGTTACCCTGGTCTAAATTCTGCTTTAATGTAATTGTAGAAGTGATTTCTCCCTTCTGTTGCGCGGTTGGGCTGCTGTGTGTCACCCAGGTGGGGCCAGTACTGCTTGTGGTGGATGAAGTGATGAAACATACTGTGTCAATGCGGTTGATTCACATTACCTGTGGCACGTGAAGCTTTTGAGTCTTTCTCTAGATTCCTAACCCTCTGCCTCTTTCAGACTCCCTCCTGTCCGGTGTCTCTGTTCCCCGTCCCCTTTCTCTCTCAGAGTGTCCCACGGTCCCCTCTCTTTCACCATGTCCCCTCTCTCCCTCACTGTGTCCCTCTGTCCCCTCTCTCTCCCTCACTGTGTCCCTCTGTCCCCTCTCTCTCCCTCACTGTGTCCCTCTGTCCCCTCTCTCTCCCTCACTGTGTCCCCCTGTCCCCTCTCTCTCTCACTGTGTCCCCCTGTCCCCTCTCTCTCACCATGTCCCCTCTCTCCCTCACTGTGTCCCTCTCTCCCCTCTCTCTCTCTCACTGTGTCCCCCTGTCCCCTTTCTCTCTCAGAGTGTCCCACGGTCCCCTCTCTCTCACCATGTCCCCTTTCTCACCGTGTCCCTCTGTCCCCTCTCTCCCTCACTGTGTCCCTCTGTCCCCTCTCTCTCTCTCACTGTGTCCCCCTGTCCCCTTTCTCTCTCAGAGTGTCCCACGGTCCCCTCTCTCTCACCATGTCCCCTTTCTCACCGTGTCCCTCTGTCCCCTCTCTCCCTCACTGTGTCCCTCTGTCCCCTCTCTCTCTCTCACTGTGTCCCCCTGTCCCCCCAGGTCATGATTGACATTGATGGGAAACAGGAGTGGCGGGATTGCCTGGACATCCCGGGAGTGCGCTTGCCACAGGGATACTTCATCGGAGCGTCCGCCATCACCGGGGACCTGTCAGGTACGGAGCTCCAGCTGTGGGACACGGGGCAGGACCCCAGGGGAGTGTGTCTGTCCTTCAGGCACCCTCACACACCTGCACAGAGAGCAGGACACACCTCTAGGATTCCGCTTTATACCCGGTTTAAACGCAAAAACATTCACTGAACGCAGCAACACAGAAGTGGTTGAATTGAAAGCAGTAATAGACAATAAGCTGGTATAACCATTCTTCTTGACATGTCAAATTGCACACTCAATCACAGTCTTCTGTGAGAATGGAAACACTTCCTCATGGGGGCACTTTTCCACTGGCATTATTATAAGGAATATAAACCATGCTGGAATGCTGCTGGGAATTCTATTAAGGAGAAATCTTAGCACTCATTCAGCAATAGCATTCACTTGCTTACAGTCTTGTTAATAATATAATGGCCGATGGTCAGTCTGTAGAGGTTTTGGAGAGTTTTAAATATCTGGGAACACATATTGACCAGAGGCTGAGTTACGCTGAGAATATATACAACATTTTTAAGAAAGCAAATCAGAGGCTGTTTTTAATTCAAAGGCTAAAGAACTTTAATGTCAGTCAGAATGTCCTAGAGATGGAATATAAAAGCCTTGTTGAGAGCATCCTGGCATTTAACATGACAGTTTGGTATGGAAACCAGGGGTTGAAAAACAAAACCAAACTGTCCAGGACTGTGAAAATGGCAGAAAAAAATCATTAGGAAGCAGCAGCCCCAGCTCAGCAATTTATATCATAATACAGTTCTGAGAATGGCAAGGAACATCCCAGCTGATTCCACACACCCACTCCACTCTCAATTCATAATACTCCCGTCAGGGAGAGGGTATAGGGTACCAAATACAAATACAGACATTTATAGGGAGTCCTTTGTCCCCTCTGCAATAAAACTGCTCAGTGCATGTATGTAACTGTAGTGCCCCCACTACCTATTTATATATCCATCTATTTATGTATCACATACTGTTGTTGTGCTTTTATGTGATTCTTGTGATTTGCTTGTGTGTTTTGTACTCATATGGGCGAAGCCAAAGACAGATTTGGACAGTAGTGGACAATAAAGGATCTATGTAATCTCAGACAGCATAGTGTTTAAACCATGGATGGATCAGTGCAGCTCAGCCTTTCTCAGTCTTAAAAAAAACTGTTTTCTTGGACACCTCTCAATTGGACTGAAAGCCCTTCAGATAACCAGGACAGACATCTGTAGAAACGTGTGATTTGGACGCGTTTTGACAGTAGGCATTTTGGAACTCACCGTTTGCAAAAGGAGCAGTTAACCAGCTCAGAAGCCACGTTCTTTTTAATTTTGTGTGCTCTTGAAAAAGGGCTATTCAAGGAACCCAGACAGACGAGCGGTATTCTTTGCCACAGTGTGGGGCACTGCTGCCCCCTGACTGGGAGAGAAGATGCCCAGCTCCCTGCTAGTGACCAGCTGCTGAGTTATAAGAATAGACCCTGGCCATGGAAGAGTACTGGCACTCTAATTTTAGACTATTATTTCCAGTGAAGGCCACAGCCACCTTGGAGCTCATTTATATCCACACTGCTGCCTGTTAAAAATACTCCAGCGCTGTGAGCCGTCCTGCTGGGAAAAAGCAGCCCGTTTCTCGCTGGAGTGGACCACTGGGATGTCACCTCTCAGCATGCCGCCCCTTCTCTGTCTCTCCTGGCCCTGTTCTTCCCACAATGCATTGCTTCCTCCAAACACAGATACCGCCATCTCTGTTCTTCTAAAGCTACGACCACAGGTTCTGCGTCACCCTGATAGATAACACAGAATTATGCCAGTTGCTCAAGAGCAGTGGTGGAACGTCCTCTCCTGACCTCTCTCTCTCTCTCTTTCTCTCGCTCTCTCTCTCTCTCTGTCACTGTAGATAACCATGACCTGATCTCCCTGAAGCTGTACCAGCTGACCGTGCTGAGGACGGCTCAGGAGGAAGAGCAGGAGGAGGAAGTCACCATCCCCAGCGTGGACAACATGTCCCTCCTCAAGGGTGAGGCACGCACTCAAACATCAACACTGCACTCCTCTGCTGTGCCAGCTCGATACCTGCTCATCGCAGTTACTTCAGATTGCCTACTCCACAGCCTGTTGCTTGAAGCTCCTGGGGTTCACCAAAAGATAAATTCAGAGCTGACTATGGTGATTTGGGGGTATGAGACAATTAAATGTCCAATTCAGGTATTCCTGCAGGCAGTACTTCCCAGTCCTGGTGCTGGTGACCCCCCTGACCGGTTGGCTTTAGTTCCAGCTAAGCCTTCAGCTACACAGTCGGACACTTCATTGATTTACACTGTAATAAGACTAATCTGAACTGTTTGTTCCCAGCTCATAAACATGTTCGTGCTTTAACCACTGTATTTTATAAGTGAAATAAAATCCCAAACTTGTGACTAGAAACAAAATGCAAATATTCCAGTGAAGCAACTTCTTAGGTCAAGTGGTTTCAGATATCTCATGAAGGTGAGGTGGAATGAAAAGCAGCAGGTGTGTGGGTCACCAGGCCCAGGCCTGGGGAACCACTGCTGTGGGTTTTTAGCTTGCCCCAATCCTCTTCTCTGCAGATGTGATGGAGTGCGGAAGCATCTTCCTGCTGACACAGAGCGTCCCGCGTTCCTCCTCCGGATTGCTCCGAATTCTCTCCCTGACCTCTCCTTTCCTCTCCCATCAGCCGAGGACTTTTCCGAGCCCATGAGCGGGGTGACCCTGTTCTTCATCGTCTTCTTCAGCCTGCTGGGCTCTATCATGCTGGCCATCATCGCTGTCATCGCCTACCAGAAGTGGAAAGAGAACAGCCGCAAGCGCTTCTACTGAACGCAGAGAGAGAGAGAGAGAGAGATCCGCCCCCTCCACCACCTCTGAACTGAGCCGCCCCAGACTGCCACTAACCTGAACAGGAGCCTCGTCCATTACCGCCAAGCCGGGGAATGATGGGAGAAGACATGGGACCTTTAAGCTGAGCTGCTCTCCTCTCCACAGGCAGGACCCACAGAGGCACTGGAGTGGGAGAGCCCTGCCTCCCACGTGGACACTTTCTTGAATGATAGTAATAAAAGTGCATTTATTGTCCTACCTTCAAAGAAAAACAGAAAAGGGGAAGACGTCCACTCAAAACCATCCCCACTTTCACACCTGTCTTCAGGTCTTGTTTCAAAGCATTTGCTGGGTAGTGGAGAGAGGATGTTTGGCTGTCTGGTTCCCTCTTGCATCATTACTGTACATCTTTCAGCATGGGCTTCTGGAAAGCTCCCTCACTGGGTGGACAATGGCAGATTTCTCACTGCCCTGGATTACTAGAGCAGTCCATCACATTTACAAAAAAATCACATTACACCAGCAGCCTTCAGCTGCAGTAACTCTACTTTCTGTTCATAGAGAACCATGCTTTGTGAGTGGGAAAACAGATCCATATCGATATGGAATCAACTTCAGTGCAAACTTTGACATCTTTTTCTATCGGCTTAGGGGTGAATTTTAAGGGCTTCTGTGGTGTTCGTGACTTTTCTTCAATTTTCTGTGATAGCGTGTTTCCTGCGTACCGTTCCCCACAGGAGAATAATTCTGCAGTCCTGTTCTTTTTCCCGTCGTGTTCAATGGTGGTCTCCCCAGCCCTTTCATTCTTCAAGAGTATGTTTATGTGTGCATTTGTCCTTGCTGCTATAAGGTGAAGGAGGTTCGTGTTTATTGACCTTGATCGTTCTCATTCCTGTGTGCCTCGTGCTGCCTCTTCCGCTCTGTGGTCTAGCTGCTGCCTTGGTCATGTGTTTAAATGTCTCTCTGTTTGTACGGATTACTGGACCGGCCTTTTTTTTTATGTGTGAATTGTAAAACCCCAGTATCCATACTCTCTCTGCACTGGGAATCACAGCTTGGAAGAGCGTTTTTCTGGTTGATTCATGTCAGCCTATAATGTAATGAACTTGAAACATAGAATCCTCTTTTGGGCCATTCAGTCAAAGAGTGAGAGCCTCACTGTCTGGACAGTCCTAACATGGTTTGTTGAAAGTGTCAAAAGACATTCCCACTGAATATATCTCTTTTCCTGAGCTACAGATTGGAACAGATGGAACTACAACATGATGTGTTAAAACACGAGTCCTGCTTTTGGAGAAACACAGCCCTGCAATTTTTGTGAGTAACAGGTTGTACAAAGCACTGCTTCCCAAATTGCGCTGCTCTTGGGCACTGGTAACTTTGAATCTGTGCAGAAGAGTTATATTTGTCAAGCTGTGCTGTAATTGTACTAATTTTGCCCACTTCTTGTGGTCATGTGCTGCTTAAGATTTATAGACACTTATGAATCCTGCTGGACTGTTGCTCTTCAACCGGATCAAACTTGGTAACACTTTATAAGACATTGGAACAAGGATTGGAGAACAGAGGTCTTTTAGAAGAATGAAGTCAGTAAGGGATTCAATATAGTCATTAAGAGCTCAGGTGGGACAAATGAAGGACTCTCTTAACATGGCTCTTCAGGTACAGGGGAGCTGTACTGTGCCTCACTGTTCAGTCTGCAAAAATAAGGTGCACCATGTGTTTCATACTGAGCATCGGAAAAAAAAAAGCCAGTTACTAAAACAGAATGCACTTCTTACACAGAAACCTGCATAAGAACACTTCAAATAACAGGAGAACTCCACACTTTGTAAGTTTTTTTTCTTTACAGAGACATTATGCATATTTTAGTTATTTAAAGACTCATTGAATTAAGTGTTCATATTTTACAGAAACACAGTTGGCTTTAATGAATATTAAAATAAGCATTCCATTCTTTTGTTTTTTAGAACACGATGCCCCATGCAACTATGAAACCAATCTTTAGCCAAGGCCGATTCCCAGCTAAAATAACTGCTAATTGCAAAATAAAGTGAGCTGTCTTTCACTGAACACCTCAGCCACTTGTCTGTCTTATCAGTCCCCAGCAGAGATTACAGATGGCGCAGTGGTTGGCATTGCTGGAGCCTTGCTTTCAATTCCTGGGGTGCTGTCTGCGTGGAGTTTGCATGTTCTTTTGTGTTTCCTCTTCACAGTCATAATGCATACTGGTAGTTTACCTTATGTCTGGGAAAACTGGCACTGTTATAAGTGTGTGTGTGTGCCCTGTGATGGACTGGCGTCCTGTCCAGGGTGTAGCCTGCCTTGTGCCTGTTGCTTGCCAGGATAGGCTCCGGCTCCCCTACGACACTGAATTGGTTAAAGCTGTTAGAAGATGGGTGTTTGGATGGACTGAGCCCTCATCCCTCATCCCTGATTTTCAGTAACTGGAACAAAGATGGTATCTGTTTTTGTTTTATACTTTTCAACAGAAATAGCTGATCATAACCACCTACAGTTTTAAAATATTTATGATTAATAACAACAATAACAAAACATGCCAAACTCCAAAGGGCTATAAATCATTTCACTAAATTAGGAGCCACTGGCTAGGAATTGCGGTTTAAAGGGAGGTGTCTAATTGGAAAACGAATACTGAAAAGACAGAGCGCTCACTGCACGACAGTCTTTCTGTTAGTGGGTGTCATGCAGGTCGAAGATGACATTATTAGCATTTTCTCTAAAACATATTTTGGCGGTAAAAGTGTGAACTCCAGTCTGGAGAGCTGAGACTATTTTAACCTTCAAACTCTACTTTGCAGTGAATAGGGTGGTATCCTCAACCCTGCAATAGCCTCGGTAGCCTTTGAAGTAGCTCATGTGGAGAATCATCGCATGGCTAGATTTCATCTGTCAGTCTCCAGCTGTACGAAAGCAGAATTAGATTGACTTAGACCAGGGCTTCCCAAACTGATGGTTTCCCTCCCAGTCTCTCAATTCCTTCCCACTTCTCAATTAAATCGAAACCTTCCTTGATATTTTTATCTACTCAAAAGGTTTGATAGATTATTACTGAAATGTAATAGTTAAAAGGAACCCGCTAACATGTTTAATACTGTACATAAGAACAATGAAAGAGAGTTTGCACTGTATCGGTACAATTATGTCAATGATATTTCAACTGGAACTCAACCAGCAGTTTGTGAGAGTCCAGAGGACCTGGATTGGAAACCACAGATGTAGACTATGAAAACTATGTTTTCAGGAGAATGTTATTAAAATTGTCAATGTAGCCGAGTCATCTGCACCAGGCCGACATGTTCGCTGCACTGAGATTGTTCTGGTAGCTGAAACTCATCTTCTTTGTAGTTGGTACATGGTGCCTGCTCTGCACATAAGAGGATTCTGTGTCCTGTATGGTAAGCTCCCACTTTAAGGAAAGGTCTGTAACAATTGCACTGTTTTTTTCCCCTGGCTCTTACAGCCAAGTGCATAGGGAGCACACCTCTTGCACGTGCTTCAATAAAAGCTGTGAGGTTTTTAATTTGTTGGAAGACTCTTTTTTTCCCTCCTGCAATTGTTTGATTTCCCATTCGTGACCTATGTCTACGCTACATGTCACGGAAATGTGAACACTCGCCTCCTTTGATTTAAGTTATTTGGGAAGAGCAATCATACTGGTGCCCACAGTATCTTTAAGAGCCCGAGGGGTAACTGCATTTCAACACAGTCTACAGAAGGGCCACAAATGCTCCTACATTCTTCCATACCCCTTTTGAAACAGGGGTTTTGATATAAATCCTAATAACAGAGTAATCTGTCCTTGAAAAAAATCAAAAGTAAAAGATTCAAAACTGAACACTTACCTTGCTCAAAGCAAGGTGGTGGGAGGGCGGGCGTGTGACAGATACTGAATTATAGGGCTGCTTGTGAAGTCCTGGCAGTCCAGGACCAGGATCGGACATTACCGCCATAGACAATGGCAGGCCACAGCATTAGGTCACGTAATAGCCTGTCTGTGTTGAAAAACATCACACACTGCTGCATAGAAGGTGCTGGCTGTCCACCAGACCTTCTGCACAGTTTCAGTAATACAGTACTTTAAAATAACTAACATTCCAAGCTCCTTGTTTGACCACAAGGCATTTGAAAGGCCCTCTTGTACATGTTCTTGCATTTTACTTTGGGGAGGTTATTACTACTGTATGTGGACGTACATTTAAAACCCAACAACAGGAACAAAACTGCTTCATCAGACTGAAGGGTTGAGTATTTATTTGTTTTATATAAACAGTAACCCAAGAACAAAGAGAATTTCTTGGCATACAGTAGAAATGGCATCAGCTACATGTCATTTTTTTTGCTTGAACTGGGTAACAAAAAGAAGACTACAATAAGAAAAGAAAAGAAAATATACAGCCGTGGACAGGCTTTTGTGCACCCCTTTCCAAAACTGTATTTGTGGCCAATGCTGCAGATCCACATACACAGGTTATCCATGAAGATGGATTGAATAAAAGAAATCATAAAAATACGCAGCTGTACAGTGTGTTTTGAAGACCGCCTGCAGGGCTCTGAAAGGGTGTACACCTGTTGTCCACCACTGTGATCATCAGTCAGCAAGCCTGCACTGCTGTGGGGAGAAATGGATCCTGTGGAGTCATCTGGCAGAGAAGCTTCAATCCGCTTTTACTCTCTTTATTTTAAAAGAAATCCAGGTACCTTTAGCTACTGAGCACAGGATACTACACATGTCCAGGCCTATATAATATCAGGTCAGATAAGCCATAGCTCAGCTGGAAATGAAAACCAGGAGGCTCCACTTGCTGCTCCAGAAGAATGGAGCTGTGCATCCCTTACCACAGCTGCAAGAAAACCAGCTACTCGGCAAACATCAGGGCATTCATTTAAGGTTTAAGGTCCTACATAGAAGAGTCATCGATGCTTAATAAAAGTCTGTCTGCTCCTATAGACCTGCACCACAATACAAAATGGGGACAGCCAAGTCTATGGACAGTATTGGAATCAACCAGCTTCCTATAATAGTCTTAAATCTCAGCTTCATCATTTCCTACTGTTTACATCCACACCATTGTGAAAACTCCAAATCAAAAGAAGATCTTCATCGTAATCTTTCACGGACAAATCTTCAGTAATGTGTTCAACACTCTGTCAAACTTGTTCCAGTTGTGAGCTCTCTCCCTGGGTTACCTAAAACCCTAGCTAGCAATCAAAAGGACCATCCAGTATTAATATGTTAATAATAATAATATAAGTGAATCTGGAATGGAGAAAGGCATTTATACCTTTTCATGTCTCCAGCATCCTTTCTGAACAAAAGACAGTTTGCACCACAAAACCCACGTACAAGTGAAATTCAGAAGAGCCATCTAATTTACTTTTAATTGACAATAAAACTCTGCACGTGAAGCAAAATGTGTTTGAATATTAGCTGTCTGACCTGGAGAGTCAGAGAAGTCAGTATGGCTTCTCACAGTCCTGCTTCTGTCTGCCACTTCCTCTCTGATCACACTCTCCACAGCAGCTGAGCAAGCTGGCCCCTGCCTGGCCAAGCGAAACCGGCCTGGCCCGAAGAAAACCAGGGACATTTCAAGACAAAAACAGCATGACTTTTTTTCTTGCTTTGATGAAACATATAGAGGTATACAAATATTTACAGCGCATACAGTCAAAAACAGAAACACCTTAATTTTTATTTTAACAAAACCAAGAGCACACAGACTCCAGCAGGTACAGCACAGCATATGTTTTGAGAATAGTATTGCTTGTAATTAGAACTATAAAGTCAGTACACAAAGCCCCCAATTCGCAAGAAGTTGGTAAAACATGTACTTATGAGTGGAACCAGTTTTGAGAAAAAATACCCATTTTTACAGTTTCACAGATCAAAAGAATGTATATTTAGTGGGACTTTCCATTTAAAATCATGTGGATTAGATCCTTTCCTGTACATAAAAATGTACTTTTGCACATTACTTCAAGTTTTATCTGGGATGTTCTTACTCATTAATAAGATTTTTACCAACTCAGAGAAATCAGGGCCCAAAGAGTTTATTGCAGCATATACAGTACCAGCTAATAAAGTTGTTGCATAGCCTTGTATGGTACAGAAGGAAGTAGAATAGTTCTGGAGAGGTAGGGTGAAGGGAGATTCTGTAGTTTGTCTCAGATTAAAAAACCTGACCCTGGTGGACAGCAGGGACATGGGCAAGAACAGCCCAAACAAACTGCCACACTGTGGCTCAAGGAGTATTGCTAAAGCTAGAAACAACAGGATTACAATTTTTTAAGACCTGGTCTGTGATATGGGATTCACATTCGTAAAGGTGCCGATTACTCCAGGGGCTTAAAGCACGTCTAGGTCTGGCTCATTCAGAGGAAGGGTAATTCAATGATCACTGATTGTTGTTCCTACTGTTATCACCACACTCGGGAAGATATCCATTGACATCCTGGTCTTTCTTTCTTCAAATGTTTCTAAAGTGATGCCAATATAAAAAAACCTCATCATGAGAGGCCAAGTCATAAAAATGCACTTGAAATTCCAGATGAAAGATATACTTTTAAAGATCTGTCACTGCATTATACAATAGTGGTCATTAATGCTCTTATTTAAGCAGTTAAAAAAAAGAGTAAAATAATATTTCCAAATCTGCCCATTGTTGCTGTGTTAACACACTCTTTCTGCTAGACACCACTGTTAGCTTCCACACCTGAAATATATGATTGAATAAGGTAAGCATCACACTGGATTGGCCCAGGAAACTTTGATATGGAAACAATGAGCCTTCTTTATAAGATGTAAAAATGACCTTTTATGCTTCCATTTTGTACCTTCTGCAGAGAGAACATTCACTTTAAAGAGTGCAGGGAGGGACAGGGGCAGGCAAAGACACAGTACACATCCACATGCACACAGACTTACACACTCAGATCTCGCGTTAGTCTGAGATATTCCAATTACAAAGAAATAAAATCAGCAAATCTAAAAAAAAAAAAGACTAGCATGCTCACACCTCATAAAATCGGTTCCCACGACTGTAATTTTCATTTAGTAAAATACAGTTGAACAAACATATAAGGTGAATAAAATAGTATGTACACACATTTTTAGGTACATGTATGTTGAATTTAGCCCTTTTTAAGGTAGTCATTTTAAGGCCAGACAGGAAGAGGTGAGTTATTACTTATCTTTAGTAAAGCTGGCAGAACAGCTGCTGTGAAACCTGCAGGTGAAGCACGTCCTTAGAGAGCATCACAGGTGCAGTACTGAATGGTGTCTAAGAGACTGACTCGGACACCTGGGAGATGCAGCGAGTGTTGAGGGAGGGAAAGCGAGAGAAACCACAAGGCAAAGCAGAGGAGGCGGCTCCCGCCACGCTGAAACTGACTCCGCTCCGAACACTCTCGGTCTACGTATAAGGACTCAGAGTTTCTCTCTTTTCTCCTTCTTAAGCCAAACACACACTGGAAACAGGACGTTTGACGGCAGCAGAGTATTAAGACCCTTTTTCAGTTAATGCACAAAGAGTCCATCGTTTCATTTGCAAGTGGTCTCTGAATGACAGAAATGTTAAAGCACTTCTCACTCCCTAGGAGAAAAAGCACAGTTTCAACACTGCTGATGCATTAACATTGCAATTGCAAAAAGTCCATAACAGAGTTCCAAAGAGAGGCCGTGCATTCCACTCTGCGGGGGCAGAGGGGTTAGACGAATGGTTCTTGAAGGCCAGTGTTGATTCCCTATGGTTCTGGTTCTCTGCGATGCAAATTGCTTAACTAAAGAAAACTTACATACAGACTGCTTTCTGTCAGGGTCCTAATTATTCATAGATAGGAGCAAAAACATAAGCACCCTGCAGTCCCTTGAGCCATCGCATGTACAGGGTGACATCATATTTACTCTTTAAAGGAAAATAATCTTTTTGTCGCCAACAGTGCCACCCTCTCCCAGGTCAACTGTGACGTCACTCCCTAATTGGCAGAATGCTTGTTCAAGACAATGGAGCACAAGCGCCAACACTGAACAGCATGCCCTCGTACTTGCTATGTTATCTGGAAGCTCTTCATTAGCATTGCCCTCAATATGAGTGTAAACAAAGAACTGGGACCAATCTGCTAAGGCAGGCTTTGGCGTCATCTGAACGTGAGAGCACGTAGGCTTGAATGTGTGGTAACGCAAAGACGGCACAAGGCAGCTTTTGCAGCAGAAAATCACTCTTTTTTCTAAGAGCAAAATGCAGAGATCAGGCAAATAAGGCAGAAATAAATGTGTTGGTGGAGTAGGTGAACAACGTTTTTTCTTTCCTTAGAAATGCATGGTTTATTTAAAAAATAAATGCAACAAAATACAAAAAACTCTGCCTTGGTGCCAAAGCCGTCCATATTATTCCCACAATAATAATATTACAGTCACCATGCTTTTCCCTTATGTCACTGTGGTATCACCAGGGTGTACACAACACTTGATCACATGTCCACAACTCACAGCACAACAACAGGATGCCGAACCAGGCTATTCTACACTATGCCTTGTGCTCACCACAGTAAATCTACACAAGATTCACTTAATGGATGTGCTCCACATCCTGTCTATTGGAAACCTAAGACACCTCAGGATTAGTACAGCACAGAGGTCTTGTTTCCTTTGCTTTGAAGAAAGCAGTTTTACATAAGGTCTAAGCCACAGGTTATACATGTTGTAGCACCAGTGCAAAAGGCTAATTTTTCAAACGATATACTAAAACAACAATCATCATTCTGAACTCAAGCTCGTGCATAGAAAATACAGAGCAATAAAATCTGTCTTCGAGATGTGACGATTGCAGTGGTTTATTCTGTTCCTGTATGCTAAGTCCGCGGTCTCAAATGCAATAACAGACTCCAATCCCTTTCCCAAAGCTCCCCAGCCTTGCTCTTTCCCTTCCTTTCTCGCATAACAAGAGCGCTCGCCAGGAGACCAAATCCTGGTCATTTTCAAATAAAAACTCCAGAAAAGCTGAAAGACTGTTTACCTGAGACCCCTTTCAGCTTAGAACAACACTAACTTTTCTTTAGCCCGGTTCAGAAGGGCATGAAAAAAACTCAATTGCACGCACAAATAATAAGGGGTAAAAAATGAAAACATCTTAACAGATGCAGCCGTCAAATCTGGATTCGTTTACAGGGCAATAGTGCAATGACACATTTCGAACCCGGCTCCTCAAGGGGGCAGTGCCTTCCCATTTGCGTCACTGTCACTGCCCAAAGCATTTTCTTACTTCAAATATTCTGATTACTTGTTTCCTTGTCCCAGAATGCTGTACAGGAAACTCTTACCTGAATAAATTGTGCTTGTTAAATCACTGACTGCACAAGGCCCATGGAGAATATGATAAAACTATGTCCTAGTGCTGAAATAATTCAACTGTAATTCAGATGGAATTAAGACTGTGATTTGAAATCCCTACTGCACACTTTTTGTTATCATACCACACTGCTGGTCACTACACCAATTTTACCTGTCTAGATTTAACGAATGGAAAGCATGTTTGTTTCCGTTTGAACTATTTATTATTTCACATTACTTAAATCAATGGCAGCTTCTTCTTTGCCAAAAATCAAATTAAAGCTTTTATTTCAAAATATGGAACACAAAATAATAACAATGTCCAAAATAAAGCCTTACTACCCGCACTTAATGTGGAAGAGAGTGACTTTCCTTATTTGTGTTACAGAGATCCAGCAAAGAAAACTATACAACATGGAGGTGCGGTTAAAAAAATCCTAAGATCCACCCACCTAAAACACTCTCTAAAAACTGCCTCAAGCTTCTGGTCAGCCATTCGGAGTCCCAAAAAGAAACGCCAGTTACACAGTAACTACCACTCTTCACGCCTTGAGACGAAATCGGGATGAAAGGTGGCTTCAGAAACACAAAACACATCAAAGAAATTAGCAACCTGCTCTGAAAACGCCACTACAGGGGAAGGCATGCCTTCTTCAAGCAGCCCCCCATGCAGGACGTTGTGAGATAGATTTTTAGTTTAATTTAAAGCAATAAAGATTATTTTGAAATAAAGTTACAAAAAGTTACTGGAGTTCATGAATCCACTCTGTTCGTCAACTACAGTCCTACATCGTTCAATTCCACGCAACTCTGTGTTGGAATTCTTCAGTCTTGACAATGTACTAAAACAGGGCTCCTCGACACACAGACACCTCCCCTTCCGTTCAGACGCCCTACAGAACTAAGATCATGTGATATTCAGCTCAAATGATAAAAAAATGTACAGAATAAAGAGGAAGAAGGAACAAGAAGCATGAAAGGATGATCTTTTTTTAAAAAAAACTTATGAATCAAGGACCCTCCAGCCCATGGCATGGCACAGGGAACAAAAGGGTTCTCAGCTGTGTCCCCTTTTAACTCTGCACCACCGAACACCATCAACAGGCACAAGCAGGGACCCCAGGGACTGTCCAAAACAACAACTCTGATAAGATAATGCAAAACCAACCCCCCCCCCCCCCCCCCCCGCCAAAGCATTTGAATGGAACCAAGCATAGCTTAGAAGGGAAGTGAAATGTGTTAGACGTACCTTCGGTAAATATAAACCAGTAAAATGGCTAAAATTGTGTGTGGGGGGGTTAATTTAGGCAGAGCCACTCAGCCCCCACCTCAGTGTCTCTGTGAGATCACCCAGTCTGGTTCCACACAAGGACCCTCCTGGCCTCCAACAAGAATGGGCGTGCAGAGGATTTGTCTCCTAATAATGGGGAGAAATGATAGCAATACCACTAAGTTTTCAACCACTTGGCCAGAAAAACAAAATGTTATTATTATTGTTATTGGGTATAATTTAAATAGTTATTGCCTCTGGTATGACCACTTTGATATGTTATAGTTATGAATTTAAAAAGTGGCACTGCGATATCCATACCATAAGTAGGAATAACAATAATAATAACAACCCAAGCTCAGCTGACATCTGGGGGTTTCAAATACGGAGCCATTGGAGGGGGCTTTCAGACCAGGCCGCTGCCGTTGTCCACTCCAGTGTCGCTGATCTGCACTCCGCTGCTGCTGTCCAGATGATCCTTCTGTCTGTCTGTGCTTCTCTCAGAGCAGCAGTCCCCCGAGGCTCCCTGACACAGCCGGCCGGACTCCACCTCCTCCCCCTCGGACACGAAGTCTTCGTCCACATCCAGTTGGCACACGCACACCTCGATCCCGGAGTCTCCCGTCACGTGTCTCCGACGCGTCCCACAGTCCTCCTGGTCTCCGGGCGCGTACGTCATCCCCGCCTCTTCCCCAGGCGGAGGAAGGCGGGACCCTGGCTGGGGGGGCGGGTCACACCTGCCTCCTCCGCTCTCGGACAGACGGGGGCTGGCCCGCGACGACTGGGGGGTGCCCGCCACCGAATCCCGATCTTGTTCCTGGACCGGCAGCGCGGGCTCCCCCAGAACGTGTCTTATAGGCTCCACCACCACTGTGGACTGCAACTGGCCCGCCGGCAGCAGGATGAGGCCAGGGACCGGGGTGCCAGCAGGGGAGGCCTCAGAGTAAGGGGGAGGTGGAGTGGGCGGGTGGCCAGCCACCTCTTCATAAGCTGGGAGTTTACAGTCCGTCCAGAATCCTGACATTGAAAAGGGGCAAACCCATTAATAGATCATTAGTAACAATATCATGGTCCATAGCACAAATATGGAAAAGAGCACTAATTTAATTGGCCTTTTGGCTAAGAATAAGAGTACCATTAATTTATAGACTGTTATAAAAAGTGAGGAGGGCAGCACAGTGGCGCAGTGGTTAGCATTGCTGCCTCTCAGCGCTGGAGCCCTGGGTTCAACTCCAGACCTGGGGTGCTGTCTGTGTTGAGTTTCCACATGTTCACATGGGTTTTCCTCCAGGTTCTCTGGTTTCTTCCCATAGTGCAAAGACACACTGGCAGGTCAAGTGGCTTCTGGGAAAACTGGCCCCGGTGTGTGTGTGAGACGCCTGTGTTTGTATCTCTGTGTGTGCCCTAGCGTCCTGCCTTGCTTGCTGCCCCACAACCCTGAACTGGAAGAAGCAGTTAGAAAATGAATGGATGGAGTATAACATATAATATAATACATATTATAATATATAATTTTTTGTCAATGGTGGTGAGTGGAGAACTAAGAGAGACTGCAGGAGAGAGAACACAGGTGGGGGCTGTGAAGGGTGTGGTCTTGTATTCAGAGATGGGGGGGGGGGGTACTCACGCAGGTTGAGGGGCGGAGGGGCGACGAAGGAGCTGGAGGCACCCTGGTAGGCCATGAGGCTGATCTCCCGCTGGCGCTGCTCCTGCTGCAGGCGCATCTTGACGCGGCGATGTCGGTACGCGCAGCAGCAGCTCAGCATGATGATCAGCGTCCACACGAGCCAGAACCCTGTGCACACAGCCAACCCCAACGTCAGGATCCAGAAACACACAGGGGTCCCAAAGAGACCCCTGCGTTAGCCAACAGCATGCCTTCCAAATCTTTTCTACAGCAGCATAACAGTCTCTGTAACTCTGCGATCTACTGAAAATGTATTTTTTATTTGGATTTATAATTATAAGATCTAATTATAATTAGATGTTGGGTTAGAATGATTTTGAAACGTGTAACATTTGAGTAAGACACTGCTATCTGCATAGCTCCCTGAATGTCTTTATCCCTCCTCACTGAGGGTATTAACATAACATAACATCACTTTATTAGCCCTATACAATTTCCTGCATCAGGAATTCATCTTTTTATACCCCAGCTTGCTCTCCATGAGACACACAGACAGGGAGAGAAGCCTGGGGTCAGAGCGCAGGGTCAGCTATTGTACAGCGCCCCTGGATCCTTAGCCACAGAACCACTGCTCCGCCCCAAGAACATTTGGCAGTGGTGGGATTCGATCCCACGCCCCCGGAGAGACCGGAGCACAAATCCAGCGCCATAGGCCGCTCGGCCATCAGCAGCCTAATTATGATGTAATATTTTTTTCTTTTCCGGGGCACCACACAAACATTCAGATGAATGAACAGTGAGCACACATGAAATCTGGTTTTCATGAACTGAAACACAGCAGCAACATGATAGTGAACAGAAAAATGTTATTTCAAAATGTGTGAAGTAAAGGGGCAGCACTGTGACGCAGTGGTTAGAGCTGGGGCCCTGGGCTCAATTCTAGACCCGGGGTGCTATCTGCATAGTCTAGGACCAGGCCATATCCTGCCTTGCGCCTATCGCTGGCCAGGATAGGCTCCAGCATCCCTGCGACCCTGTCCTGGATAAAGCAGTTAGGAAATGGAGGGATGTGAAGCACAGAGAAGTACTGGGTTGTTGTCTCAGAGACCGGGGCAGTGAGAGGACATACACCACAGCTCGTAGTAGTACGTGCAGCACTCAGTCTCTCCACAGCAGTAGCCCATCTCACAGCGGTACTGCTCATTGTTCACGCCGAAACAGAACTCCTTCCCCTGGAACAGACAAGCACACACGTGACCAGTGAGCAAGCAAACTGGAGATCCGACTCCACACTGGAGGTGTATATACTGCACTGGACGGGAATTTACTGCACTAGATGGGATTATACTGCACTGGACAGGAATATACTACACTGGACAGGAATCACAAGGACAACAGGTACTGAAACAGTAATTGCTATTACAAAGCCAAACAGAATTATAGGGGGGGGGGGGGGATTATGAGGTCATTACTTTTTGTAATCTGAAAATCCTGGAATGTTCAAGAACTGTGAACTAAGAAAGAACAGTAAAATTGACAGCAAGTAGTGAAAAAAACAGCAATGTTTTGCAAACACATCTTGACGTAACAAAATCAGAACCTTGACACGACTCTCACATTACTATGCTGGCCTGAAAATCAAATAAGACATTTCACAGATTTCTTTTATTAGAGCAATAAAATTATGTCATGTTTTCGCACAATAGCAAAACGGTTCTCTAACGCATAGTTTTTTTCTATTCTAATTTTTGATGAAGCGGGCAGGGGAACGGCAGCAGAATTTCTAAGTCTCGCACACGATGTGAGCGGTGCAGAACGTTCATTTATCTCCTACAAAAATAAAATAAAATAAAAGATTAAGCTTTTCAAGACTCAGAATATAGGCTGTGAGAAGAAAAAAGACTGCGCTCAAATAAAAATAGGGCATAAAATAGAGCATAGCTCTATAAAAATTGCTCGAAAGGGCACTGAATAATAAAACATGCAATATTTATTTTCTGGGGGAAAGCGTGTAGGTTACGTATAAAATATTCCTGCTCATTTGAGGCAGTAGCATTAAACGACAGGTGAACACAAAAGAATGAACAAGCAAGTCATCCATTTCCGTACATTAAGTCATGTAAAACGCATTCTTTCAAACTTCTCCGAGTAACAGTACGGTGGACACAGACACCACACTTTTAAAAAAGCAAATACCGAACTATATCCTCGTTGCTAAAAATGTTACTCTTCCGTCAATACGTTTATATATATATATGACGCAGTAAACATTTAAAATAAACTTTACCCAACGCTACATCACAATCAAAATAAAATAATTACAACAGTTCGACAGTCACTCCCTTCATTTGCGTAAACTACCCAAGATTAAAAAAAAGCAACAGTTTTGAGCCTGACAAAGTTAGCAGAGCTCGATATCGGAACCAACAACACAACAATCTGTTTCGAACAACGTACCCCCGAAGGTGTCATGGATTAAATCAACAACAAAAAAATAAAGCTTCAGTTTCTTTCTTCTTTAATTAGCTTAAAAACCGTTAGCTATCTTTACCAACATTATGTGGAGGGAAAAAAAACAAGTGGCAACAAATGTAAACTTTTAACCACTCGTAGATAGGATGGATATACAGTATTTACATTACGTACAGTTGTTTAGCCACGTTTATTCGGAGGAACAAATATGCACATCAACAGGCCTGCTTCCAGCTGCGAACCACGGCCTAACCTGAAAGCAACGACCGAGCCAGGCACCCCAGTCCACAGCTTACCTGCACCACACAAGCCCCGATGCAGAGCAGACAGAAAATGGGTCCCAGCACTTTCTGTGGCATCTTTCTGGGTGGCTGACCGATGGCACAGCGGCGTTCACAGAGGAACCTCTAAATTAAAAGAGAACTACCGTCTTTATACGTCTTCATATTATTTTTAGCTACATGTTTTCATTTTCCTGTTGGGTGGCCAACGCACTGTTATCACTGTACACAAGATGGCCTGATCGTTTCGTCGGCAGAGGGCGGTAGTGACTCAGTAGGTAAAGATGAAGTAACTTCATACAGTATAGGCTGCCCGGCAGGTAGGCACGTAGGCAGATTCTAGGGTGTTAACTTTTCATCTTAATAAAATGAATGTTATTTAGGTAACGGAGTAAGCTGTGCAATCTATTTCCCAAAGCTAGTTATTGTTTTGCGCTAATTCTTTGAATAAATGTGTTTTTAATACGGAAATATACGGGTGGGTTTTTGTTTTGTAAAATCGCCACATTTCCGTCATCACTGTAACTGTAATTCACTCATTCCGGGAAAATGGAGCTGTTCCGCCTCCTCATTTTATGGTTACAGAAATTAATGCACATGTATTTCATTCAGAAAGATGGAAAGTTTTTTTTTTAATTCTCTACATTCACCGTCGTCAATTACGATTTTCTGTTATAGCAATTAAGTGAACATGTATTCACTGTCAAATGGGTGGCATAAACTACTATTTTCCAATCGTTTTTATAGACTTACATCGAAATTAGTGGTGTTTGTGAATCTGTGGGAAATTACAATCAAATTAAACAGCTGTTTCATTCTGGTTCAGGTCAGAAAATGTTTTTTGGCGGATACCTATGAACGGGCACCTGGTAAAGCAAACCTGGTATACAGAAAACGTGCTGTTTGACCTTAACCCTCAATTTATGGATGTCACGGATCCTGGGAAATGGAACAATAGAGTTTAATTCCACACTGAGGTAAAAAGAATGAGCAATATACTGTATATATAACCTTGGCCAGTGGAACCGGTGGTGGGTGCACACATTCAACGGTGCATGAAAATGTTCTCTGGCTTTAGAAGTCCCGGATCAGAAAATAAAGGCGATTACGTCGGGTAGGCTTTGTTTTAAAAAGGGACTTTCAGTCAGATTATTTGATCAATAAATTTGGGAAAGTAGCCACCTTTGCATGTGAAACAACACCACAAACGGGTAACAGTCACCGCAATGTGTGGTCACTCGGTTTTGACAGCCTTGCAGAACCCTGTATTGTCGTTATTATCCGCGAATACACTGTGCACGTACAGTGCTACATTGAAGTATTTGAGAAGTTGTTTTTGTGCTGGCCAGTAGGGGTCGTCGCACAGGCGACTGTTTACAATGACGCCACTGATTCCATGGTTACTCGTAGCTCAACTTGATCTGAGCCGAGCCAGTCTGTCAACACCCATCTGCAGACCGGACCATGGTGAGTACGTCGTTGCAATCGATAGTTTCTTTGTAGTTGGCACTGCGCAATTAAAATAGCAGTATAATCCTCCACCATTACCGCCTGCTTGTGTCAGATCTCGAAAATGCATCGCAGGTTCGCGTAGGCTGGTAGGTGACTAGATGTTTGTCCTTACCAAATTCTGCTGCTGAATAATACGGTGCGATGTAATAGCAAATGAGACGTTTTTATAATGATAATAGATATCCGACAGGAATTAGGGAGATCTGTTAGTTAGTAGGTACGGTTCCTGGTGTTATATAATATAATCACATAGTAGCATATGAATATAATAATTTTAATGCAATTAATGATACTATGATATCTCTTTCTGTTGTTGTTAGTGGTAGTATTATGACTGGCAAGAAAATTGCACACGATAACACGTGTTAGCGATAAATTATTTGACTCATTTTGGCTTTCAAACGTTATTATAAAGGAAACATGCCGTCACTGAATGGACTCAACTCAACTCTCCTGATATGTATTTATAATAAATCAGTATTGTTAAAGAGTTTGAGCCCAATAAATTGCAAAAAGTTTAAATGTAACCCTTTCTCGCAGCCCGTGTCCTAAAATTCTTTGGTAATCGCGTCACGTAAAAACTGAGACGTGTTGCAGATACTCGACCATATCTTCGTGCTTATGGGGATCTGTGATAGCCTTATAGCTCTTCTGAACGTGACCTGACTTCTCCGATCTCATTCGTTTTTCACCCCAGGGCGAAAATGAGATGGGTAGCAGGCATAATTCACTGAGCAATGTAATATTATAAGACGATGCATCGACAATGGGGTTACCGTTGTGAGTTTGGGTGGCTGAAAAGGCTTGGGGTTTGTTTGGATGTGGTCAGTCGGGGAAGGTGGGAGCTCAGCTCAGGGGTGATGGCAGCCTGGACACACAGGATGTCTTCTCAGCTGTGGGGAGGTGAGCTCCATGAGTCCCAGGTGATCGTCTCTCCCTTGATTCTTGAAAACAGAAAACTACAGGACTCTATGAGTGGGCTGTGAGCTGAGCCGTATAGCAGCCTGATGTCAAAAGGGGTTTGGGGTCATCTGAAACACCGACAGAAGCGTACAGGTCAGAAGTAGTTAGTTCCTTAGTGCTGAAAGTGAACCAGTCAGTCTGTATAAAACACCACCTTGGTCCATCACAGCTTCACGCGGGTCATCAGAACAGATCTCGGCCAGGCGGTTCATCGCCAAGCTGGCTCTCCTTTGTTCGAGCCGCAAAACAGCATTGTGCACTTGCAAAATCTGCTGCACAGATTAGCTGCACAGATGCAACAGGATAATTATGGCAATGTAGGCCAAGACAAGAAGCTAAAAAGACAGGAGTATTCTTAGTGCCACTGGCTGTTCTCACACCGTGGAAGGGGTCTGGCGGCCTTGACTTTCCAGTAATCCCATCCTGTCACATCAGAGCTTTATGTGATTGGAGGAGATTTCGCTAGGCCACCTAATTGTTTTATTAGCTGGCACAGTGACCTAGCTTTACCGCCCTAGTGCGAAAGCAAATTAAGGAAACTAGACTGCTGGGAAGCCGCACAGGGTTTGAGCTTGATGTTTCTCCCTGTGTTCTCAACCTGCGTCACTGGTCATTCCTGTCCTGCACCTGAGACTGCGACGGTCTCTGCATCCACTTCCTTCTCGCATCCTCCTGAGTCAGACACGCTCTTTCTGTTCCTCCCTATGACTCTGTCAGCTGTTTCTCCTACCCTCCGTGCTCTCCACTGGCTTCTGTACTCTTCACATTCTCTATGCTTTGAATTTGTTTAGCCCGCACTCTGCCTTATCGTACCTACACATGAATGCCTTGGCTGTGCTTACTTCAGCTTCAGTGAATGATTCAGGAACAGTAGGCTGTTGTCCATGGTCGTAACATGAAATAAGTAAATGAATGCATGCATTTTGGATGGCTACCACAGCCTTACAAATAGGGTTTTTAGTATAAAAGGTCATGTATTCTAAATGATCAGAGTGGCAGAGCACAAGCTCCGGAACTGAGGGGTGAACTGCCTCACTGGGCGCACACATGCACTGTGCTCTTTGCTGTGATTTTTTCATGATCATCATGGGAGTGCTTGTCCTCATTAGCATGGCTGAGTGTGAAGACGGGGGGCCTGGGGACAGCATGTTTGTTACGGAACAGACATCTTGCTCGGCTAAATCCTCTTTTCTTCCTGTGCGCCTGGTGTCATTTTGCATTGTTCGCCCGAGGGACGCAGGTTGGTTAATCAGAGGGCTACAGAGAAGTCAGACGATTTGGCCAAGTTCAGTTGTGTTGCTCATTAATGTTCAAATCACAGAATCAAGAGCATTCATCCCCCTGTTTTCTAGCCACTTCATCCAATTCAGCGTGAGCCGGAGCAGCCGGAGACGATCCCTGCAAGACGCCAGTCCATCACGGGGCACACACACAGCACATACTCACATCAGTGCCAGGTTTCCCAGCGGTCAATTAACCTACCAGTATGTCTTTGGTCTGTGGGAGGAAACCCACGTGAGAAAATACAAACTCCATATAGACAGCGCCCCAGCGATTGAACCCGGGGCCCCAGCACTGCAAGGCAGCTTCATCCTAGCCACTGTGCCACTGTGAGGCCCTAGGCTTCCTGCAGCTCTCGCCTCAGATACTCATCCATCTGCGTCTTTCTCCACCTCTGCATGAAACTGTGTGCATCACTGTTTGTGTCACCACGACTGGTAGAGACAGTGTTTTGGGTGTTGTTCCCACTCAGGGTTTGCTGTCAATCCTGCGGAAGCTGAAGAGCTCTCCGGATCAGGAGGTACGGATCCTGCTTCTGGGGCTGGACAATGCTGGGAAGACCACCCTGCTGAAACAGCTGGCCTCTGAGGATGTCAGCCACATCACCCCTACCCAGGTACCCTCCAGACATCCCACAGTGGCGTGTTGCAGGTCTGAGGGAGAGCGTGCATGCACATTGATGTGCCTGTGCACTTCCTGTCTGTCTGACTCCCCACACTGTGTCCTGACAGGGCTTCAATATAAAGAGCGTCCAGTCTCAGGGCTTCAAACTGAATGTCTGGGACATCGGGGGCCAGAGGAAGATACGGCCTTACTGGAGGAACTACTTTGAAAACACAGACGTGCTGGTGAGTGCGTTCCCGCGAAAATTTTTTGAAAAATTAAAAACCGCAAAGGAGGATGTTGGTACTTGGTGGGTCATCTTTGTTTCTGTAGGGCTCACAGAAACTCACAGACTCCTGCCCTCACAGGATCACCTCATGCTCCTGCAGAGCAGAAGTAAATACAGGAGCATCTATGGTGTGAAAGAACTTCTTCCATAAGTGAACCTTTCTAAGCTCTTTGCATGTTCCAAAAAGACTCATTTTGTAGTCTCAACGTACAGGGTCTTCTCAGCTCCCAAGACCAGAGGGCGCTCACCTTGCTGTAGCCACTACTGCCATTGTCTCCCCTTCAATCACAGCAGTAAAATCACAAGCACTGGGCCCGCCTGACTGTGGCACGGCGCTGAGCTGCTTAATTCCTGAATGGATTAAGACTGATGATGAAGAATTCCTACAAATACTACCTTGTCTTCTTCGACAGATCTACGTCATTGACAGTGCAGACAGGAAACGCTTTGAGGAGACCGGCCAGGTAATGTCAGCCTGGAACCAGGTGAAGGAGTTGCCTTTATAAAAGTGTCTCTTGACCACATAGAGATTGGCTTTTACCTCTGTGAACAGGAAAGAGACAGTTTATGTGAAGCTGTTTCTGTCCCTGCGTTCTGTTCTGTTCTGTCTTTGGAAATACCGGTTCAAATCAGCTTTGATTACATCTTTGCAAGGTTTTGTAGGTCCCTGTGCCAGATTCCCTTTAAGAAGTTAGCTGAGCATGTGGAGATCTGCACACATTAACCCCCATGTAACTAGCTCCAAGACCAGTGTTGTTTTGAACTGTTTTAACCTTAAATCGGTTCACAACTATGCGCCTTAATTAACCTTGTTGTACCTTACGAAGGAGTAGCTGAGGAATAAAACCTCGACACGGTCATTTCCATTCAGGATGGTCTTGCTGTCATTGTCTTCTATTGACCGGCAGGCTGTCAGAGAAGTGACCAAGGCTGCTACCTCATGAGAATCCCATGCTCTCAATACCTGTTTCACCTAGGCCCCCCCTTAATCCTAGAGGACTCGCCCTGTAGCCCTGATATACCTTTAATCTTCCCCTACTATTGTAACACTTCACCGTGAGACGGAGTTCCCACCAGAAACTCTGATCTCCCTCAGATCTTACTGCTGGCTGCCTGTTGAAATAACCAGACCCCCTAAATCTTCCGTCCCCTCCAGGGGCGCTGCTGTAACTGGCCCCTTTCGGGGTGTTCTTACTCTCAGACAGAACCTTGCTGTGGTTCTGTTTCTCACTGTCCCCCTGACTGTGAGGGTCCAACCCAAACCCGAACAGACATCTTGAGTCTCCCTGTGCCATACCTGATAGTGGGAGTCTCTCTCCTTAGACTGTGTACTCCCTAATTCTTAAATAGGTCATCTGGCTTCTCACAGGTGAGGCCGTTTGCCTAATAACCTTCCACATATTTGATTATTATGCGCTCTCTCCCTGTATCTGGACATTCTTGGCACTCCAGATCCAGCTGCCCTGTTACAGTCTCCTATACTTCCGTTTGCCTTCTTTAACGTCTTGTCTGTACCAGCATCACTGTCCGTTTTCTCTTTTCCAACCCACCTGCCTGCTCCTGTGCGTCTCCTGCCCCTCTCCTGGGCTGGATCCATTCAGGAGCTGGCAGAGCTGTTGGAGGAGGAGAAGCTGAGCGGAGTGCCAGTCCTGGTTTTTGCCAACAAGCAGGACCTGATGACTGCAGCGCCAGCGGCAGAGATCGCCGAGGGGCTGAACCTGCACATCATCCGGGACAGGATCTGGCAGATCCAGGCCTGCTCTGCCGTCACCTCAGAGGGAGTGCAGGTGAGCGAGCGGGCCTCACACAGGCCTGAAAGCCACACACAGCACAAGCACTCCAGACTAACATCTTCCTGTATAACCCACAGTGTGCACACGCAGGCGCACAATCAAACCTAACACACAGGGCACAAACGCCGATGCACAGTCAAGCCTAACACACTCCTAAAAATCACACACAGCACAAACACATTCAAGACTTACACACTCATGTGTAACCCCCAGCATGCAGACACACACTGAAGACTTACACACTCCTGTACAACCCACAGCACACATGCAGACACACACTAATGTCTTACACTCTCCTGTATAACCCACAGCATGCAGACACACACTGAAGACTTACACACTCCTGTATAACTCACAATGCTCACACACACACCTGAATAATCCACAGTGTATACACACGGTTCACGTTCGAAAAATGCTGCTGTACTGCATATAACACTGACAGTATGTTATAAACAGAATCACGTATAGTATTTCACGCACTGCCACTCAAGACACACTGGCAGCAACACAGACCTCAGACGTCTTCAGTAAAAACTTCATTTCTATTGCCACACTGAAACGAAATATTTTCATTTTCAGTTTATAAATAACGTTTGTATTTAAAGACAAAAACCTTTTCACAGTTTCATTTTTTTTTCAGATTACAGTGCACCAGTAAGCAATTAATTTAATTTGTGTCTAACAGGATACTGTGTTCTGTCTGATATTGGTGATTCAGACAGTAACTCTGCATGTGTATCTTTGTTTCCAGGATGGCATGACGTGGGTGTGCAAGAACATAGCTCCAAAGAAGAAATGACTGCAGACAGAAAAGAGCAAAACCATTCTTGTAACTGTTTACTGTATATTATTTAACTTATAAATGACATAAACAAGCTATAATATAGTATTTATTTTTCATAAATAAACTGAAAACCTCAAGTCTCATCATCACAGAGGTGTTCATTTGATTTTCTCATTGTTTTACACTGTTGTGATGTGAGGTTATGTGATGACAGTTCTAGGCAAGTTTCCTTTTGTTGTATGAGGGCTGCAGAAGAGCCTTTCAGATTTATGAGCAGGGTGGCCATAAGGCTCTCTGTTTTCTAAGACAGGACAGAATTTTAGGCCCTTAATGGGATAAATAGATGTGCAAATTGAGAGTTACACCTTTGCTTACATTAATATTGGAGCTAAACAACCATGCACAATAAACGTATTGCACTTATTCGGTGTTCACTATGCTAGTCATCAATCAGTGTGAACTACTGATCAGTATTACTGATTTGTGCGAGAGAGCCATTGCAAATTCTTAACAATTTTAATAATTTAATGGAAAATGTATTTGGTACTATTTCTGTGTAGTGTAATTAAGTAACAGTGCTTACATTAGCAAGGATGTGATGCTTTATTTTAATAGCTAGTGCAGTTCCACTTAGGAGCAACTTGTCATCCCTTTCCTAAAGTTACCCAAATATCAGAGTCAAGTGGTTGCCTTATTGATGGGTGGAGGTGAGTTCACAGTTCTAGCCAGTTCTCTAATATTCATCAGATGCTCATGAAAGAAACTAGAGGCAGTTTTATTGGTCTAAAACTTATTTTGTTGTAAAGTGTCCAGAAAAATACATTTGACAGTTTACCCACACCATGCATAGACCCATATGAATTTTGCCTTTTATACCTGCAAGGCTTTCAGAATTCCACAAGGGGTCGCAGAAACTCCACTTCAACGGCATGTATCAAGTGCTATAATACTGTCAGTTCAGGAGTCTGGTCAAATCTTAATTAAGACAGAATAACAAATATGAATTAAATTGATTTATTGGTGAACCCCCACCCCCTCATCCATTTTTACAAGGGGCACACCAGGGAGCTGTTGTATGGGCAATGTAGAGTGCCTTCCAGGCAGGTTCCAGGAAGAACTGAGCATACTATACAGTATAGCCCCAAGAGACAGGATGGAGTTGTTTGGAAGGTGTTCGCTGTGATATCATTTTATTATTTTAAAAAACACTTTTTTCTGAGAAGCTCAAAAGGCATTTGCAGTATACAGTTTGGGTCACATGGTGCTTCCCAGTCTGGGACCGCTAAGTGATTGCTAACCACCTGCAATATTGCAATTAAATGTTAGATGGATGGCTAGATGGGCAGATGGGGAATGCTTTTAAATCCTTCTTGGAGCACCTCGATATACAGTACATCACCTGAGCAGAACACTGCAGAAGGGATTTGTGTCTTCATTGTTAAAAATGAGAGTATAGATTGGGAACACTATAACATTCTCCCACTTTCTGTGTCACTTATGTTCTTCGTAGCATGAAGTGAAACTCAGTAAACCCCCAAGGATACCTTACTTGAGAAACATCCAAGTTAAATGGCTCAGAGTGTTTAATAAATAAAATGTTTCTATCTTTATAGTTTAAGTAAGCATTCTCTGGGTCTGTCAGTGGCCAGTTTTATTCCCCTCTGCCTCTGTAGTCCCAAATACTGTACACACACACTGCAGCAGTGCTTCAGCCCACAGTTGTCCATCCGTCCACTTTCTTACCGCTTTATCCAATACAGAGTCACGGAGGAGCCAGAGCCCATCCCAGCAAGCAACAGGCACAAGGCAGGATACACCCTGGACAAGACGCCAGTCCATCACAGGGCACACACGGACACACACACGCACACACTCACACCAGGGCCAATACTCCCAGAAGCCAATTAACCCATCGGTATGTCTCAGGACTGTGAGAGGAAAGCAGAGCACCCAGAGAAAACGCCTGCAAACACAGGGAGAACATATGGACTCCACGCAGATAGCACCTCAGGTCAGGAATTGAACCCCAGGGCCCCAGCACTGTACCATTGTGCTGCACCCCTGCAGTCTCCAACTGAAATTCTAACACTTGTCTGTGATCTTGTGGTTTAATACACAGTGTGTAGTTTTCTAAATCTTTAGTTTAGCAGCGTAGTCTACATGTCATCTTGAGTCAGTCTGAGCTCTGAATTTGTATTGATTTTACAGATTATCACTGTGCTTAACTGCGATGACCTAGGCTTCAGTTTGCACACGCTGAGTCACCAGGGGACAATGCGGATTTTACCAGGCTGTTGCTATAGTTCCTAGTTCTCTGCTCCACTTTGGCCTGGCTGCCATTGCATTAACCTACTCCTCCGGCTGAGGATTGTGTGCAGAAGCAGGGCTCCTCGCCCCGGGGGCGTGCTTCACCATGGTGTGGGTATGCTATAAGCACAGCACAGCTGATATTTACCCTGCTCTGCACAGCTGCTCTCGTCTCTGCCTTGCAGCCCTGCTCTTGTGGCAGCAGGGGAAGTAGGCGGATGGGGTCCTGTTTGTGTGTTTGTGCTGCTGTCATCCTGATCACAGAGGTAGTGCGGGGGGGCTATTAGCTCTCACTTCCTTTGCAATGCAATCTGCTTCGGTATCACTCACCCTGTCCTCCCTTTCTCTATCCTTTCCCCATTCCTAACCCACGCTGGCAGGCTACAAATACCAGAAGCGCCCTGAGAAACTGCTTCACAATGGGATCCCACAAAGGAACAGGAGAATTTGGGTTCACAGCGCAGTGCAAAGCAATGCAGACATTCAAGCTTCTGTGGGTGCTGCACAGATGCTTTCTTTAAGATGGATACTAGCACCCCATCTTGATTTCCTTTTTGAAAAAGTACATCTGGAGGAGGGGTGTAGTCCAGATTCTGAACTAGATCCTAAACTATTTTTTGTGCCATGATATTAGAGACGCTGGATTCTGTGAGCACATGATCAACCATCCATCCATTTTCTAGTCACCCCATCCTATACAGGGTCACGGGGAAGTCGGAGTCTACCCCAACAAGCAATGGGAGTAAGGCAGGGTACGCCCTGGACAGGACGCCAGTCCATTTCAGGGCAAACAGACACACCAGGGCCAATTTTACTGTAGCCCATTACCCTCCCAGTGGGTTTTTGGACTTTGGGAGGAAACCAGAGCACCCAGACAAAACTAACATGAACATAGGGAGAACATACAAACTCCAGACATATAACACCCCAGGTTCAGAATTGAACCCAGAGCCCCAGGGCAGTAATGCTAACCACTGCACCATCATGCCACCCCACTTTTAACCAAAGAGACTTATATATTTAATTGTTGCTAAAGATGGATATTTTACTAGAACAATTCAGGTTACTTACATGAACAATGATTACAGAGTTGTCATAAATAAGAATTAGCAGAACAATTACATACATTAATTGTTTGGGAACACAGCCTGTCCTCTCTGGGCAGCCAGGTCTACCTGTGTCACTCTTTTTCTATTCCTCGTCATCAGGACTGGTTCTCCTTCTTATCTTTCACTCTGGTCAGAACGTCAGCCAGTGTGAATTTTATTCTCAGGACCCTGTTACATTCCAGTTTGTGTGTGTGTCCCAGTAGGTGAGTTCAGGCCGTTTGGCTTTGACTGTGATCTGTGCTGCTGAAGCAGTGCTGTCCCGAGGCTGGCTGGTGTCAGTGTGACTCAGGGCAGTGAGCTTCAGATATCAGTGGGTACAGTTTTAAACTGCATCCTTAACCCTCTCCTGCCCAGATACTCTCAGTTGACCAGAACCTTAATGATTTTCTGGACTGGTAATCCCGTCAATGGATTACCGTGCTTCAAAGCACAATTTTTTAGTTCCATGTCCTTGTTTTATAGGTTTTAAACGTTTGTACAAGAGGAACTTGTCAGTGGAGTGATCTGCATTAAACTCCGTTACCACAGTCTGCCAAGCCCCTGAAGTCTGGAGAGGCAGCCAGCCCTGAACTAGGCCATAAATCACTGGACTTTCCCAGCCTTTCACCCCAGCCCACAGCCCTCCCACACCAGCGAAACCCAGGAGAGAGAGTGAACACCTAGGACTTAATTAAGTCACCATCGTCTATTTCACACGTCCTATCCTCCCATCCCCACCACAGGCTTTCCTGGATGGCTTATCTCTCAATTAGAGCCCCGAGTATAACCTCTACTATCACAGCCCAGTATTTCCTCATCAATACCTGACTGTCCCAGCAGCTTGTAATCACAGCAGGAAACCCCCTCTACAGCCCTGTGCCTTGGATTACTAGTCCTCGTCACCCACCAAGTCTTTTCTCCCCACTCTCAAGAAGCGTTGACCCTGTGCCTGTGCAATGGGGAACAACGGCTCTATCTATCCATAGTAGATAAACCACAGGCAGAAGAAGCTCTCTCCCGACACAGAGTAGGAATTGCACACACTCACACTATAATCGCATGCTTTAGAAAATGAACTGTACACATTCTCAGCCTCAATGGAAAACACTTGGCCAAACCATTGAAACTGACCGCTATTAGTTTCCTATAGCACTGCCACACTCAGGGTACAAGATCAGCTGTCTGCAGCAGCATCTGCGTCAGGCCCCACGATATCAAGTATGGCAGTGCTTGTCTCTGCTCCGTTTTGTGTTCAATGGTTTGCCATGGTTGTATTTAGATGCTAGAAAGTTGACCTTCCTTTTTCACACTGAGCTCACAGCACGTTCTGTTTACCTGTCTGTGCTACTGGAGCATTAATGGCCTGGATAGAATACGTGGAAGAAGGTCCAAACAAGTAGAATTGCATTTATTTCACTGTTGTACCGATATCATGTTTTAGTGTTTGTACCAGTGGTTAAGAAAGACAAAACATATTCCACTCCTTCAGAACATGTGACTGAGTGAAGGAATGTCCCACACTGGCAAGCTGAAGTAATTAAACCCTTCTAGTCTTGAACAGAGAAGTGTTTTAGGGCACCTGTATCCAAAATCCTCAATGGCACTGACAAACCTAATGCAACCTAGTTCTTCAGAACTAACAGTGAGTCAGTAACCAGAAGACACAAGAGAAAACTAAATGAAAGTCTTAGTGCAAGATGCTGTGTGAGTATAGATCAGGCTTGTTTGCTCCCTTTTTTACGTCTTCATGTATTGAAGTTGAAAGCGCTAGACAGCATTCATTTCCATATCATACATTGATGAACGGATGGTATATGCATACGTATGGATGATCTAGATCAGATCGGAAGGGTTTTCCATATATCTGCACACAGCTGATGCTTTGAATACAGTGCATGACGCTGTGACTGACCTACCGTGCTGATGCCTTTGTTTGGATTTTGACAAGGAAGTTTTAAAGGGGCCAGGCTTAGCATGTGTCAGTCTGGTGAGGGCTTGAGGAAGAGATGACAGAGGTTTTGGGCAATGAACTGCCCTGAAGTGTGGCACACGTGATGTCAGAGGTCAGGCTCTCGATACCGAGACGGACCCTGAATTGACCTCTCATCTCAAACTGAGCCCCTGACCTCAGAGAGGCCACTGTGAGTCCACCAGCCCTGACAACATGCCAAACCAACTGCCCAGTGCTGCCTCTCAGGTCACACCAAGCCCTGAGCTGATGCACAGTTTTGCTTCAGATCAATTAGCTATTCTGAACCCGTTGAGGCAGTTAAGATCAGGAATCCCAGTGATTTTTTCTGAACTAACAGGAAAACACAAACCTGATATTAATCAAGCACTATCGGTGTTGCCTCACTGCCTGTGATGTTAAAAAAAATTGTTTTACTCCTGAACTTAGAACTCTGAATGAATTTAGGCTGACAGTCTTCATCCATTCCACAACTGTGTCAACTTTAGTGTGACTGTTGATAGTTTTGGAATCAGAGCAAGTACACAGGTCTGGAATCTAGGCAACATCTTTGATCCAAGTCTTTCATCCGAGGCACTTGAAAGTGTCTTTGATCACCTTCAAAATATTGTGGGAGTCTGTCCATGCCTCTCCCAAGCTGTGCAGAGATGGTAATGTAGGAACTGCTCTATTCCAGGTTTGAGTATTGTAAAGTTGTGTATATCTCCATGTTCTTAGCTAGTCACCATTTGTTCAGATCCCAGCTGCTCGGTTCCTGTCAAAAGGTAAAATGCATGAGCGCATCTATCCTTTGGGTTTAAGGATAAAACCTAAAATACCGCTTCTCATTTTTAAGATCAAGTTCAGTTTGGCCCCAAACTACATCTGTGAACTGTTCAGCTCCTATACACCTACAGTACATGTCATGTGTGCTCCTTAGACTCCAGCCTTCTTTCAGCTCCTCAGACCAGTTCTAATTCTTGAGAGATCTCTGTAGCTCCTGGGCTGGGGAATGATCTCAATGCCCATGGTAGATCTTGAAAATCAGTCAGTCGGTTGTAAATCTTGCACTCATATCTTTTCGTTCTGTTTGGTTAGTTGGAGTCAAATTCAATATTAATATGAATGTGTTTTGCTCTGTTTTATTGGAAGATGCTGTGAAAGGAAAGTAGCAGAACTGCTGGACTGTGTATTTCGTGCATGGGCGTGAATGATGACCACCTTGCCAGTGATTGTAAGATTCCCAAGAAAGAGTCTGAACCTTTGAAGACAGCACTCAGAGTGGATTGAAAGTACAATTCAGAAATACACACCTCTGCACTCTGCACCAGTTAGTCCGGTAACCTTCCTAGGACTCTCTCCCAGTCTGTTTCTACTGGTCTCTACTGTGACATGGCTCTGGGTAAAGCACTTTTATGGTGCTCGTAACACGAACAAGCACCCGGCATAAAAATCAATTGATGAGCCGATTGATTCCTCTATACTTTGACACTCCCCATCATCAGAACTGATGTGTCTTTGTTCCCCCTGTCTCCAAACCTACCTCTGTGACTGCTGGTCCTTCTCCCACCGTCTGTCTGCCTGCCTGGATATGTGTATGAGCCTACTTCAGGTCATATGATGCCCCACATCCTAAACCACTATACCCCACGACTCACAATCAACAATTCCAAAACTCTGCTTACAGCTACACAACTGTGCGTGAGCAGATGCTACCGAAATATCCACTATAAGAATCCTGCATGTACAATAATGTAGTGTTTTTTGCAGGAGCTAGACAATAGTACATGAGAAGCTGAACATAAATTACACAGTTTTGTGTAATTTAATTTTCTCATTTTTGCGGAAATAAGATACACTTGTCTCCATGGGCAGTTTAGAGCAGCTTGGCTGTAATAAGGGCTGTGTGATGACCCACGAGTTTGAAAGAATGGATAACAAATCTTCCACTGCTTCATGTGCAGATTATTCCACTTTTATGTTTGTCAAGCTACAAAGGGCAGAAAAACGCTTCTGCATGTTAAGAAAATTGTACCTTTCCTTTAATTCCAAAATCAAAGACAGACTATTGCTGATTCAGTATTGTAACTGAATTTTCCTACACACAAAGAAAGACATGTCTGCACTCCACGAGCAAGCACACTGGCATTTTCACCAGCACTGCCAGAGGGGCTAGGTCATTCCCACACGCCTGAAGGCTGGGTTTTTGGAAGGGATAAAAAGGTAACCAAAAGGAATGGAGGCACAAACAGAGAGAGAACTGCTTGTTTTGTTGAGTTTTTTCCTCTCTTTTGTGTGAGTTTGTCAGAGTGTTAGTGTGTGTGTGAGTGTGAATTCTCAATTTCCCTATAAAAAGAAAATTCATTTGCAGTTGCTAATGTAATGTCATCGTTGTGTTTACTGAGCATGGATGATGTATAGGGGATGTTGCATTGAGTGAGACTGCTTAATGATGCATAGAATTAAGTCCGGAGCTTTCAGCTGAGCTCCCCTCTCTGTTTCTCTCTCTCTCCTGCTCCCCAATATGCTGAGCACTCTGGGAAAGAGGCTGTCTTGGACAGGCAAGGGGCAAATAAGAAGATATTAATAAAAAGGGGGCAAATAGGGAGGTAATTCTGTGATAATTTTTTAACTAGAAAACCTCAACAGGCACAAAGCAAAAGATCAAAGGATTATTTGAATGTTCTGACAGGCTTTGCCTTCATCAGGTGATGACTGGGGCCAAGCTGCCTGAAACCTTGGAGCATTCTTTTGCCTTGTAGGAATGAGCACGAGTAACTTTGGCGTTGTGAGTTTTGTTCTTCCTTGGCAGTTCATTTCCAGCTCTCTTTCTGCTGCACTTCACTTTATTTCGGTGCAGTCAGCAACTTATCTGGCCCGTTTTATTTTCAGAATTGAGAGCTATGGGCTCTAAGCGGGTGGCAATGTGTCCGGGCTTGGGTTCATCTCTGGGCTGGGGGGCTGGCATTGTGTGTGGAGTTTGCATGTTCTCTTCAGGTCCGTCTGACTTTTCTCTACATATTCTGGTTTCCTCCCACCTCCTAAGGACATGTTGGTGAGGTTAATCAGTGTCTCTAAAGTGACCCTGCCTGGGTTTGTGTGGGCGTGTGACCTGTGATGGACTGGCATCCTGTCCTGGTGTGTTCCCACTTGTGTTTCTACAATAGGCTCCAGGTTGCTGTGACTCGTACTAGGACTAAGCAGCTTTCGAATAATGGATGGACGGATCGCTGCAGTGTCAGTAAGCAGGAGGAAATGCTCAAGCCCCAGTCTCTCCTGTGAGAGAGCTGTGCTGTGGGACCAGGTCTATAGGTCAGTGGGAGCAAATAGAGTCTGACTGTGACACATGTGACTCTGGTGCTTGGGCACTCCTTGCAACTAAGGGGAAAAATAAGCATCATACTGGGGAGGGCAAAGGGCTTATCATGATATATTATAAAATTTCAAATGGTGGGACCCTGATTTATTTTTTTAAATTGTGCATCCGGATTCACACCCAAAATACCTATTGATGTACTGTAGCACAAGCATTGATACAAACAGAAATGGTGCCTCTTTTAAAGAGAAGGTCCCTGGGAAAAGAATTTACAGCACTTTACCCACACTTAGCAAACACACGCACGCATCTTCAACTCCTGAAGCTTGTCAGGGGAAAAAGGTTTTAAAAGCACTCCATCTCAGGCTCGAACTTAAACAATCGTTGGAGGTCTGAATTCCTTTTGTGTTTGTCAAGGAGGGTTAAAGATGACAGCATCGGTCGAAGGAAGGGAAGAACTGCTCCTGTGGAGTCACTTACCTGCACATCAGTTCAGAAAGTACTTGTAGGGGTTACTGCAGGTGAACAACGTCCATTTCCTGTAGAAGGTCACAAGGTCATTGCCGTCTGTCAATTGTATTTTTAAGGATCTAAAATGGAACTTTCCGTTCAGGTTTTGTTAGTTCTCTTTGCTGAGCATCTGCTAAGGCTTCTGCACACCTGGTTAATAACAGCCATTGCTTGTACAGCCCGAGCCCAGCATTCTCCTACCTATTGAGAGAACCCAGCCTAAGCAAACCTCTGCGCTTTACAGAATGGTGTGACATCTTTGTCCATGAAATATGTGCGAAGCTCCGAGGTTCCGTTCCTCCCGTTTAAAAGGCTCTGAATCTGAAGGCGTTTAAGGTGTTGTCATCTGTGTGCCTTCAGAACGGTGTGCAAACTTTGTCAATGAGTGTATGTAGCGTTTGTGTGGTTTTTTTTTCTTATTTTATTTCTGGAGCGCGCTCTCTCTGTGTGTGTGTCTGTGATCTACCTGCCTGCCATCCATCAAGCTGACCCACACCCCGTGCTGAATTATTATTTCTTTGATGTGTTACCAGTTTAAAACAAATCCATTTCGCTGCCCGTCAATTTATCATAAGAGATTGGGAGTCACACATGAGTTGTAGGGCAGTTTGGATCTCCTCTACACTGCGCTGTACTGTACTGTGGGAGAGAGAGAGCTCCTTCCCTCTCTCTCCTTCCCTCTCTCACAAAGCGTCTGTGATAATTTATCACTCCTCCTAGCTCGGCTGACAAACTATTTGCAGGAAAATGAGTTTTTCCGCGGTGGATTTGTCCTCTGGGAATGGAGAAGGGGGCTGCTGTGTTTTTTTTTTATTCTTTCACACACTCACACACGCGCTCTCGCTCGCTCGCCTGGCTGAGGTCTCCAGTATTTATGGAGGTGTTTAAGATAAATGAGGTAAATTAATAGAGTCACTGGAGGAACAGATCTGCTTTCACACCAGCGAATCTGCCAACGACGCGCTACGGAGGAAGAGCTGCCTCCCCCCTCCCCTCTCTCTTATTTTTGCTCAGGCCTTTCTGCCACAAAAACACACAAACGCAATAGCAAGTTCACACTCAAGAACCGACGACGTGCCACCAATCAGGAGAGATTTAAAGACTAATTTGGAACTGCCTTTATAACGGCCTGAAGAGCAGAATGAAAAAGGTCTAATTAGGAAAAAATAAACAGCCAAGTGTAAACGATTTCAGAACTTCAAAATGAAGGTGTAAATGACATGCACACACCGGGCCCTGCCCTTTAGAGGAACAGCTCTCCTGGGTGGCAGCAATATGCTCATTGCCACCACTGTCTGTCCCTATCCACAGCACAGAGAGAAACAAATCCAAGCAAAACTGAGCCGGCATGCGCCTACACAGCACCCATGAGCACCTATGTGTGTTTTTCAATTTGAACGCACATAATTGGGCAATCAGATGCACAAACCCATTTCTAAACACTGATCTGTCATTCGAACACACATTCAAACACACACGGTGTGTGTCAGTGTCACTCGAAACACACACAGTGACACCCTCTCGTTGTCATTGTGGCACAGGCTGCAATTCAAGCAACACGGAACTGAGGGGTATAGCACGAAGCTGACATAGAAAGAGCAGCTGTGAGATGCTTTTAAACCATGTGCAACACGTTTAGTCACTCTCTTCCACAACTCGGGAGGACCCAGTAGACTGGACATTCAGGCACAACCTGGCTCTACAGAACACGTCAGTGTCTTAGAGGCAGATGGGATAGTGTGGGGAAGGTTGGAAACTGGAAATTACTCATGTTGTGCCTTTCTGACCCCTCTATGACCCCTTCAAAACCTCCATGTGACCTCTCTCCCACCCCCCGACCAGTTTGTGAGATGCTGTATTAGGTCATAAACAGCGCCCCTCACACACACTGACACTTGCATGCTCTCACACACTCTCTCCCCTCCCGTGTGTCTGCACATCTGGATCACACAGTGTTTCTCTGGCAGGCCTACACCTAAGGATGTGTTGTGTCTGGCCACACTCATGGAAGAGAGTGAAGAGCAGCCCTTTTCAACTATTTAGCTTGAAGGCCATCCTTTTAGTACTAGATAACTGTGTTTCTGACCCTTAAAATCCACCTTCTTTGTAAAATGCTGACTTTTATGGTACTCATCACTCTCTCTTATTTTGGACAGGTTTCCTACTGTATTACAGCTAGATGGAGGCAAAGGTAATTTTCCTTACTAAGCCCGTTGCTGACAGGTGTAATTCTATCACATAATAAAGACCTCAATGCCTCTCTGGCGACTTACAAACTTCTAAATGAAAAGAGAAATCTCCTGCAGAAGTCAGTTTCAGAGCCCTGAGCCATTTACCACAAATGACCTCTTATTTCGAAAGCTCGTTGTTGACAAGCAGCCTGGACTGTATGAAAAGCAAACCATTGAATGGATACAAAGTGTGATTTTACGCTTTGTTTAACTTTTCAGAACCAATTAAATATTCTGAGCAGTTTTTTTTTTAGATTTCTTGTTTTAAAAAGGAATGAATGGGCATGTTGCTTTTTTAATTCCTGGCAAGGGGTATCCTGAGTTTCTGGATGTCCCTGAGCCGATCTTCCACCCTCCCTGAATGAGGCACCTGTACCACTGGGAAACCGCACCAGGGGTCCCAGACAATTGACTCGCTCACTGTGACGTCAGTCACCACGGAGACCGGCCGCCCGGCTCACAGACAGCAGGAATGCTTTCACTAGGCAGGGGAGCTGTCAATCAAGCCAGCTCACCCCGACACACAAACACCAACATAGCACATAAACACATGGCACCACAGGGAGACGCAAGCACATAGGAATACTGACCTACACAGGGCAAGATCAGAGGAAAATCATAAGCCACATTTATGAGGCTAAATATGAAAAAGTAATTTTAAAGATTAGCCAAAGTGAACCATCTTAAGAAATACAGCTTGTCACCTAATATTTCCTATTCATGCTGGGGCTCTGTTATTAACTACGCATGTGTCAATGGATAAGTCAAGGAGACTCCTTTTGATCTATCCTTTAGATGAAGCTAGGTGCCGTTGTAAGAGGTAGCTGCTCATGTACAGCATCTGATCTATCCAAAACAAATAGATCTGGCTTTCCCTGCTTGTGAGACCGCAGGACTGGAGGAATTTCAAGAGAGGCCAAACGGGGGTTGTGAAGCTGTTTCACTCTCTGGGATGAGTCCAGCACGTTGACCAGTCTGGGGAAAAGGGGCTTCAGTGCTTCAATACAACACTCTCCCTTGGGGTGAAAAGGTTTGGGATGACACAAAGTCGCTTATCCTGACGAGAACGAGACATTTTTTGCTTCGATTTGTTTTGCTAGCGCGGTGAATAACCGTCTGGGGACTGACAACACGTAATGATCATGCAGAACACGCTTGGCGATGTGCAGCAGAGGTAGCTACTGTACGACGGACAGTGACAGCAGGCCCAGGGCCGGCGAGCTCCTGCCGATTTCTAGCACAGCCGTAGACACAATAGCAGAGTCCTGCCTGCTTCCTGTGTCAAAGTGAGGTTTTGTTTCCCAGAATCCCATGCGTCCCAGCTTCCCCCCCAATATCCGTGTGCTTGATCCGGTCAGCCTCACTTGAACGTCCTTCACTGCCGGGAGTGTGAGAGGAAGGGACTGTACCGGTCCTTGAATCCTCAGCGTACTGTAAATACCAGCCAGCCAGAGGAGGCCTGGCCCTCCAGCAGGTAGGCCTGAATGCAGGGCCTGCCCTCTACGCTGGTGACTATTAACGTCTGTTTGCCATTGTTGCTGGTACAATGGCTGTCATGCTGGGCTTTGTGAACAGCTTGCCAGCAACAGTTATTAGCCAAAGAAAAAAAAACTTGCAGAGCACAGTCAACAGGGGCAAAGGAGCTTTCCGAGGGGGGGGGGGAGGCCAACTGGGCGAGGGGTGAAAGGTCAGGGTGGCAGCGGAAATGGGGGTGGACAATGAAGGGGGCAGGACAGCCCAGACAAAGGTGGCGGGTGGTGTTTTGTATTGGGGGGGTGGGAGCGCACAAAACACAGGAAGTTGGAGAAAGAAAGACGGACAGGGGGGGAGAGGGAAGGGACTGGGGCACTGGGACAGATGGTGGTGGAAGAGGGGGAGAGAGACAGAGGAACAAGGAGAGAGAAGTGGCGTCTGTGGCTTGTAGCTGTGATTGAGTGTGCTGTGCGCAACTTCAGGACTTGATGGAGGTGAGGAAGACTTCACACAAGGAAGATCTCGAGAGCAGATGTGAGGGTGTCTCCACATCTTTCAGACCTCCATGACACCAAGCAGCTCGCCCCGAAAACTAGGTGAATCTGACAATGCACAACTGAGAGAGATCAGAGAAATATAAACTAGATAAATATTCTACCCCATCGCTAAGTTACAGATTCATTGCTCCTGCCGCAGTGAAGAAGGAATAGGAGGAAAACACAACTGGATTTGACAAAACAGGATCCAAATTTTACAAGTGCACCTCGTTTCGGATGTCACAAACGATCCTGCCAGCAGTTCACAGGGGTGACTCTGCTCCTGCAGGAGCAGTAGAAATGGTAGCCACTTCCGAACAGCTCTCAGCCAGTCCAAGTATTCTTATGTAGCCTTAGCACAGAGTACAACAGCCATTCATCCATTTTCTAATTTGTCCAATTCAGGCTCTAGGGGGAGTCGTAGCCTGTAAACACCCTGGACAGGACACTGCTTCACAACAGACAGTCCCATCTTGTTCCAGAACTAATAGATTCAAATCAGAGGAATATAATTTAAGATCACTTTATTAGCAAGATACAATTTCTTGCATTAGGAATTCGTCTTTTCGCATACCCCAGCTTGCTCTCCACGAGACACACAGACAGGGAGAGAACATTGGGTGGTACTGTATAAGTGTGTTTTGAAGCTGTTCTAAACTCAATTTGTGCTTTTTGTAAACACGTTCTTAAATCGACGGCCACCCTTTGAGACCAAACAGCAGCAGCCAAAGTTTTCAAACACAGCAGAAGTGAGGAAGAGTTGGAAAAAAACCCGGAAAGGGCCTGCAGAGAGGGACACCGAGAGGAAAAGAAGACAGAGAAAACGCAGGCAGCCGTGTGCCACCAAAGAGGCAAAAACTGTTTGCAAAAGGCTAATGGAATCATCAATATCTGAGCGTTTCTTTAGCTATTATGATCTAATTATCTCACTCATCTCGAATCACTAACCACAACGAGACAGTGTAGGGTAGATTTATAAAACTTGCCATTAAGTGGAATTTAACACGAAGCCATTTATCTTGCGCGGCGCGCGGAGTGACAGGTGAGCCGCGCGGAGCGCACGGAGGCAATGCATCATCACGGGCGCGCGGCGGCCCGAGCGGCGCGAGATCCAGGCCAGCCAGCCGGTGAGCGCGTGCCGGCCCGTAGCCAGCAGCACCCACGGGCGCGTGAAGGCAAACAGGCCGATCTGACACTGCTCGGAATTGTACAAATCAACACACTTCTCACAATCTGAACTGCTTTGCAGCTACCCCGCAGTATATCCCTTTCCCCTTGCACTGCTACTTCAGTCATTTATTTTCTTAACGAGTTCACTAAACATTTGTGGTGTTAAGTAAATCAGTAAGCCACACTGGTATTGAAAAACAAAATGTATAAAAGCAAAATTATCCCAGGAGAGTTTACAAAACACGGACGGACAAACTAGCGGAGGAAGAACTTATAAAGAAAGGAGAATTTAGTTATTCAGGTTCTTTAATTCGTATCAGCAGGTGTATTCGTTTATCTTTCCGGGCTTAGCGCTGTTGCCACGTCGTTGCCGCGAGCTTCCCCGGTCATCATCAGACATTGATCCCAAAAGGCCTTCGACTCTTGTACAGTAAGTACGGTCCCACCATCTTCATCCTGTGCGCGCGTTCGGGAAGCAGTGACATCAAGTCGTAACCTGTATTTGCTCTCTGTGGCTTGCTTGGATGTTGATGTAATCCTGTTGCAGAGTGACAGCGGTTTTGGAAGGTGAAATTGTACAATTTTCTTCAGCAATCCTTTATTTTACCTTTTAAAATAGACCCTCTCTAATTAATCCCACGGGGGTCTTGAAGGAGCCCCCCAAATATATACTGTACATGAATCCGCTACACTTTTAATTTAGGAATCTGTGTATTTGTACAGTGTATGTGATAGAGGCAGCTACTGTAAACAGGGCCTAACCCAACCAACAAACCCACATTTCCTCACAAACACGATTCGCATACATTTCACAGATCAGCCTCCGTGGGATATTGAGAGGTGTGGTATATACAGTAATGCGTTGCTAAAATAAAACATTAAAAGATATTGCGTGGGGAACTTTCTTAATATCCGCAAGTAGTTTCATATCTATGGGGCATTCTAAGAGTTATTATCTTCTTCCAAACGGTGCGGAAAGACCAGATAATAAATCTGGCAGCTTTCTATGAGGCAGAGGTGTGACCGGAGCAGTAATTCACATTCTGCTTCTCCAATCCGGGCAGGGAAAGCAGGAAGGAGCTGGCGGAGAGCACGGTCTTCACAGCAGAGCGTGCGGTCAGATCCCAGAGCCGAGCTGGGGCTCTGCGGTTCTCTCAGTGTCCGGCAGCTCTGTCTCCAACGCTGGAGGGGAAGACACGTTCATCCAGCCTGCCACGACCACATTCACACTTAACACCCGGGTGTCCAAAACTAGTGACGTACCGCGTGTCGCTTTCACTAACGATTTAAGGGACGTGCAGTAAAAACTGTTTTTAGTTATTACCTTGTACGCAATTATTACTGCCTGTAATCCATAGCACACATTTTGTCAGTTTTGAAAAAGTAGACATATGTTTCTAAGTTTCTAAGTCCCACCGGGATCACAGACCTCAAGACAGGGTTAGAAATCAGTTACACAAACAGACAACTCCTAGAGGCTCCCGTCGCTGACCTACAATGTGTACATTTGTGCTTGGAGAAAAGTTTTTTCCCGCAACTGCAGGGGGTGCCATGGAAACGCGCGCTTGCTCCGGTAGCTGTACTGTGCACCTAGCGAGCGCCACTGGGATCCCGGTCTGCCCAGGGCCGGACACAGTTTTGGAATTTGTATGTGGAGCCCAGACATTAAAGAAAAGCGAGGAGACGGGCTTCTCGCAAAACAATAAAAGACGCATCGCGAAAATCGTATTGTAGTGTACTCAGTGTTCAGTGGAAGAGACACTCATAGAACAGTGCTGGCAGAGGACATAGATAGGCCTGAATGAATACTGCTGTTCATAACAGGGGATAGCTTCATTGCTTTAAAAAGGTAAAAAAAAGACACGTAAAACAATAGCGTATTTATTAGTAGTAGTAGCGTTCAGTTGAGTAGGAAATCTAGTTCCGATATTATTATTAAGGCTGTTGTTGTAGGCGTATTTGCCCCTGGCGTATTTCTCTGGTATGTTACCTACAGTCTCCTGGCCCGTAAGGTGAGCTTCACACCCCCACTGCAGCGTGCCGGCGGAAAAAGAGCACACAGCATAGCCACAGCGGACTGGTCAGACTGACGAGGGCACAGCCCCGCCTGGCGCCCACCGCGGTTCCGCTGCCGAGAGCACAGAGGAGCCGAGCCGTCCAAGTCAGAACCGCACATGCGAGCGAACGCGAAAGAGGAGACGCAGAAACTGGTTCCTGTAGAACCACCCGGGCTTTGAGTAAGCAAGTCCACGGAGGTGCCTACACAGCCTTTAGTACCACAGCCGCAGTCCAGCCTCTCCGCCGACTCGCCCCATGGTGGACCGGTGCAGTTCCTGGCCTTAATTAGTCGCCTAATGAAGACACCGATAGGGGTTAATTAGGTAATAGCCACCGCTGGCTCTGAACGCTAACTCTGCGCTCCATAGCATGTTTCGTGTACTTGGACGGGGCTGTCTAAACCCGACCCAGAAGAAGGAGCATCCATAAAAGAATTGAACGGGGAGCAATAATCGATCGCACTGCTGGCTTTGACAGGAGTACGTCCTTATCTAGCTCCCCACACATCGCAGGATCGCGGAAGTTGGAGACGGATTCGAGGGCTGTTAAACGTCTGTATTGCGTCCCCTTAAAGGGACCTCTTATTATTGTAGAGAGCAAAGGTGATATTGGTTTCGAGGCTACCGTGTAGGAAATCCAGATATTACTCCGGACTGTGCTGTTAATTAATTAATTGGCCTCCGCTCCCACAAAGCGCACTGCCTCCAGCTTCATGCGCTTTCAGAAAGTGGAGCAGAAATACATCCACCTGGGAAGGATGCATTCTTAAAAGGATATCTTTTTTAAAACAGATCCTGAGAACCAGCTGCATTTTAAAATGGCAACTACACTCTCTCCTCTTCGGAAAAGGGTTCCCATGTCTAATACCGCCACCCCGATAGCCCAGACCGCGTCATCGTGCACGACCTGTGTCAAGATTCCCGTTCCCTCTGGGCTTCGCAGCCGGGATGTCGGGTGTTATTGTGCTGTCGGAGCGCTCTCGGCCCGGCGAGCTGCTGAACACGGCACGTGTGCTGATCAAAGACGGAAGGCCTCGCGCAGGTTTGAGTTGACTAACAAAGACAAAGCTGAGCTCCGGGGTCCCGGGTCACAGCTGTCTGGCTCCTGGGCTTCCCTCTTGTCGTCTAAACCGGGCCCAACCATGGCGGGGGCGGCCAGAGGTCCGAGCCCGGCGTTGCTCACACAGGCCACACCCGGTCTGCCCTGAATCCGGGCGCTGGGAACGGCGGGCTTTTCCCTGATAACGTCCTACGAGGTATATTGACTTCGACTACTGCACTACGCTTTTCCTGGTGTAACTCGCTGAAGAAACGAATGAGGTCTCGCAGTCTGTTGATTTCCTTTTGGGGAGGGTAGAACAAGGAGACCTGAATTTGAAAAATTCCACTCCTAGCGGGACCTCGACTTTCTGGTCTACCAGTTCAGATAATGTGGCGGTACTGACCCCACTGCTGGCTGTGCACGCCAACTCTGCGCTGTGCAGAATGTTTCATGCCCTCCGATTGGACCATTTACCGGGCCAGAACAGCAATAAAAGAAGGGAAGGGTTGGCGTAAACATTCCCTTAACCCGAACGACACCAGTAGATGACATAAGAACCTATAGGCCCCGAAACATACCCCGCCACACCCGTTGGGCAGAATCAGCCATTTTTGTTTTGTTTGGGGTTTTTTTTTTGGCCCAAAAAACAATTGGATATCACAAAACAGACGTCATTGTAATTAACGAGGTAATTCAGATGCTCCTGCAAATAACCCGGGTTTCGGTCCATCTCTTCTTTTAAAACTTGTCAATCAAACGAATAACTCAACACAACGAATTAACCTCGCAGAGCCTGGTTTTAAATGAAGTGACAATTAACAATGCCCTTGGCAATCCATGTACACAGCACAGTCTGTGTAGTGGCACGGAGTAAAAGGCGGTAAACAGGCATTTTATTGGTGTAAAGTGTGTCACAACTTGCGTTTAGTTTCTGAAATTTGCTCTTGATGGGTTCCCCTCAGTTCCGGAAAGATCATCTTGGTTACTGAGATTAAAATGCAAAATATATATATATAATACTCAGTAGATTCGAAATTTCTGGGTTGTACTTACAACAGAATAAATTGAGCTCCTTCTCGAATAAGTAACGCCAGCACCTGTCACAAATCTCCGTCCCTGTTCAGTTTCTGAAAGGGGTTCTTTTTAAGTGAACCCGCAATTTAACACGATTTAAACGTCAAAAGTAACAACATTCACGAGTAAATATATTATGCTTCTTCGCCTTCTACGTTTTATTATTAAAACATCTATTATTACCAACATCAATAATGAATTAATCTCTCACTTCAAATAAGAACAATGCCTATTCTGTTTCATACTGTTACTGCGGGTGAAGTTTTGCGGGTACAATTTTCGCTTGTGAGTGCTGTTACTCTAAAGCTCAGGAAAAAAGGTGTAAAACTAATTTTTGAAGTATTATATGAGTAAGTTTTAAAATACTTTTCAAAGTAACCACAGATATGTAATTTACCGTTGTGCACATTGGCAATTAAAAAACATTTGGCCTGCGACTCGTGTGTTGTGAATTTTGCAGATAGAGAAAATGTTCACCCATATTTGCGTAGCTATGGTATGTTATTAATTTATAGCTCATAGACTTTACGGTTCTACTGTACGATCAGTACGGACTCTTAAGTGATATCCAACCTACTTCAATACAGTGGAATCATACCAATTAATACAGATAAACGAATCTGATTTACCAGTAATATCTAGATATATTCTACAGTATTTGTAAGTATATTACAAAACAGAGACTAATAAGAAGATGATCCTAATTTGATACAGACGTGTGATTTTAATCCCATTACTTGACCATCCTAATTTTGTTCGTTTTATATACAAAAAGCAATAATTAAGCATTTCGGTATAATCTGACCAAACTAATGAGATATCCATCTTGGAGTTTTAATCCCCAGTTAAACTCTCCATAACCCTTCTCCCTCTCTCCTGTTCTTCCTCTCCCTCTTTCTGTGCCTCTCTCTCCATTTCACCCGAAGGCAAGGAGCCTTCTCTCCCTCCCTTCACTTCAGAGAAGATTTTCTTCCTTCTTCTTTTCAATTTTACGATTCGCTTTGGTCTCCCTGAGACAGTTTTATTTATTTCCAAACACTTGGCCTTTTGTCCCGGCCCAGTGGTGATGTAATGGTGTTTACTCTGGGTCGGAGGTTGGTGGAGTGGAGCGCGCGCACACCTATCATTACCGCTGGACTTCAATCAGATAAGGCGGGGAGCCCGGAGTCCGCGGTCCGATCGCGAGTTAACTGCCCGTTCCCTACTCCGAAACTCGGGGGTCACTGTTTCCTTTAATCTGCGTTAATGTAATTCTAGCGTAATCCCACAGTTAGTAAACAGGGGGGCATGTTTCAGGTTCCTGTAGCCACAGGTGAAATCGACAAACGATCTCTTGCCCTTTTCGCGTACAATTTAAAGGCTAGTGGCGACTCAAACACAGCTTTGCAAACGAATACGTACGTACGTGTTTAGGATTCGTTCTTTCCTCTTCATAAAGCCTGAGGTGTCTGAATCTCATTATTATAAATCGGGAAGCCGGTCAAACGCTAAATGTTCTTTACAATAATATATGTTTCTGAAGAATACGCTTCTGTGACCCAGAGAACAGGAATATTTCTGAAGAAATATTTCTTCACAATGATAAAGGAAGGTTGCCAAGGTGAAGGGATTTAGCGAACACTTCTTTAAAGCCTCCAGTCGAACTTCAAATGAAATTAGTCGTAGTCGATCTATGTCCTCACGGGAGGGCGGTATATCATTGCATCCTTTAAAAACGATCAAAGATCGCACAAAGGATACGCGTTAAGCACTCCTTGAGTGCGGCTGTCTCTGGGCAGTGGTTCTGGAATCGGTGTTTTATGTCTCAGAAGCCATGCAGAAAACTTCACTGTGGTAATGAACCATATGGTCCTATTTTGGAGGTCCTGCTCTGCAGACAGCGGTGGAGTCAGGCTCTGGGTCGCGCTGTTGAAGATGAGAGGAACCCTGCCCGGCCTGTTTGTTTTTCGGCACGTCAAAACGGCACCCAGGGTGTGGAAAAACACAACTTTTACTGGCACTATTTGAGACAAAAACACACATAGCACACCATCTCCACCTCCCCGGCCGGCCCAGAGCGCACCCGTCGGTAATTCTAAAACAGCACCTTTTAAAACAAGGTCATATCACGATTTCCCTCATGATTCCGAAAGAAAACATATGTCTGTTTTAATAACTGGTGTTTTCGACCACAGTTTGTCGTCCATCCCACAATGCCAAATCCGCCGTTTGCGTCAACCTATTGCCCAACAGCATACGCCCTCTGTCACGATCTCAGGGCTGTTTTTTATGGAAAGCGCTTTCCAACATACAGAGTCCGAACTAGACAGCAGCACACAAGTATTCACACAGAACTTTCAAACCTTTTTTACCGACACAGCGCGAACGGAACTGAGAAGGCGGAGTGTCCGGGTCCACTCCACGACAAGGCGCCCTTCTCCCGGCGCCACCGCTGCCCATGGCGAATATGCAGGACAGGTTGGCACACGATCTTGGTGTAGTGACCCAGTATAGGACACGACCGCGGCCAGCGTGCTTACATACTGTACATGCGGTTGCGCTTTTGCGTCCAGCGCTGCGCTTGTTCATACCGCGAACTCAAAGAATTGACAGACACCGGCACTTCTACACGGACTCCAGCACGCACAGACACGACAGGCGCTAGAAGGTCGACACAAAACACAAAACGCACAAAACACGCACACGCACAGTCGTCAGATGTGTCTTCGGTATGACAAAAACGTTTGAAGTCCATAGGTTCATTTTTCCCCCTTTTTTCCCATACAGATATGGTTTGAATTCATGAACCGATGAAAGACACTTGGTAAAAGAGAGAGAGGCAACAGACAGCGCAAGAATGAAGAATAAAACGTTTTCGGTGATACAGCAAATGTTGGACTGGGCACCCTGAAAATCACTCTGAATTACGAGCATCTGTCTACTCAATTGTGGAATTGAAATTTGAAAAATAAAAAAATACACTAATTATCAACCATATTTTGCAACGCCATGTTTGTTAAATTGCATTTTTACTAAATGTATTTTATAATAACTATGGGGTTTAATCCAGAGATAATCTGACACAATCGCGTTTTGTCAGAAATATGAGGTAGGAAAGCAATGATCAATTATCAACTAATTGTTCCTTTTCTTCTTTAAAAACTAGTAATTGTGATATACATGAGCGAGCGACGATTTTGTTTAATACACCTCAATTCATTTATAATTTAGATTAATAGAATTAATACACCTCGATAACAATACACCACCTGCAGTGGACTTAAACCAAATCATTCCAAATGGCCTCAAAATTGATTCAATAGAGAGTCGGAAATCGGTTTACATTCAACCAAAGCAAATAAAAGAGGGCTCAAGGAAACGAGATTTCTGATGTGTTATTTCCGTAAATCCTCTTTAATTAGGAACTGTCTTTTGCTCGGCGGAGACCAGAGCCCGGGGTAGCTCGTTCCAGGAGCCACTGAACCGTGAGGGCTTGCGTCGACCACGCCCCCTCTACCTTAAACCCCACCCCTCCCAGCCCAAGTCCCTCCGTCCCAAAATCCTCCAGCCAATCGCGGGACAGTGCGGTCTGTCCTGCCGGACCAGGAGAGCGTGAGAGAAATAAAATCAGCCCTGGAACCAGCCGGTGATTAGAAACTTCCTAAAACCGCCGGTGAGCGCCAGGACCGCCTCTTCCCCATTTCGCGTTATAGACAAGCATCTTGCTGATAAGTCTGGAAAAAATACACAGGGAGCCCCAGCGAGCTCACGTCGTTACAGAACCCGTGGATTTTACAGGATAGCTCTGACTGCGAACAAACGAACAGGTAAAATTTAAGAGTATCAAGGGATTATTATTATTTCGTCTCTGACTTTCTGTAGTCTTTTGATGCTGACTGCAATATCGGTAGCCAACGTGTACAGTGCATGAACTCTGTGGATGATGGAAACAGATTTAGATGTGCTGTGGATCAGTTCAGAATACTGCATGCCGTTTCTGCATTGTCTTGTTGGATGTTTTTTTTTCACCAAGAGCACGAGAGGTTTATTCACAGAGCTTGACCATTTGGTAAAGTAAACGGTCCGCCAGTCAAATCCATTAGTGGAGAAACACGGGAGGAGAAATGAAATAATTAGGAACAGGGGGGATAACAGGACGTCTTTGCTAGCTGGGGTTATAACCATGACGTAAGGAGAGCTCGCGTTTTTAAACCTCGCTGTTAGAAAACGCGAAAACAGTGTCTGTTTTGAGGCAACGTGGAGGAATGGTCTTGCAAGGCAAGAAAACAAATACGAGTTGAAACGCGCGTCGCAGAGGTTATTATATCCGGAGTATGACTTTCGGAGAGAGGTGGATGTAAAAATCAGGTAGATAACATGCTTAACAACAGACCAATAGATGCAGCTGTATGTATTGTATCACACACCCAAGTATATGAGAATGATGCCGCCTTAGTTAAATCGTTTAAATTTCTTTAAAAGGATCCAAATTAATTCTTAACAATCTGTCCTTTTTCAGCCTGTTAAACTGCGCACACGGGAGCTCATTATTCGTTTGTGCCGACACTCCACATGGACTTATAAAGAAGCTCAGTGACAGGGACGTGCCCACAGCTCTAGCACAGAGCACACTAACGTACAGCCAAGGGATCCACACAGGACAATGTCCCACGCCACCGGACGAGGTAAAACATCATCAAATCCTTAAATTCCCCACACCGACTTCTCCACAGCCATGGGCTTCCTCGTTAGACAGATCGTTTTCACTGGAGCACCAGGCGACCTGCTTTTAATAATAATAATAATAATAATAATAATAATAATAATAATAATAATAATAATAATAATGCAAAACAATTGTACTACAAAACAAAATACATAATACATGTTTTTGTTTGTTTTCGTTTTTTTTATTAGGCTAATGATACCTTATTTTCCATCGCTAGATTGTCCCTGAAAATGCGCTTTACACCTGTACTTATTGTATCTTTTAGAAACGTGCACCTACAAGAGCAAATTGTGGCATTTTTGGATATTGGGTGAAAAATGTAATATATATTCCGCGGCCTGAAAGACATGGTTATGATATAATTATATAAGCCATTAAACCAAGAGGTTAATATTCTGATCGCCCACTAGACATCTGAGTTGAGTTACCGCGCGTATCCCAGGCTGTATGACATTAAAAGACAGAGCAATTGATTTTGCTCTGTTTTGGTGGAGATTGTGATACATGCGTACAGATGCATAATCTATATGATACATGTATACATATTGGTCGTACGTATACAAATATACACCAAAAGCATGCAAGTGGAGAAAAGCAGATCTGTCTTTTTATTTAAAAGGCCACGGTCTAGCCGGGGGGATACACACTATAATATCTTGCCAGACGCTGAGTGTGTTGATTAATTAAAATATACCGAAACGGCATCGATTTTTAAAAGTAAGAAATTAAGTACCCGGTAATGCTGAACAAAAACAGGTTCTGGAGCTCGGGCCTGCCTTGTCTGCTTTAGGAAAAAGCACCCCGGCGCCTGGTCTCACGCCTGTCTTCTCGTCACGGAAGTGGTTCATAGATGTTTGCGTCATACGAGCTCGATTTATACAGTACGGTACATTTTTCTATCGACTAGAAGTTAGCAAAGTGGAAAAATCGATATCGCTCATTGGTTGGCACTTAATCTTCATAAAAAAGAATGAAGAAATTCTTCAATGCATCTAAAATGCTTCCTAATATTACGTGCAGGGCATGGTGTAGATTTTAATTAAATTGTTGCTGTTTTTGTAGCTAAAATACGATGGTTGTAGAGGTCAGCGGTATATTAGTAATGTATAATCTGATGTATTTTGCCCTGCACTTTTTTTTATTTATGCCAACACAACGTATTGCCATAAAAACAAAAAATGCTGTTAGAGTAAATTGGAAAAAGCGAAAGAAAAACAGAGACAGCAATGTTTTTTTTAAGAATTTACAAAAGAACATATTTAAGAGTTGTATTCATGCTGTATAATAAAAAAACAAACAATACAAGGTGAAATTGAAAATAGTTTCCCGTTTTTGTGAATGCATGTTTACTTTTTATTTTTTAAATGTATAAAATCCCCTAAAGAAAAATTAGTAATACGTTCGTGTTTATGCAAGTAAATCAGACACTGATTTCAAAGTCAAATGAATTTCTTAAACGAAAAAACGTTCAGATCTGGGCGAAAGACGAATTAGGTTGTAGAATTGTGTTTGCATTTTACAATAAACAATATGATTTATATGGTGACATTTTAGGATTCAAAGAGGGCGAATCCCAGAGTGAGTCTGAAATGTAGGATGCCACGGATAAGGTATAGATTAATTATTCTGACAAGATAGGCAACTGTAACTTCAAATGAACCATTGCTCCTCAGAGACGGGTTCATTTTTTCAGAGCTCCGATTCTTTTCAGAAAGTCTTTAAATGCATCAGAATTTATACAACAAGAGTAGAACTTTCCCAAGGGTTCGGGCTCCAGAACTCAGAACTCCAGAACTCCTGCTCAGATGTCTGACGCAGTAAACGAAATATCACGTCTTTAGATAAATGGATAAACGAGATTGCAACACTCGTTTTATGTAAACGTTGAGAATAAGACATTGACATTTTATTATATAGCAATTATAATTATAATTATTATCTTAGATCATATAATATATAGCACTGGCATTCACTTTATAAGTTCTGTGCCTCGTAGCTCAGAGAGCGCACTTGACGAAAATCAAGCCGAGAACTTGCCCAAAGATATTCCTGACTGGCGTGCGACTCCTAATTATATAAAAAATATGAGGGCGCCTTATTGCACTGATACCTTAAACAAACGCCAAAAATGTATTCAACGGACATAAAAAATAGGAGTGTTAGTGTGCCGAGGTTTAAATAAGAAGAGCAGAATGTTTTACCACGTCCGCTATTTAACATTCAGCGCAACTGGCTCCTAACGGGCGCCCTGTCCTCGCTGCACTACCCACAATGGGATTTATACACGAATTGTATTTCATTCCAAGAATATCTGAGTACAGTTGTAGTAAACAGATCGCACGGAACTCCAGAGCTGGAATGTGTTCACAAACCTCGCGACCGAACGCTGACAATAAGACACGACGCACCCCCGGGGCTGAGGAACAATCGCGCGCTAATTTGGGTGTGGGTGGTAAATTTGTCAGAAAAGATGGTTTTATTACAGCTTTTACTTTCCCGACAAAGGCCGTTTCCTGAGAGGTCTGCCTTGGGAGTTAATTAAAAGTTAATTTAAGTAAATTGTGAAGGATCTGAAAGAGATGGGTATCTGTTGGCTTTGTCAGTTTAATTGCGGCTGTGATTGATCGGCGGGGAAATCTTTCATTTTCCTGGAGTGGCGTCCAGTGTCGTGTTTGTGTTTCTGAGCACAGTCAAGGAGAGCCGGGTTTTCGCCCACTCCCTCTCTCTCTCTCTCCTCTCTGACTTTGTTCTTCCAATCTTCCTGGCTCTGCCTCTGCCGGGGAGTCTGCGATTTTGTGCCTGGTTCCTTTGGTTTTGTTTTCTCTATAAGTAAAAAAGCATTAAACACGAATCATATCAATGTTTTGTTTTGTTTTGTTTTTTTGGGGGGGGAGGGTTGTTGAATGTTGAATAATGATTCCTACCTTAAAGCAAAACAGTACCCCCCCCCCCCCCACACACACACACACACACACCTTTTCTGCTTTTACTTGACATCACAGCTCTGTTCTTTGTTGTCGGTGGGCTAACTTGTCATTAAGGATGTCAGGCGAGGATACAGAGCTGAAGAAGTAAATGGCGCCAATGACTAGTCTCTGAAAGCTAGAGTATTACACTTTACTGCTCTCTGTCGCTGAGCTCTGATCCTCCAGTCGTTTCCAAACCTTAAGCATCTTAAACATTCAAACAGTTTAACCGAAAGGGTTACCGGTCTGCTAAACATTTAGGACCGAGATCTCCGGCACATTCAACTTTTTTTTTTTCTCACTGAGAGATCCGAATGCAGGTATAACTCACCACACTTTCCTTTTGGATGTGATATTAATACATTAGGGAAAACACTAATTGAAAAGCGAGCCGCAATCAAAATGGTTTTCTCAAGCAGGTAAGGTTTCTGCGCTGGGGTGTCAGAAAAGAATTTTTCGTTTCGGAAATTCAACAGTGTTTTTTTTCTCTGCTCGCTCTTGTAGATTTTTATATTATATTTATTTTAAATATCCCTTTTTTACTTGTGAGAAATAAATGAAACTTTCGGATATAGCATGCACATTAATTTGTCTGGAAATCAACAAAGTTCCAGCTGTTTCTCATTTTACATCAAATCCGACAGCTTTATTCGTTTTTCTTCTTGATATACAGTCACCCATTGTGATTAAGACAACACATTTAACACCTGACAGCAATACATTGCAATATTCTCTTGGTGTTTCCTATAGGAATCAAATCATAAATATTTCGGAGAGCAATTTCAATTAAATCCATCTTTAATATATTTCGTTTCTATTGTCGCAGTCAGTATCCACTACGGGTGTTCCCTGGTTTCTAAATTTAATTCGTGCCGGATTAGTGGGACATCCCATTTTATTAGTTATTTTTTGTAGGAAAATTCAGTTCCTGACAAGTTCCGAAATCTGACAAGAAATTTGAATGATGCTCATCGTCCTTCGTTCTTCAGACAGCGCTCATAATGTTTAACAGGACTATCACTAGTCTTTAATACACTCGTGAATGAATGTCATACTTTCCATCATTAGTATGGTTGTCAACTGTCGTAGAAATGTGTATTAATAATAATAATAATTGATGATGATGGTGATGATGATTATGATGATAAAAAAAACGATCGGATAAAAGTCTCTCAGTCAGCATGAACTCACAAATTAGCAACAACGAGTGGGAAATTTATCTAGATACTGTATTTTCCACACCAACAAGACAGCTGGAACGTGCACAAGCCGGCTCTTTGTAAAACAACGTGTTCATGACAAGCATTCTCCGAATCTGTCAGTACTGAGAAAAATAACATGGAGTATTTCCCGTGTGCAAAATACGTTCACACCAAAATTAACTTGCATGGTAATTGATAATTTAATTTCAATACGTTTTTGACTGCTGCTGTAGCATGTTTTTCACAGTACAATATCTAAGGCTGTTAAAATACAGCCGCAGTAATACTGCTAAACACGATTTGGACTTCGTCAACAGTTCTTCAATCTGCACAAATATATCCAAGCTCTTTAGCCTTCACATCACAGCTGTAATTACTATGTTACATTTTTTCTCTTGTATATTATTAACCATATATAACTTTTATTTGATACTGATATATCAAGAAAATGCCTTTTGTTTTGCAAGCGTTTATACTTTGAACATGATTTAATCGTTAATTTATCAGTATCAGTTATTTCGTTGCTTACAAGTGTAATAATGTAATATAGATTAGGCAATTAAGGAACTGTTAATATTTTTTTCTCTATTATGTATCTCTGTCACCATTAAAATCAGCCATTGTGTGTTTATTCGCGATAGAAATTTTTCTTAAAGAAATGAAACTATTGTGGTAATGCAATATAGATAAGACAATTTAAAAAATGATTTTTTTCCTCTTTCTTATGTTCCTACTGTATATCACTATTCATATCGGCCATTATTGTGATACAAATATTTTCTTTAAAAAAATGAGAACTAGAAAACCAAACAATTCAAAGACAAGTTCAGAAGTAACGATTCCTTAAGGGAAACATCGGTAACGTAACGTAAACGTGTTGTTTTAGTATTTATGAAATGCCGGTCAATATTAATATCTTCTATTGCAGAAGCGCCAAGTGTACAAACGTACAAAAACGTGTTAATTTCACATACTATAATAATTTTTAATCATCCCAATTTAAAAGATAGCAAAATCTCTCACGGTATACGCAATATACCACGATTCTAGATTCATTTAGGGGGAAAAACAGTTTTTCTTTAAACCTTTAGAAGTCAGCTTTTCACCGAGCTTGGGGATATGAGTTTTTTCTTAACGTAGCCAACGTTTCTGTCTCATTAAGTAAACTGCACCGCATTTTAAACAACAACAACAACAACAACAACAACAACAACAAGAAAACAAACACAATGTTCAATATTCTTTCTCCACGCCCTTTCAAGCAAGATTTCCAAGGACGTTGTTGTTTTTTTTTACTGTTGGCGACTGTCTAAAAGGAGAGCACCGTTTACTTCGTTGTATAAAATCAAGTTTTTAGTTTTGCTCCAATACGTGTTTCAAAGAATTTGGGGACGGGTTCAATCTACTGGCCCGTGAAACAACAGGACGACAAGGTATAGCTCACATATCTCAGAATCTCCATGGCTCTCTTGCGTTTCCCGCTACGCAAATTACACCTGTTGGGCACGGCCGTTAATCAATGGTTGCTGTTGTTGAAATCTAGTTTGAAAATAAAACCGAATGCTAATGTTTTTTTTAAAAGCAGAGACACGAAGGTCCTTTCAAAACACTTTTTGTTAGTTTATGGAACAGAAGGCATATCCCGCATCTCTGTAGCTACAATATTAGAAAACGGTAGGATCAACAACAGCCGAAATAACGACAAGATCACTTTAAAATATTTAGCCATAATTTTGTCTGGAAACCTTATAGTCTTATAATCTGTAAACGCAACACCAGTTTTAATTTCGCTTGGGACTATTAAAGGTGCGGAATGACACGAAATTGTTACAGGCGGTTTCTGTTTCGAGTTCAATGCGGCCTATTCAAAGTGTGGGAGACATGGGGAGTGTATGCTTGCGTACGTGGGCCTCTGTTTGTTCTGTGTGTTCCCAATTACGGGAGAACACGCTGGGGTAGTTTTTGTTGAGGCCTCGGTCGCTACAGAGGCCTTATCGTCCGGTCAGGTGTAGGCGGTAATGGGATCCTCTTTCGAGACCGCGCCACTCTCTTGTCCCTGGCCTGTTCCCCTGGGGGGACTCGGTTTTAATATCCTCCTGATCGGCGGAGCTTGGCGCAGAATTCTTCTACACATCACTAAAATCGCTAATAGCACAGCCCACCCCCTCCCCGATACACACACACACACCCACCCACCCCTCACTTCCTCCGGCGTCGCGTTTGATGTGGAAATGAAAGGTTGAGAAAGGACGAAGAAAAAGAACGAGAAAAGGTTCTTGCACAATGGGTTAAATTAAAATGGAAGGGGGCGCTTAGCGAGTTACTGATGCAGACCGGAGAGGGTCAGAGCCGGGGAGAGAGATTGAGAGAGCGATTGAGAGGCGAGAGGAGGAAGACGTAAACAGAAATAAACAGCTGTATGTCCCAGTATAATCTAACCACTCACGCATTTTTTTTTTTGCTGACTCCTGTATCCAGGTCGACATACTATCAACTATCTGTCAAATATTAACCGTATAAACCACATACTGTGGAACGGTGTAAAACTAGTACCGTATAAAGGTACAGTATCACAGTATCAGAACTAGGAATGTGTTAAAAAATATGGGATTACTGTATGTGCTTTGGAATACTGTGTATTTGTTTTCCTTTTGTATAAGCAAAGTGTAGGATGATTTGAATAGCCCCCCCCCCGGAAAGTAAACTGTAATACTTCAATCTATTTTTTTACAGATCCCGTTGCTGCAATATTCCCCTCTTTCGGTTAGAAAATTGTAGGAAGTAGTCTCCATAACCACACCTCAAAACACACACAAGGCTTTGGAGGAACTCAGTAGTGCTTAAGAGTGCTTTCTGGAAGATGACCGAGCTGCAGGAACAGGTGTGAACACCTGAAGTCAATTCTTTTTGGCCAAGTGTAAAATCAATTCTCAAAAAGCGAGGAATGGACCTCAAAATAACATTTTCTAAGCAGTGTATCTTTTAAACTCACACTTAACTTAAAAGCTTACATAGTGGTATAGTGTTTAGGATATCCTTCAAAATATTTGTAATCAATTTCTCAACCTTGCATGTGTTTTGTTTTCCAAAGATATCAGGCCACATCAGACCTGAAAAATAGTTTAAAGGAAGTAGCAAGGAAAACGACTGTGAGATTACAAGAACTACAGTTCCTATTGCATCTTTAAAAAAGCAAAGAAGAAAAAACAGGAAACAGAAAAAATCTGTTTATGCTTGTATGTACATATGCAGGCAATTCAGCTTTAGTAGTGTGGACTCACTGCATGAAATGCTGGCCTTTCCTATTGATTGTAGAGGTTATAGAGGGGACTAAGTGTTTATATATACAGTATATATAAGCCAGCATTGCAGGCAGGCTTACTGCTAAACTCCCTGCCTTCTGTGTCTCTGTAGGAGCCCTTGGAACACGAAGTCTAGAATTCAGAGCTGGAACTCACAGCCCTTAGAATGTGGAAGACATGCACAGAGTTGTCTAGACCAGAGGCTGTAAAAATACTAGCTAGATCCGACATGATTGGTTAGTTGCCCTTTTTTAACACTTTTAAAATGCTATAAAACCTTTCGCTGTTATTGCTCAGATTAAACTACATCAGAAGAAATATATACATGTTCACAGGTTATAATGTCCATAGATGTTTCATACGATACGTTGTGGGTCTTTGTTATGTCCCTTCTAAAATGTAAATCATTAACTTCACAAGCTGTGTTGTAACGTTTCTGGTACTGCTTTGAACCAGCTCTGAAGTACCATTTCAACAGTTCTTTTGTACCAGGCAAGTTGTACATAGTGCTTCTTTAAAGATATTTATTTCACTGGGTCTCTGTGACAAGACTAGTGAGGGATTACAATGAAAGAGTACAAGACTGGGGCATTTGAGACTGATAACAAGCACCTCATTGACATAGTGCTGTAAGACAATGAAAGCACAATTTAAAACACTTAGAGAATTCCTCTCAGCAACAATCAGCTCTGGAAAGGGATATTTCAACAGCTGACTTTGTATGATGGGAATAAGACGTTGCTTTTAGCATGTTTCAGGGAGGGATGTGAGGGGCAAGAGGGAGACGACCTCTGTACCTTCTCTCCAGGTGCAGTACGGTGGCTTGCAGTTTGTTAGGGTTTTCCCCACACATGAATTGCTCTGGCAACATCTTGGGAAAGATGGTGTCAGTTCTGATGAAAATTAAAAAGACAAAAATAAAGTCCTTCACCACATCAAGAACTAGGCCCAGTACAGACTCAGGACGGCATGATTCTGAGCTACTTGTCCACTTCCTCTCTGCTGCCTCGGTCCAGTTGGTGCTGTCCCTTCCCTGCCTTCTGCAGGTCCTCAGCACTGACCGCACAGCACTGCACACGAGAAAGAAAAGCCTGCCTGACTCAGGACTCCCCACTCCAACAGTGTTACAGATTTAAAAAAAAAAAGAGAATTGTGAATGTTGTTTTTTTTAAAAAAAAAACTCATTTACTCAGACAATGAAGGAAAAAAAATACAAATTTCTTCTCTGTCCTAAAGCACTATTTGTAGGAAAGAGGTCAGGCCATGCTTACAGCTTGTATTTACAGCAGAAAGACTTTCTGTTCTGCATATCAATGTTTCTCAGACTAGAGATGAGGGTCTGAATGTGCTCCTAGTTTCCATGTCACATCTCCTGTCAGGACACATGTAAAGCCTGCAAGACAGCGCTCCTGTTTCTGGGGCTGTGGGGTTAACGTTCGTATCCGTCCTCCTCCCCCAGGGCATGGGGGTCTAAACCAACTAGGCGGGATGTTTGTGAACGGCCGGCCTCTGCCCGAGGTGATCCGGCAGCGCATCGTGGACATGGCCCACCAGGGGGTGCGGCCCTGCGACATCTCCCGGCAGCTCCGCGTCAGCCACGGCTGCGTCAGCAAGATCCTGGGCCGGTAAGACTGCCCCCGCCCTTGCCCCCTTGCAGGTGCGCACGAGACCCGTGCCCGCCGCTCGGCCCCAGCTCCCCAACACGCAACAGTTCGTGCACCGCGCCCACACTTTCTCATACAGCTGCAGTATATCACCCTGCAACTCCCAGCTGGCAGCCCACTGGAGCTCAGCAGGTGTGATCCTGGATGGGAGATCTCCTGCGGAAGCGGTGTTAGTGGGACCAGTAGGGGGCGCTCACCCTGCAGTCTGTGTGGGTCCTAAAGCCCCAGCATATTGACAGGGACACTATACTGTAAAAAGGCACCGTCCTTCTTATGAGATGTAAAATAGAGGTCCTGACTCTGTGTGGTCATGAAAACTCCCAGGGTGTTTCTCGAAAAGAGTAGGGGTGTTACCCTGGTGTCCTGGCCAAATTTCCCCCTGGCCTTTATCAATCATAGCCTCCTAATAATCCCCCTCTATGAATTGGCTTCATCACTCTGTTCTCCTCCCCACTGATAGCTGGTGTGTGGGGAGCGTACTGGCACACTATGGCTGCTGTTGCATCATCCAGGTGGGGCTGCACATTGGTGGTGGTGGAAGGGAGTCCCCATTGCCTGTAGAGCTTTGAGTGGAGTGTCCAAAAAAGCAGTGTATAAGTGTAAGGAATTATTATTATACACACTGCCGCAGCACTGCAAACGCACAATGTATTGTGCACATTTTGCAAACCTGATGTGCTTTGGACGTTTACAACACACATCACTGAGGAACAGGAGGCGTGCCGCCATTGATGAAGGATGTCCCGAAAAGAGCAGACTCACGGCTCTCTTTATCTCCCTCTCTGTGCCACAGGTACTATGAGACGGGCAGCATCAAGCCCGGAGTGATCGGCGGCTCAAAGCCCAAGGTGGCCACTCCGAAGGTGGTGGAGAAGATCGCGGAGTACAAGAGGCAGAACCCCACCATGTTCGCCTGGGAGATCCGGGACAGGCTGCTGGCCGAGGGAGTGTGTGACAACGACACTGTCCCCAGCGTGAGCTCCATCAACAGGTGGGCAAGCAGGGCAGCTCTCATCAACTAGTGACCACCACTGGTGTTCTTGTCTTTCATCTCTGTATTTAAACGTTACGCCACGAAGATGTTAAATGAATAGCCCGGCAGGCTAATTAAAGCATCACATCAGTCAGTTTAAATGTTTGCTTTTGATCTTGTTCCCTTCCTGAGAAAGGGGGCAATTGTTGCAGCCGTGGGATATGGTCCATGAATGAGGTTTTCCATGCTTTTGAAATACAATCTAGAGTGAGTGTAGATGTGGGTCGGTGGAGATGACAGTGTAGTGTGTCTGCGTGAAATGGATGGTCAGTGTGTGCGTGCCTGGGTCTGTTTGTGCATGCTTGGGTCTGCGTGTGTGTGTGCATGGATCTGTGTGTGCGTGCCTGGGTCTGTGTGTGTGTGTGTGTGTGTGCCTGGGTCTGTGTGTGTGTGTGCCTGGGTCTGTGTGTGTGCGTGCCTGGGTCTGTGTGTGCATGCCTGGGTCTGTGTGTGTGCCTGGGTCTGTGTGTGCGTGCCTGGGTCTGTGTGTGTGTGCGTGCCTGGGTCTGTGTATGCATGCTTGGGTCTGCGTGTGCGTGCCTGGGTCTGTGTGTGTTGTGTGTGTGTGTGTGTGTGTGTGTGTGTGTGTGTGTGTGTGTGTGTGTGTGTGTGTGCCTGGGTCTGTGTGTGTCTGTGCCTGGGTCTGTGTGTGCATGCCTGAGTCTGCATGTGTGCGTGCCTGGGTCTGCGTGTGTGCATGCTTGGGTCTGTGTGTGCATGCTTGGGTCTGTGTGTGTGTATGCCTGAGTCTCCATGTGTGCGTGCCTGAGTCTGTGTGTGCATGCCTGGGTCTGCGTGTGTGCGTGCCTGGGTCTGTGTGTGTGTGCCTGGGTCTGTGTGTGTATTCTACTAGCCTATGGAGACTTGAAAGCTCCAATTCAGGTGAGACTGAGGACTCTTCTCCTGTGTTGCAGGATCATCAGGACAAAAGTGCAGCAGCCCTTCAACCTCCCACTGGACAGCAAGGGGCTGAGTCCAGGACACACACTGAGTGAGTGAACACACTGAGGTAGTATAAACTCACTGAGGTAGTACACACACACTGACTGAGCACACACACATGGAGGTATTATAAACACTTAGTAGTACACCCACACTGAGTGAGTACACATACCTCATACACATATGAGGCAGTACACACACTCACAACATTGAGTGCATACACACTACACACACACTAAGGGAGTACACACAACACTCACTTATTAAGTACACAATCCCTAGAGACACTGGGTGAGCACACACATCACACACGCCTCATACAAAATGTACATAAACCTCTCACACATGAGTACTCACACAGTGTACACAGCTCACACGCTTAGTGAGTACAGGCCCCTCACTCACTGAGTTAAGCACTTCTGCTCTAACTCACATGCAGTGAAGACATGCATCTCCAATATGCACCACTCTTTGAGAATGTCAGCACTTAGGAGCTGGAGGAAGAGGTGAAGCACTAGAGCTTGTCTAACAGTGGAACCCACCAGACGACATTCCAGATGGAATGGATGTGCCCTGTCTTTCCTGTCTAAATTTGTTTTTTACATTTAGCTTCTCTATCTTCAGACTTTTGTCCTCCCTTAGTTTGTTTCTTTTTCCTTATCTCTCTTTTGATCTCTTATTCTTTATTTCTCAGCAACAGCCAAATACCGTCTCCTCTGTCTGGCCAAGATGTCTTCACACAGTCTTCCCAGTCTCTTCTCTTTCTCTCGCACTTGTTTTGCTCTCTTTACCGTAACCCAGCTCTTTCGGGTGTCTGCTTGTCCAGCTCTCTTCTCTCTTTGTCCACCACTTGCTCTGCTCTTCGCCGCCGGTCCGTCCTTCACACCCTGTCCCCTCTCTCAGTCCCCAGCTCGGCAGTGACCCCCCCTGAGTCTCCCCAGTCCGACTCTCTGGGCTCCACCTACTCCATCAGCGGACTGCTGGGCATCACCCAGGGTGCCACCGAAGGCAAGAGAAAACACGACGACAGTGAGTCTTCTGCTCTCCCTCTCTCTGTCCATCCCCACTTCCTTCCTTCCCTGTTCTCTCCTCGGTCCCGTGCCGCTATAACCTTTGACCTTTGACCTCATGGTCCTCTGCATTACTAAACATAGTTGACTAGCGTTTTCAAAAAGTCACAGGCTTTCTAGGCCCTGAAAATGAGAAAAAAACAAGGCGTGAATGAACCTCCTGTTTTTTCACTGCTGAGGTGATTGGCTCGTGGGGCTGGCAGACCACAGCCAGGCAGGTATGGGGGTCATCGCCATGAGCTGAGATGGAAAGACCCAGTTGGCGATTTCGAATTTCGTACAATCACAAAAAATAGTTGCCATTTCTTTAATGTAAAAAGGAGGACTTCCTAGGTAAATCCAGCCGCTCCCCCTTCCTCTATACCGCGTGCTCAGGCACTCAGTCTCTGCTGTGTCCCCAGGTGACCAGGAGAGCTGCCGCCTCAGCGTGGACTCGCAGGGCAGCGGCGGAGGTCCCCGGAAGCAGATCCGCCCCGATCACTTCCCCGCGCAGCACCTGGATGGCCTGGACTGCAGTTTCGACAGGCACCACTACCCCCCGGACACCTTCGCCTCGCCCAGCCACGGCAAGACAGAGCAGGTAGGGAGACCAGAGTGGCCACCGGGCAGAACACACCAGACATCCACACACAGACTGAGAGAAGAGGCCCCAATCAATCGCTGAGGCCCAATCACAGGCGCTGTCGGCAACTCACAGAAGGAGGATACATAGACAGAGGCACCGAGGGGAAAATCGGCCAATCACAGACAGAGAAAGTGCCTAGATACGTCAGTTTAAATTAACAACAGGCTGAACACCACAAGCTGATACATTCTGTATGACAGAAAATGCCAAGAAGGAATAATCAATGGTCCTCCGACTCTACTGGCCTAGGTTAGAAAGACTCTGTAGTTCCCAGACTAACGTCGGCCACACGCGTGCACTAAGAAACACTAACTCACAGATTTGCAGCAGTATCTGACCAATCACGGCTAGAGCAGGGAAATACTGACCAATCAGGTTTCAGCCCATGTGTTTCACGAAACAGCAAGGTGGGCAGCAGCATGTTAAAGCACACTCTCTCTCTCCCTAGGCCCTTTACCCCCTCTCGCTCATCAACGGTAGCTTAGAGGAGGGCAAGGCCACCCTCTCTACATCGACAGCTGCGATCGGTCGGAATCTCACGGCCCACCAGGGCTACTCTGTAGTGTCAGGTAAGAAGCTATCAAAGCAGCAGTTCTGTGTCATCATCACCCATGTCTTCATCACCCTTCCTGGCCTTTGACACTCGACCTGTGAAAGGTCCAGCTCCCAGATTTGTTTTCCTGCCTGCACTGTTAATAATTTCCTACATGAGCAATTTAAAATGAAAGGAGACCCATTCGAATTAAAACTATTTTAAAGTATTTGCATTTTTTCATGGGTTATTTTTATATATGACTCATTGGAAATGTTTTGCACAAAGACTGAAAAGCAGACAGTTAGGGTTCTATGACAGCACCGGCTCTGAAATAAGTCTTGCTGACCAGAGCCAGGTAATGCTAAGTTTATCAGGCATAGGCCGAAAACATGACAGTCAGCAATTAGTAGATGTTGTGCCTGTTGCCAAAAGTACTTTTCGTCCAACAAGCAACCAAAAACACTGACAGCAAAGATGAGTCCATTTACTGTTTGAATTGACTATCATTTAATAACCATGCACTCATATGTTAAGCTTCATGTTTTCTTTTTTAATGCATGCATCCAATTTTTGTATCATTTTTCTTTTATTTTTCATTAATCCATTCATTTTACTTTTTCTTTTAATTTCCTCGATCCCAATCTCTCCCACCCTTTTCTGCACACTCCACCCTGGTTGACTTCAGACCACCTGCAGCCCCTCCCACTGTGTCTGAAACAGGAAGTCTCCCTAGAAGTGCCAAACTCCAGCTCCTCCCCCAGTGTCATGCCTAATCCGGCCTTCCTTGAGCTCCAGCCAATCCAGGCTGCCGTCTCTGTCAGCAGCAGTGGTGGAGGCTCCTCCCACCTGTCACATGCCTTCAACACTTTCTCTCACCATGCCCCAGTGTATGGGCAGTTCAGCAGTCAGCCCCTAATCGCAGGTAATGTGACCTGGCTGTGTCTTTCCGGTGCCACGCCATGCCAGTTCACCAGATGCCCCTGTTAAGCTCTCTTCAAGAATACTGTACCTACAGAAAGTATTTATTTTTTCAGAGCCTTTAAATCTTTTATACTAATGAAGGATCATTTTTACTTCCTATGAGGTTTCACAAGGGTGTGCAGAGGCCCGCTTGAAACATGCATTTTGATATATTACTCTCACAGAGAATTCCTCCAATGATCAAGCTCAACAACATGGAACTCAAATTCAGATCTACTCATATATTTTTAACTAGACTCCAGCAGTTAGCACAGATGAGTAGTCTTATGTTATAAAGGAGGTGTAGCTGTTGGTCAGATTTCCCATCTCCTTCTGTCTCTGACAGCTGTGCCATACTGTCTGTTAATCAATGGCCCAGCACCCCAGAGGCTGTAGTTCTTAATTCTGCAGTGCCACCGGTTGGCACATGGTATTGTTGTGCCCTAATCGTGCTTTCATGTCATTGCAGGTCGGGACATGGTGAGCTCCACTCTCCCTGGCTACCCCCCACACATCCCAGCCAGTGGTCAGACGGGCTACTCCTCCTCTGCTATCGCTGGGATGGTGGCAGGTAAGGGCTTAGTGGGACACAGAGAGAAAACCTGTCCCATACCGGGCTGGCTTGGGCAGGCCCCTAGGATATTCTGGCAGCTTGTCATACTATACTATATCATACTAATAATACTAGCTGTAGTCACTAATACTACCAGAGCCAGTAATGCGGTTCATAATGCTGATGCCACAGCATTACAAAACATTTAGTCTGTAGATCTGCAGCCTCCAAGATTGATAATAGAGCCACATTTGCTATTCGTATGTGTTCTGTAGCCAATGGCTAGTGAGTCATCCTGCAGGAGGTTCTGATTGAATATGTCAGCTGAACCAGGGCTCAGCTCCACACGCCTTCAGAATCAGGTCAAGTTCAGGCTCTGTTCAATTACGTTTACGCAGAACATCATGTTTCACGAGGGACCTGCTTTTCTTGGAGCTGGAGAAAGTTTTACCAGCTTTGTTCAGCCCAAATTGGCCCCAAAACAGCCATGGCGTGCAGAAAACCATATCGCATGCACAGCGTCTACTGGACGACTCCACACAACTGTACTGCGCATTTTACCCCCGCTCCCCTCTCCACATTGTCAGCACAGGTTGACCTCCTGTGTGTTAGTGTTGGCTGTTCGGCTACGCACAGAAACTTGAGAATGCAGGACAAAACCAAGACTGAAGGTTGCGGGGATCGGTTTCTTTGATGTAGTTTGTCACAATATTTACAAACCCACTTCTGACACGGTGAAAATGCCCGTAGCAGGAGTGATCGCCTGCTTTGTCTTCTGCTCTGCGCTAAGCCACCATGTATCGGGAGCGGGGGTCTCAAGACACCTGACGATAAGGAGAAAAGGAGTACAGAATATAAATGGCAGAAGGGGGGCAAAAAACGAAATGAAAAGAGTCCTTATAAAAGGGGGGCAAAGAAGGAGAAAGAGCCAAAGAGGAGATGGGTGAAGGCTGAAGGAGAGGGGTGCAGGACAGGGAGAGAGAGAGAGAGGGACAGAACAGAGGGAGGCCGCTCTCCCACACAGGGAAGAGGCCGAGCCCTGGGCCGAGCTGTGCTCGATTAACGTGAGGGAGTTAATCAGTAGCCCGCTCCGCCTGAGGTGCAGGCCGATCGGGACGAGAAGAAACAGGACCGGGGGCCTGGGGTTCCGCCCTGCTGCCCAGACCCTGCTGCCTGATTTGTTGATAGCGCGTTGCCATGGAAGCCATGAGGCCCAGCCGGGTGCGTGCGTGCGGCGGTTTCAGGGTTCCGGGGAGCTGGCTTGGGGGGGGGGGGGCAGACGAGCAGGGTGGGGAGCGGGGGGGGGGGGTATGTGATGTGCGTTTGTGCGCTGTGCCTCTTTTTTTATTTGAAATCTGCCCTTTGAAGCGCGAAATGAGAAGGCCTGATTTATTATTTTTCTATTGGGTTGGCTGTGGGGAAGCGGTCATACACAATTACTCACGGGGAGGTGGAGGGAGGGGAGCTGGGGAGAGGAATTCAATCCTGCCTGCATAATTACCAATTAAAGATCGGAATGTTTAAAAAAAAAAAGGAAGAACGAAGGCAAGACTAAAGAGGAAGTGAGAAATGTAGGGAGAGCAGGGCATAGGGGGAATGAGCACTAAGGAGAGGACACACAGACTGACTTTCCGCACCAGCGGTCTGCTGGATTTGACCCCCAGCTATACACAGAGTCTGCAGATTAATGGTTTACAAGCAGTCTTAACCGTTAGTGAATTATGTGCAAACTCTTGACCAGATGCCTGTAGAGACACATAAGCAAAATTGAGTCACACACACACGCGCACAAATGAACACACATGCACAGGCTTGCAGAGACTCGCATCGCTGTCACGTTCAAGGGCGAATTTTAAAATCACAGGTTCGTGAACAGGTTCGGCCATAAACACGGGCGTACTTAAACCTAATCCAGTCAAATCCACCCCCTTGTTTTTAAAGCAGCAACGTCACATCACACAGATACTGCCTTATTAGCAAGAGTCCAACTGGGCAACATCAAACAGTCATCATCGCCGTTAAAAGTGCAGCCAAAGTCAAGAACAGCTGTACTTTGAAATACAATTACTGCACATTATTTACTGCTCATCCAGAATCTGTACTAAGTTATAAGTTTATTGTGTAGGTTATCTTACTGCAGTTCAGGGCCTGAACTATGTAATGGCCAATTACCTAGTAAATAGATGTTGTTGGCGTTCTGAGCAGTAATTGTCCACAAATGCTTTGTGGGTTCTGAAAGAACTTCATAGTGAACGTGCTTCTACTGCATTTCACTTGCCTTACATGCTTTGTGCTGCGGAAGAGGAGGAAGAGGGTTTGCTCAAGAATCCCATTCTGTCGTGGGTGTGGAAGGAAGGTGGTCTGATTGGACCAGACTGTGCTGGGAACAAGCAGAAACGCCCTTGTGAGGGCCAACCTGGCCAACACTTTCTTCCCAAGCAGGTCTCAGCCCCTCGGTGAAGTGGTAACATGCCTACTTACTGCAATGCAGCCTGGACTCTGAGTCCCAGTGCTGCAGTGCCCTTCCACCCTGCCTGCTTAATGAGAATCAAGCTGAAACCCATCCCACGTAAACTCTCTACCTGCCATCGTCCAGCTGTCAAGAATCCTGATTCTTTGCAGCAGTCTAGAATATTTTTCAAGCTTCCTGGTCACAGGGTGCAGGAGATCTGGTTTTGTCCTGCATCCTGCTTCTAAAGTCAAACTGAATTTGCATACTACTGAACTGCTTCTCTTCGTGGTCTTGCAAGGGGTTATGATAACCAAGCCGAGAGCGAATGAGGTGTGCTAACTGAGCGCCTGTCAGCCCAGTGCGGATTGGTGTGTCAGGGACTGACACGCAGGTCTGGTGTGCCCTGTGTTTCCCCAGGTGGAGATTACTCAAGCAACGCCTACGCTCACTCCCCCTACACCTCGTACAGCGAAGCCTGGAGGTTCACTAATTCCGGAATACTGGGTGAGTCAGGCTCTTATAAACCTCTGCAGGGGAATACTCCCACAGTGAGTACAGGTAAGGGCTACAGTATGCATGGTGAAGGAAATAAATAAAGAAAACAGTAAAAGCTGCAAAATGACTGTTTTAATCCATCTGTTAAGGAAACGGAATGTGATCACCACTCCAAGCTAAAATGTTTATTTCCCAAACATGTTTTCTACGTCTTGTAGGGCAGGCAGTGTCAGGTTACAGACAGCCTTTCAGAAACTGACATGGCACATTCGAACAGACCCTCTCCCTGAGGTTTTCTCAAATCAAGCAGTGTCTCTGGTGTGTTTTTTCAACATTACTGCAGCAGCAGAACACAAATACGCACAGAGGGTATCACTGTGTGTCTGACAGCATGCAGGTCACAAGTCCCCTGTGCTCACATGACAGGCCACATGTCACCTGCGAGGAAACAGAACTCTGCTCTCGGCAACAAGTTACCAGGGGGTGGAGTTTACCTGTAGGTACTGGCCAGTCACAGACAATACCTCCATTCTGGTGAAACAGCAAGTCTCTGAGGAGGCATGGGTGCTGCTGTTATAAATTAATATGTCCAGTAAAGTTTGCCCCCTGGGGTATGAGTGTCTCATTCAGCTGAGCCAGGCAACCATGGGACACACAGCAACCTCTCTAAACGTATCTTTTTAATTATGTTAAAAATGAAAAAAGTGAAACCGTGCACCAAACTACTAATTATTATCCATTACAAATGTAGTACTGTACTACTAATTAGCTCTCACTCGTTCTTGCGTTTCTGTGGTTGAGACACGGTTTGCTTTTATTTCAGCTCACTGTGTTTGTTAGTTTGTTTCCCTGGCTTCTCTGTGCCAGACTGTGGGAAGTGGGGTGTTGTAGAATACTAACCCAGGCCAAGCGTGTGAGTGACTCATGGTGCTCTCAAGCTTGTGGACCTGCAGGAATGCAGATCTTCAAGGGCAGCAGGAAGCTGGACATCCCAAACGTGTTTCATCAATCGAAACCCCAGCCGGAAGCTAAGGGAAGTCACTTTGAAAATCCAATCTGAAAATCCGACCTCGCCATTTACAAAGGTCGATAGCTATAAATTGTTTTCAAAACCGCTCTCGTCTCACAGCGTAGTACTCCACAACTCTACACGGAGCTCTTAAAACACGGTTCAAAGTGGGTCTTTTTAAATGAACTCTGTTCGGGAAGGGCGAGTCTGAGAGAACAAGAATATAAAAGTAATTGCAGTGTCTCTCCACCTGTCCAACAGGCTCACCCTACTACTACGGTTCTGCAACACGGACAGCGCCCCCTTCTGCCGCGGCAGCCTATGACCACCTCTAGTTCCCATGGGAACCCAAGAGCCGGAGTCGGAGGTGCAACGCTGAACGTTATAAGACTTTTTAGCACGCAACGCACAAAGACACTCTGATGCTATCTTTGTCTCTCACTGAGATGCTGGGTCTTCTTCACTGAGTTACGGAAAACATTTGTGATGCACAGTGGGTTTGTCTTCTTCCAGCGCATGAGAAAAAGAGGGAACTCAGAGAAATATCAGCAGAAACCTGCGCTGAACCCCCAGTCTGCTCTGGACAATAGTCAAATGATGGGGTGGATATACTGTAGCATCTATGAGGACGAAGGGACTGGATGCAACTCCCAACATCTTCCAACTTTTTTGTGTGTTCTCCTACCCACGAACCCCAAACCCCAGTTTTACAATGGAACCAAGCCGAGCCATTTTAGGATACCCCTCAATGTTTTCTTCTGGATCCACATGTGATGAAATGAAGGATCTGCAGGCGGGGATGACCTTGCTGTGTAAGGTGACAACCAAGGGTCATCTGCATTTCACTTTGCCAGGACAGAAAGTGCCCTTGACACAGGCATGCTTGTTAACACACATGCACGCAGAAATTAAAACACACCCAAACACGTTCCAAAAAATGAGGCTTGGTCTGCAGCAAACACACCCTTGCTTCTCAACAAAAGAAACTTTTAGCAGGACATTAAAGAAAAGAAACATAAAGTTTTGATCAGAAGTGAATGTTACATTAAAAAAAAAAATACATTGACCCTTTGTCCAAGCTAAATGAAATTTCATCAGTGAAAGAAAAACTACAATTCAATTCCAATAGGATCTGGTCTGTAGGTTTGTTCTGTTATAATATATGTAAAATATATTGTATAATATATATTATACGTGGAATATATGTCATACAAGGAACATATATTTTTCCGAATGATGGTGTCCTTTGAGATAATGCAGTTGCTAGGAATTCTGGGAATGAATATGAATTAGTCCGTGCTGTTTCACAAGACTGAAAAAGAGCGGAGTTAGAGGTCTGTTCAGACAGTTCTGCCTCGCACTGCTGGGAAACGTGATGAGCTAATTAATTTTCATTCCATTAACTCCTAGATGTATCTAAATAGATACTATAAGGGATTTAGGGAGTACTTGTGTGGTAAAGGTTTGGGGCACAGTCCGAGCCCACCAAAAGGAAGATGAAAAGTGACAGGTTACAATTAACTTTCCTTTTATGCCAGTACCCAGACAACCAACAGGCACTGGACCAGTACTGGCCAACATCAATTGTATCATGGAGCCAGCATAACTTTTCTAGAGAGGGCATATTACATCGCTGTTGGCCAATGTAGCATGATAATGTCAGGCTAATAGAGAACTTCACAGACACACATACATATGACATTTTGGAGTCAAACTATCTATTAAACCCTTAGGCTTCACTCTTAATTCCATTTCATTTTCAGCTTGAACATCTTTTTGTCCTTACCATCACACTGCAAAGGAATGTGTTCTTAAAGACACTAATCTTAACATAAAAGTAGATAAAAAGAAACAAATTGAGGAAAGAAACTAACCTAACTGTCCTTTTTCATTAAAAACGGGGCATTTCAATGAAGCATCACCGTCTTAAATGCAGCTCACAAACTGCTAAATCCATTTGTATTGTTGACGTTTGTTGATTATCTGGGTACTAGCATGGATTTTGGATCTCGTTTTCCCCCAAACACTGGATAAAAGCTGTAGGGTTGTTTTTTTTTTAAAGACTACGGTTGGATTTCTGTAAAAGCAGACACAAATCTTTTTGAAATTGTTGAAGTGGGAGGTGGGGAAAGAATTACAAATAACTCTTTATGTTGTTCAGTGACATGAAGTTGATCTTTTCTTTGGTAATATTTAACTCATAATGGACGTGCTTTCCCTAAACCAGGCTATTCCAGAGAAACTATCAATGTAAAGATACGAATCTGACTCAGCAGCTCTAAAAAAGCTGTATTAGAGCCAGAACCGTGTTTTTTGCCTTACTTTTGCCGACGTGATCTGTAGCAGTCAGGGTGTAGGCAAGAATACATTTGTCAGAATCAAAATCACGGTCACGAAAACTAACCACAGATTTGGCAGGGAGGTATTGGCAGGTCAATACTAAACGTTGTAACAAGCAGGAGAAGCAAGAGACATTCTCTGAAACCACAGAGACGTGCTTCTGCTGCTCCCAGCGGGGGAGGCTGGGGAACCTGTCCTCGAGTTCGCGCTCGAGCGGTTCAACCGCGCGCTCGACGTTCCGCTGCTTCATGGCGGCTTTTGAGACATCAGGGAAGGAGGGGCTAAGGAGAGGGAAAATTGTCCTAGAGTAAAAAGACAAGCAAACCGAATTCAAAGAGTATGATCAATTCTGAATCCGATTTAAAGGAGGACACAGTGTATGTACACATATACACGCAAACCTAAATTAGAAGAAAAACGACTACCCCATATGTGGGGCGTGGCGACGAACCTGTTCTGGAAGTGACGTACACAGAGTAAGGCGGGGCCACGCCCCGGAGCGGGCTCCAGTCCGTGACGCAGCACGTACGCACAGGCGCGATCCAGGATCCCTCAAACTAACCAGCGTGGCTTTGGAAGGTGGGGAAAAACAAAACAGCTCCCAGCAAACATGTGGAGAGTACGCAGGCTCCGTGTAGAAGTTGCCCCCCTGCGGAACTGAGCCGGAAACCCAAGAATTGTGAGGCAGCAGAGACGCATATTCGTGCTTGTCCAGTTCTCTTACCCTGCAGTGGTCCTCTATCCAAGCGGTGCGAGTATGCTATAGGGAGAGCCAGGCACTGCAACGTGCAGTCCCTTCTCCAGATCTTTCTGTATTTCTGCTCTGATTAGCTGATAACTCAGTCCCAGAATTAAAGGAAGTGGTTGGACCAAGGAGCAGCACTGCACCAGAAGCTCCGGCGTGTAGCTCCCTCCTGTCCCAGGGGTCAGGCCTGTTGCGTGTTGTGGCCTGGTGTCCCGTTTCCGCCCTCCGCTCTGGTTGTCGAGTGGACCAAGCAGTGGCGCTTGGCCATCTGCGACAGTCCCGGCAGCTTGTTGATTGCCCCAGAGGGCCCGTTCGGTTCTGGGGCTCGCTCACATGTAAATACTGTAAAGGTCACACGGCCTCTTGGCTTGAGTGCAGCGAGGGCTTTTTTCAAAACGACGACGAAGGAAGGGTTGGGGGCGGGATGGGAGCCGTTTGGAGACCAAAATATGCCAGAAACACAAAATAAAATAGGGGAAAAAAACCCGAACTGCATTTTTAAACGAAAACTTGGGGTGAAAATATAACGGCTTGTTTTGAATTTGTTGTCATGCTCATGTTTTCGTAAGAAGGTTGTAACTGAAAGTTTTTTGGTTTTTTTTATTATATCATGATTAATATTATTAATATTATTATTGAGAATGTAAATAAGCTATTTCTAAAGAAATATTTTAATTAAATAAAGCATGACATGAAGCGAGCAGCATGACTGCGGTGTACTGTAGTGACGGAGTGACCCGCCGCTCTCTCCCGTCACACCGGAGCACCCCCTGCGTCTCACCTCTGCACATAAAGCAAATTTCGCGACACTACATTAAATTAAAAAAAAAAAACAAACTCGCGACTTTCCAACAATGAAGCACAAATGTTTAAACTGCCAACTGAAACACCACCTTAATTAGCATCCTCGAAGAGCCCTCCTCGGCGATGCGGCGCTGCTTTTGTACTGAAGGTAGGGATCTGGGACTGCCGTGATGAATCCATTATTTAATCGGATCAGCCCGTTCACGGCAAATTCTCATGTAACACGACTGTTTTCTACAGCAGGGCGTTGTGTGGAGCTACCGTGCGTGATCGGGGGAAACCTTCGGTATGAAAAATCGGAGAGATTAGCGACTTGCCTGCTGCTCAACACTGCCTCAGCAAAGGAAGACCCCGAATCCTTTCTAATTTTGTTTTGTTTTGGCTTTGTTATTCATTTAAGGGCTTCACTTTGAATAAGTACTTCGTTTATGAGACTTAAATTTGATTTAGTTTCAGATTAAGAACTCCGGGAATCAAACTGCTTTCGCGACGAGGGCAGCGTGCGATAATGGACAATAGTGGATTTGGTGTTCTGGTAACCTGAGAGCTCTGCCGTACTTTCAGACTTAAAAAAACTATTTTTCCACAAGGGACTCTATTGGTGTTGCTTGGTACATAAAAAAAACAAACACATCCTTCACACAAACATGCAAACATACACCCAAAAAAATCCCTCATACACGCAGCATAAAAACAGAACACACCATATAAAAAAACAAGGTCAGGAGCCCACTGTGTATTCTATATTTGACGCTTCCCAATAATATTAATATTATAAAACGGTTAATTAATTCTAAGGAAAACTAGTAAAAAGGGTAAGGGCCTGAGGAGATGTGTCCGTAAATCTAAACATCTCGTATTTACGGTGGAGAATGGTACGTTAAAGAGCACACTAACTAATTAGTCCCTTGTTCGGCGCACAGACACGGTACACCCTAGTGAAGGAAGAGGCGAAATGGGCCGGGCGGCGCACGCCGAGCCAGTCCTGCCAGAGAGCGGCTCTTTAAACGGGGATTAGGGCGGCTAAGGCGATGAGGAAGCGTCCAGCAGCTCAGGACAATGGCTCGCCGTGGGGCTCCCCTGTCTGCCTGCTCCAATGGGCTGTGGCTCTCAGCTCCGGTTTGTCTAGCTCGGGCAACGCTGGCTGACTTTCGGAGAGAACTTCTGAGAGAATAAAGTCTTTATTCGGGAAGCTTTTGCGAATACTAGAGGTGATGGTTGGGAACAAACATTATTTAACCCGCATGAAACTTTTTTTTTCCTTCTGTTTTCTATTTAATGGCAACGCTTTGTGCTTTAAATGTGTAATAAAAAAAAATCTAAACGCTGGTCCGTTAACTGATGACTTCGGTCTAATTAGATTGAGAGGCCTTTCAAGGTGACAGTCGAGTTCGCCAGGTTTACATTGGGAGCTGTGTCAGCGTGTGGACTGCGAGGGAACAGGCCGAAGTTAATTCCTCGTTGAACAAATAGAAAAATAAATCGTCCGTTAATCTTTCTCATCTCAACACATGAAGCAGGTTCAACGGCATAAATTTAGTTTCCCCCCCCCCCCCCTTATTTTTCAGCATGGACCTACATGAATATTTCTGTCGCCTCACCGGCAAAATATAACCGTATTTCCGTTACCACTCATCTTTAACCCCCAACCCCGTCGTGCTGTCAATAATGATGACAGATGCACTCGGTAGCGCTGTTGTCTTTCTGTGTGGAGCTCGCATGCTCTCCCCGCGTCCACGTGAGCGTACCCCTCACGAGGTTAATCGGCGCCTCCGAACGGTCCAGTGACGCGCGTGCGTCGTGTGAAGGACTGGCCCAGGGTCTTGTCGCGCATTGTACCCGAGTCTTCCGGGTTGGCGGACACATCACCAAGAATCAGCCGCTTTCTTAACAATAAGATCATAATCGTGTCAATAGAAAGGATAATGGCTATAGTGTCATGTACCCCGCTTCCAGGTGAAGTAAATTCCGCGTGATTTTTTCAAAAGTCAGCAATTTACCAAAAAGAAAAAAGGACAAAGGCAATGATCCCGAAAACACGCGCATCTGTTTAATCTCCCTTTTTATTTTCTGCATCATGTAGTTTTATTTGCAATTATTTCTCCCCTCCTCGCGGCCTCATTATTATCAGCTATAACGAGGTTCCGGTCGGCGGAGCCGCGTCCCACCTGGACCCGCGAGGCGGGGAGGAGCGCGCGTGATGAATGGGCCCCCTGCCCACCGTCATCACAATAAAACAAACTGTGCTGCGACGACGACGACCTCGGGAAACATAAATGACACAAACATTTAATATAGAAACTGCCGTTTAATTCAGTTTGCACTTTTAGGTAAATGGTATTTACAGCGAAAACATGCACAGATAGAACGCAACGATTAGCCTGTAAGAAATTCAGTACCTTAAAGCAGGATTTAAAAAAAAAGATAAGTAGCTCAGAGTGGCAAGCAGAAACAAGGAATAAGGGTTACACAAAAGATAATACTTTGAAAATCAAAGCGATGGACTGCCACTTCTATAAAAAATATTTTTTTCAGGTACGAAATGAAATATTCTACCACCTCTTCAGCTGTGGAAGCGCATGATGGGGGTAAATGCGTTGCTCTTACTCCAAAGCATGCAGTTAAAGTGTGCGTGTCGTTTCTTTCTTTAATACCCGGAGTCTATGATGCTGCCAGGCCTCGCCTCGCACGTACTGTCGGTGCATTCTGACATCGCGCTGCCGGTACAGCCACGGATTCAGAACACGCCACGGACCGAGACAGACCTGTGGGAAAAGAGGACGTGGGTCTTGAAGCCGGCCCGGCGCTGGGTGACCTTGTCTGGAGAGCCGCTGAAGTCAGCGCAAACTCTCAGCTCGGGCGGTCTCCGCACTGCCGCGGCTACACACGGGAACACCAGACTCGAGGCGAAAACAGGCCATGAATGAGTCCGTCTAGCAGTCCTACTGCGACTGCTTGGGTTGGGAACAAGTGAAGGTTTATTCCATGCTGAGAAGAGAAGAAAAATGAACACAACGTTTCGGCTGTGGAGCCTTCTGGTGCACATGTTAGAAACGTTGTTTCTTTTCTTCTCTTTTCAGCATGGCATAAACCTTTACTTGTTCCTTTGCAGCCAATACATGCCGACGCAGCTACCTACTTGAACTACTGCTACGGTTAGTATTACCACGATAAAAGAATCAACTAATAATTGGCGGGCTCGATCCAAGACATTTTAGGTTGCACACCACGTGTAACACTGACGAAAAATACTACGCATTCCTGTTAGTTACAGAAACTCATGTCAAGACTGTCCGGACTTCAGGAAATGTTTTGACATCTGTTATTTTTCCCATTCTTCTGCATACAGTTCCAGAGTCTGATTTCCTTAACACTCATCCAATGTCAGGTGCCTGGCGATTAAAGGGAACGTCCAGCAAACAGGACGGGACGATGAATCAAGTTGGGAAGCATGTGCCCGGCTAATGGGGCAGTTAGATATTCATGAGCTCTGAAGCTTCCAGAGTGTCTCGTTAAGCTAGCTGAGCCTGGCACCCCCTCCCCTGCAAGAGGACAGAGCTTGGACAGCATTCCTCTGAAGAGGGCGAAACAGAGGAGTGTGAAACCTCCCCCCCCCCCCCCATTCCTGCACTGGCCAAGGGGGTGTTAGGGGGGGTGTTAGGCAGTGTGCCGGTTCCTGCTGTTGGGCTGGCTTTCACTTCCAAAGCCTCTCTGCTGTCCAGTGTTTTCTTCCCTGCCCCTGCTGTCCAGTGTTTTCTTCCCTGCCCCTGCTGTCACACTCCCCCTTCCCAGCGCGCCAGTTAGCAGAGTGGCTGGGCTGCAGGCCGGGGAGAGATGAGCCCAGCTGCACAATACAACAGCGCTGGGGAACAAAGGCAGCAGGATGGAGCTGCTCCTGGGGATGAAGGCAGGAGAGATAACGACAACTGGCACAGAGCAGGACAGGGGGCAGAGAAAGTGTGCGTGTGTGTGTGTGTGTGTGTGCGTGGTCTGCGCGTGCTTGGGGGCCTGCATGGGAAAGGATGTGGGTCTGGATTCTTGAGAATCCAAATGGGTGCAGAAGAGTGCGCATCTCTGCGTGGGATTGCAGGTGGGCGTGCAAGGGGGGTTGCACGGAAGTGTGCACTTGTGCGCGTTCTCACTCATGTCTCGGCCGTCCCTGGTGCACCGCAGGAGGCTCTTGTCTGTGTGGCAGTGTGTCTGTACACTGCCCCCCTCAATCCGTGAGGCATTACTCTATGAAACTGTGACAGATTTGCGTGCAGGCATGCATCACTATCCTGAGCATAAAAAAAGATTGCCTTTAACTGCAACCTCACAACCTCATAAAGGTATTACCAGAAAAATAAACCATCTTTCTGGTTTCTAGATATATAGGCGGCAGATTTGTGATGTAGGATTTGTACAAGGCTGGAGATACTTGGTGCAAGTGCTTGAGACTCATTTTCCTTGTCCAGCCCGGACATGCCTGTACCTGTTCACTGATCTTTGAGCCCTAGCTGCCACATTCAATCTGACATCCTCCTGCGAATGTCCAACGGGACTCAAGTATAATGAATGGGACACTAATGGCACGACTCTCATTTTCACCTCAGGAGAATTAGCCTGCCGGAATGCGGTCATGTCAGGATGAGTCTGTAGGAAGGGTACCAAGTGAGGTCCCAGGACTTGATTGATGTCGTATCATGCAGACACATGCCTATCAATCACTACAAGTCAAGCAAGTCAAGTTCTGCAGCAACCTGACACTCCTGTCCACACCATCCCAGGCGTGGGACTCAGGCGTGGTGAGGTGTTGTGACATGTGGTCTTGCAGGTCATGAACATGGCAGAAGAGAAATGTCTAGCTGTGAACATTTCAGCTGGTGAGAAGCAGTGAATCTCTTTCTTTCTATGCCCGTTCTTTCTCGAATGACACCAGTCTTGGCATTTAACAGGTTAAATCACCCTATCATCTGTGCCCAATCATCTCTCTCAATAATAAAGGTCATTATAGTGCCTATTCAACAGACACACTCACTCATATGAGCAGTTAATCACATTGACACCAAAAACATTGAATTTAAACATTTAACCTCGCCCCAAAAACATACTTACACAAATTGAGGGATAAGTATCTTTTGATGTTCATTATAGACAATGTCCCCCACAAAGCTAGTAACTCTTATTGGGTAATGACACGAGGATGTCAGCACAATGAAAGTGACTTATTTTATAAACCAAATGGTATAGTCTTTTAGTTCTAAAAGTGCCCAGAAATACAGTACTTCTTTTCCTTCCTATACGGAGGCTCAGCTGGGTAGATAATGGGATATTAATTTAAATGGAATGTCAGTAGCCTGTACCCATACAGACAGAAATGCCAAGGTGTGTGTCCACACTGACATGTGCTTGTGTGTGCACAAGACAGCTGAGGACAAAGTCTAGCATGAGAGGAGTTATTTGGTCATTTTGGAGATTCCTTACATTAGGCACATTCAGCCAATTCGCCAAAGAGCTCCTTTGCATCATGTTTATAAAGACCTCTAAAAATATTACACATATCAACTGACATAAAAAAATTGTTTTAAAAAAATCTGGATCAAGCTCCCATTTATTTCCTTTGCGATGTAGTGAGAAAACAAAGTTTAAAAGATGTAGCCTGGAAGGTTAATTTTAAGCGCTTCAAAGACCTTAATCAGGTCTTTATGGAAACCTATTGCATAGCATAGTGGTCCATTCATGGCTTCACCAGCTGCAAGCTTTTGTGCGGGTTGTGCTAATGAACCAGAAAACTATCGTTTTTAACTTTGCACATCTTTCCACACCAAACATGATGAGAAGCTCAATGCATCCAGCCCCCCCGATTTCAGCTTATATACCTGAACCTGCAACCTTAAAAATAAGATAGGTAACCCAGATAGACTGGCAAGCAATGAGACAAAAATAAGAATAACACATAAGAGTTTGAAAATAAAACTCATGCTCTGCCGTGTAAAACTACTAAAAACTCAAGAATGAAAATGAAATATTTGACCACTTCTTCAATAAAATCCATTCTTTTCAGCTGCGGGCGCTGTCTCTCCTTGTACCCAAGTGCTGATAGCGGTCCATGCGGAGATCGGAATGGAATGAAGACGTCTGATGCGCTGGAAAGGTGACGGCTCTGGGCCTCTCTGTGCACATGTTTACACACAAACGAGTTCTCCGCCTGTCTTTTGTGCCTCTTCGATCTGTCTCGCACACCTCGGGATCCTTCACTGTGCCCCTGTCCTGTCAGAGAGAGAATACCCCTCAGGCACAGGAAGAGCGGCGACAATTCAGACAATCCCGCCCCCCCAGGCCAGGGCCGACACAGAAAGGGGAAAAAATGACAAATCGCACCCAGCCGCCGGCCTGCCTGTGTGCCGGTCGCTGTGAGGGCCAATGAAGGCGGACAAACAAAAACAGGGCCTCTTTCGTAGGGTGCTCACACCCCTATCATTTCTCCCTCTCCTGGAGCGACAGCCTCACCTGGGCAGGGGGTATCAGGTACTGCCCCTGGGGGGGGGAAAAAGGTCAAATCTCCCCCATCCCCCCCCCCTTCTCTCTCTCCTGATCTCTCCCCAGCAGTCCAAGCAGGGAGCTGCGTCAGCATGCGCAGGCTGCAAAGGAACAGGGAAAAGTTTAACCCCTGCGGACGAGAGAAGAGACACAACGGTTCGGCTGCGGAGCCTTCTTCGGGTGTCAGGACATGGAATAAACCTTTACTCCTCTCTCCCGCAGGCCTGAAACGCCTCTCTCCTGGAAACCAAGGCACACAGGAGCAGAAGTCAAATGCTGGGCATTCTGGCCCAGGGCAGGAGCGGTGAGGCTCTGAAGGGAGGCGATGGCGGGCGATCCCGGGCTCGAGCTGCAGGCCGGCCCCTCTCCCCCCGCCTGCAGATCCCAATCGCTCCCTGCACTTCTCCCTGCACTGGCCCAGGGAGGGCTGACTGGGAAGTACAGTACGGGAGGGACAGCCTCCATCTTGAGCGGAGAGCGCCCAAGACAACAGGGAGCTCTTGGGATAAGGAGGAGCAGGATAATAAGGAGAGTCAAAGAGAGAGAGAGAGAGAGGGAGAAAAGCAGGGCAAGGGAGAAGAGGAGACAGCAGGAGGGGGCAGGGAAAGAGAAGGAGGAAGAAGGAGAGCACGGTAAACAGGGGGAGAGGGAGGAGGAGGGGCAGAGCAGCTCGTGGGTGGCGATGGGGTTTGTTTAAGGTCCTCTCCAGAGGGTCTCGCTAAGCCACAGCTCCTGCAGAGCAGAGGGGTTCCTAATGGCCGCCGCTCGGCTCTGCCTTTTTAATTGCTTAACGAGCTTGAAGGACCTCTGGAGAGCTCTCACGCAAAGAGCAAGAAAGGAAGAGGAAGGATGGGGACAGGGGAAAGAATACTCAATGCTGAAGGGTGTACCGGACCCCCGGCTAAAGCAAACCACCAAGATATCTTTTTTCTGGCTCTTTGTTTTTAAAGGCAGATTGAAAGGCTCTCTGTTGACAGTGCAGGTCTGGGGATGAGGCTCCTGAATGGTCGCACATTCTGCTGACCGCTCTTCCTGCCAGATCCGCTTCACGATTGCTTGAGCTGGTTTAAGATGCCCAAGAGTATTAATGCCCAGTATCCTCATTCGTTTGTATGCAGTTCCCTCGTTTGTCGGCAGGAGGCTCTCCTTTCGTCTTAGAACATTTCTTAAATTAACTTTCGAGTTTGATACTGCAAAGATCAGAAGAAACTCGCCACACACACACACGCGCGAATCTTCTATCTTGCAGTTAAGTGTTGCAAATCTCACTCGATACCTGAACGCAGAAGGAAAAAAAAATTCTGAACTAAAAAAGCATGACCATTGAACTGTCGACATTATAATTGTCCAGCCGTTATCGCAACTACGATGTAGGAGGCACAACTCGTGTAACCCAAGCCTGACAGGTATTAAACTACCTGGAGCGCCACGGCTCTCGAGCCCGACACAGTCTGGGGCTCGTCAGCAGAGAGAGGGGGAACGGAAATTTGAGAATATCAAATAAATCACGAATTCGAAATGCACTTAGGCGCCACACGAAGTCGACGAACACCTTCGAAAAGCGACGGCAAGGCCAGTGGTCTCTTCCGAGAAGCTCCCCCGCCATCTTGTGGGAATCCGTCAAGGACACAGGATACAATGGGGGAAAACATATTTGCCTCTTTAAAAGATCTGGATAAACTTCACTTTATCCAGGCGTTAGAAGCAGACGGAATTTGTATCGCTGTTAGGGAGCTCTGCGTTGTTGCCGTCACTGTGATAAAAGCGTTGCTGTAGTTGGCTGTCGAATTTAGGCGCTGAGCAGGCGGCAGTCCTGACTGGCTGGATGCTTTCGGAAATCGTCAGCACAAACGCTTTTAAGACACGAGGAAGCAAACCCCGGTACAGAAAACCTTTATATAAGTCACATACAAACAAGACAACAAAAAGGTCTGGTGCGTTTGAATGGCAATTCTTTCATAATGACCAGGCAGACAGGTAGACTAGAGCAGACAGGAAGTGTCGCAACCCGGTATGAGCTGACCTAGTCAGAATACTGTAATATTTGTCCCAGTTTACCGTTAAAATATCAGCAGCTTCACGAACTTCCAGTAGAGCCGACGTCACGGGCGGGTGCCTGCAGTCACTCACCGTGAACTCTTACTGGTGGAGCTGTGAGCCGCTTAGCCGCTTCAGATATCCCGAATAATAGTGTCTGAATCAAGCGCGGTGTGGAGAAAACCAGATTTAACCAGCATCTCCAATCTTGAAAGTGAAAGAAAACCGGAGTATCCCGGAACAACCCACAGAAGGAACATGCAAACTCCTCACAGAATGCTCCCCAGTCCGGGACCCAGGCAGACCCTCTGATGTTACAATTATACCTTTTGTCACTGAACGTGAAATCTTCCATTAAGCCCATTGAAGAGTCCTAGAAGTTGTGAATGTGATCAAGGACACCCACTTTTATGCTTCGACCTACAACCTTAAAGTGGAAAGTGAACTTTTATTTTTTATTTTTTAATACTCCTTTAGCTCAGAGGCGTTTTCGTGCAGGATGGCTCCTAAAGGCGACCCCCGCCTCACATTCTCGAAGCAGCGGTTTGGGCTGGTGGTAATATTTGGGAGACGCCCGTTTACCAAGCACATGTCTCATCCCGAGATCCCGAGGCTGTTTTTCATCTGGCGAAGAAAGCAGACCCGTGACAGGTGCACGCCGCACCTCTCCCTCTTTGCCTCGGCTCTGTTACTTTAAAAAGAATAAACCAATACAGTTTATGTTCCGAAAAACCATTTCCCACCTCATCTCTCAGTGAGCGCGCACAAGCAGACCCACGCTTGAGGTGTTCAGACAACATAACCACAGAATCAGGAGCGATTTTTATTTAGAACTCCGTGTGACACTCCAGCGCGCCCCGAGAGCACACAGCGCCTTAGCGACAGCATTTCAGAGGCGTTGTTGCAAAACAGTTACTAAGACACCTGCAGGTGAAAACGGGACGGAACAAGCCAAAATAACCTTCGCTGCTTTTGTTGTGAAACACAAACTACGTCAAGTTTGATTTTTTTTGGCGTCTCGAAAAGTGCAGCGATTTTTTTTGTTACAAAAAATGCACCAGAACATTCACGTATCACAAAATCCACGAAACAATACTTGTTTTGTCTAAAAAAACACAGTAAGCACACCTGTAAACAGTCAAAGAAGTTGATTCAAACTTCTTGGGGAAAAAAGCGTAAATGTTCAAGTATCATAAAACGGAAGAACAAGAGATACAAGATTGACAACGGAAATAAAAAAAAATAACATCAAAACAAGTCAGCTCCTTCAATGTATATTCCCGTTCCTTCAGTTACAGTAGCTTGTTAGACATCGCCCTCTGGCGGTGTCAATATCACGTTGCAGCTATGTTTCCCTAACGACCTTCTGTTACTTTGTACCGCTCGGTACAAACGTTTCCACGCCGGAAATTTAGACATTTGCATCAAACGGCAGCCTTATGGGTAATAATGTACAGGTATAAATAGAAATGTTTCAATAATAATTCAATTAAACAAACAAAATAAACACAGACATAAGGATTAATTCGTCCGTGACGGTTCGTCCGTGACTGTCATTGAGAAGTGGTTTAACTAACAAGGAACCAGAAGTGCTGTAAGGAGGAAGTGTCCTGCTCAATGTCTGATATTCTCACTGAAATCTTACAATATTTACAGACTTTGAGCCTTGAGCAGCAGTAGCACCTCCTTACCCCCAGGAATGTGTTATTATGGGATACCCAGCCATGCGATCAAAGCCCTGGCACCCCAGTTTCTTTCCTGTGAGGGCGAGTGAGAACCCACCACCTGGAGCAGGAGCCCACTACCTGGAGCTGGAGCCCACCACCTGGAGCAGGAGCCCACCACCTGGAGCAGGAGCCCACTACCTGGAGCTGGAGCCCACTAACTCCCGACGTTAAAAAACAAGAGAAGGGGCGGTCAGACCTCAAGACGGAAAGGCATTGCGGTGTTACTGATAACAGATAGCCACTGCTCATTCTTTTGGTTTGAAGATTATAATAATAATGGCTCACACTTATATAGCACTTTTCTGGACACTCCACTCAAAGCGCTTTGCAGGTAATGGGGACTCCCCACCCCCTGGATGATGCGACGGCAGCCATAGTGCGCCAGAACGCTCCCCACACATCAGGGGAGGAGAGTAGAGTAATGAAGCCAGTTCATCAAGGGGGATTATTAGGAGGCCGTGATTGGTAAGGGCCAATGGGAAATTTGGCCAGGACGCCGGGGTTACACCCCTACTCTTTTCGAGAAACGCCCTGGGATTTTTAATGACCACAGAGAGTCAGGACCTCAGTTTTACGTCTCATACGAAGGACAGTGAGCTGCAGGGTGATATGGCTGCTGGATAAATGAATGGCAGAACCACAGTGGGTGCAGTGCTGATTCACAGCTGGCAATTAAAAACCATGCCTACACCTGCGGGAGGAAAATACTCTCACTTCTGTAGGATATAATACTGGTCAAGATCTGACACCAGGGGTATGGCAGTGATGCTGGAGCTGATGCCTAGGGCTGCATTCCGATCAGTCTGATTAAACAGCTTCAGCCCTCTATCTGGGGGAGGGTGCTCCCCTCTGCTCCCTCTTTTCTAGGGTTCAGGAGGCTGTGGAAGCTGTGCTGGGTGTCGGTTCCGAGATTGAGAGCGGTTCGCACTGAAATGGATGAGGCTCTCCTCATGTTGCGGTCAGTGTCCCGTGCGTCTGGGCTTCACCGAGGTTGGCGTGTGCCCACCTCTCTGCCCCCACCAGCGCAGGACCACTCGGATGTGGTTTCTTCCGCCTGGCATGCCAGCGTCCTAGACGCGAACGGACACTGCCAGTCCGGCAACCGGGGAGCTCGGAAATTAAAACCGGGAAACGAGTTTTACCAAAACAAAAACAAAATAAGCAAACGGAGCAAAAGCTCAAACAGAGGAGGCGACTTCCTTTCCCTGAGCGAGAAAGCCCTGGCAGCTCACTGGTGGCCCTCACGCTGAGCTGCACGTCCCACCAGCTCACCGGCTTTCGCCACGTTCCAGACGCGTCCCTTGCAGATCACGAAGAGCAGCAGGAGGCAGTCACGACATGTCCCTGCTCGAGGGTGAGGCACGCGCTCAGACAGCAGCACGGCACTGTGCAGCACAGCCGCTCTTCGTCTGGGCCTGCACCTTGGTTTCCCGGCCAGCCCGAGACACGCTCCTCGCAGGTACTTCACATTCCCTCGCCCGCCCCACTGCGGATCACGGCCGATCTCCACAGGCTCTGCCTGCAGGCAGCGTGGCCCCGGCTTTCTGGGGCGTTCTGGTCTTTATGGAACAATACAGCCGGCTCTCAAGGGTCAAAGCCAGCGTTAAGATGCAGGAGGGTGAGCGTGGGAGAGGTTTCCCACACGGATGGGGTGGGGGGCAGCCGTCCAGGGAAAGGCGAGACATGGTTCTGAAGCGCGGCCCGGCCTCGGGAGAGGGCGAGGAAGCCCGTTCGACAGAAACGGGCCCATCGGAGAGGTCCGTCTGAAAACGAGCTGCCGGCGGGGGTCCGGGAGAGCTCCCCCTCAGAGCTCCTTGTTCCGGCGCGGGATGATGATCTTGCGGTAGGTGCGCCTCTCGGAGATGTTGCGCTTCACCTTGACGACGGGGGCGGGGGCCTCCAGGTTGAGGGAGGGGCTCGAGTGGGACTTCTTCAGCTCCTCCCCGTCCGTCTCCACGGCCTCGCACACCTCGCTGTCGAAGCGCTCCAGGTCGTCCGTCCCCTGCGCCTGCCACGCCCACAGCAGCTGGAGGTACACCTCGTACCGGCTCTTCTGCACAGGGGGAGAGGGGCCGCGGGCGCGAGAGTTAGGGCAGAAGGGTGCAAGGGAGATGGACAGAGGCACAGAGAGTATATACATCCAATAATCCTTATGCTCATATAGCGCCTTACAGGGCACTCCACTATAAAGGGCTTTACAGATAATGAGGAGTCCCCTCCACCACCGCCAATGTGCAGGACATGGATGATGTGACAGCAGCAAAGGTTTGCCAGTACTCTCACCACACACCAGCTCTCAGAGGGGAGGAGAGCAGAGTGATGAAGCCAGTTCAGAGATAAGGATTATGAGGAGGCCATGGTACTCCATACATACATGTACAAGATACATGATACCTATACCTCTATACCAGTGGTTCTCAAACTGTGTTACGCGTACCGGCAGTGGTACGTGGAGTGCCGCCAGGTGGTACGCCAAATGACCCTGGAACTGTGTCGTGTGCGCTGAAAAAATCGGGACGGGTTTTCATATTTTGTATTTAATACGTGTCGAATATGCAGCCTACATACTACGATACAGTGCGCGCTAATACTTCAGTGGACACAAGAGATACTCTGTAATTCTATACCACTCTATAGGAATGCGTGCTACGGATGCAAGTGACCAATTGTATTTAAAAAAAGCTACTGTATCTCCAGCAAATAGGGAGAAAGGGGAATGTGCGTGATTTTGGAACAATGCTAACGTTGTAAACACAGGAATGCATAGAAATACGTGCTACGAACGCAGGTAATCTTGTGAGCACACGAAAGCGTGATAACAGAAAAATATTTAAGAACTGTTCTAATTTGAGAAAAATACACCGAGCGTCTCTGTGTTTCGCTCCCATGCGCATGAAATAAAAACTTTAAATAAATACGGAAATAAAAATGGAAACGCGGAAAAATGCAAGCTTGCGGATTGCTAAAGCAGGTAAGCTACACTATTTTTGAAGAACCTTATTTACTGTTGGCAAAAGAGCTGACACGTATTATGTGTAGAGAAAAAGCTGCTAAACAGCTCGACCTGCTGCCTCCCTCCCCCTGAAAGACAGTCATTCATAGAATTATTGAAATGAAGGATTATATCAAAAGTACACTGATAGAGCGCGTTAAGATGAGCAGATGTTTTTCACTGCAATTAGATGAGTCTGTAGTCGATTTGGCCAATTTGCTCGTTTACGTTAGATACGAGTTTGAGGGTACGTCCCATGAGGACTTTCTGTTCTGTAAGCCGCTACCAACAGGAACTACAGGAGAGCACGTATTTCAGCTTCTGAATGAATTTATCGAAGAGAATGGCCTCGACTGGATAAAATGTGTCAGAGTTTGTACAGAGGGTGCTAGAGCAATGACAAGCCGACATAATGGTGTAGTTGCATGAATTAGATAGGTTGCTCCAGAAATTAATGTACGCATTACAACATCCACCGCGAGACCTTTGCCGTCAAGAAAATGCCTGACGATTTAAAATCTGTTAGACTCTGTTGTGAATTGTATCAAGGCTCGAAAAATTAATTCACATCTGCTTTGCTCAACTAAACAGGCTCACCCCTCTCACTGAAATGGTGCTTTTTTATTAGTTGTTGTTAATGTTTTTTTTTCTGTAAAACACTTTGAGAAGCCACCTTTAAAGGCGCTATATCAAATAAAGTTGATTATTATAATATTTATTATATGTATGTGTGAGTGTGTGCACGTGTGCTCATGTTGGTCATTGAGAATTTCTGTGGTTCCTATGAGATGATGACTTGTAGGTGGTACTTCGATGCTTTGGTTGGATTAGGGGTGGTACTTGGTCCAAAAAGTTTGAGAACCACTGCTCTATACTATACTACACTTTTGTGCAGAGTATGCAAAATTACCTAATACAGGCTCCATACATGTCCTGTGTACCTAAACAGGGCTAGGGTATCCCAGAGAAGCTCAGTATATCACATGTACCCAGGCATCACTGCTTTCTGAGGCTGCAGCCCACCCAACCTCAGGTTTCCAATATTTCTATTTCTAACAGATAACTCCGACACATCGGCCAAATGCTCTCCATGATGAACACATATAATAAGGACTTCGTTTTTACCCAATGGGCAAACTGCACAAACCATAACCAAGAAATTTCCCAAGCACAATGGAAAATGGTCCACATTGGAACATGGTATTTGTTCCAATTTGTATTTCTGCGTATTTGATGTTTCCTGGCAGAAAATGTGAGATCTCCACATTTGCTGATTCCACTGGGTATAATGTCAGATGCAGCATGCACAGAGCACGCACAGGGAATGAGTCCACAGCTCGCACAGAGCACGCAAAGAGAGTGAGAACAGAGCTCGCACAGAGCTTGCACAGAGCTCACACAGAGCTCACACAGAGCTCACACAGAGCATACACAGGGAGCATGCACAGAGCACACACAGAGCATACGCAGGGAGCACACACAGAGCTCGCACAGAGCACACACGGAGCACATGCACAGAACACATGCAGCACACACAGAGCTTACACAGATCATACACACAGAGCACACATACAGTGCACAAAAACCACATGCACAGTGAACACACATGCAAACAGCAGAGACACAGACACAGTGGACAAACACACACAGCAGACACACACACAAACAGTGAACATGCACACAAAGTGGACACGCACGCACAGTGGACTAACACACACACAGAGCAGGCTGACCTCATGCTGCAGGTACTCCTCTCTCTGCCGGTGCTCCTCCAGGTCTCTGGTGCGACTCTTGCGGCCCTCCGGGGCGTTCTGCTGGTGGTCCGCAAGATCCCGGGAAAAAGACTCCAGCATCTTAGTGTGAGAATCCAGCTGGCTTTGCTAAGACAAAGAAAGACAGGGAGAGTTGGGGATAGTCAGGAATACAGACAGGCTGAGGGGAGAGACGTGTAAGTCATCTACATGCAGGCCAGCTCTGGAGGTACAGTGGTGGGACTGTTTGTACAGAGCAGTGGACAGTACCAGATTGTGCCGGGACTTCGTGGCGGGCAGGATAGGTCTGCTGAACTTCTTCTGGGAGCCCACGGCTGCAGGGAAAGGGGGCGAGGAGTACAGAGCAGACACCAGATTTATCCGACAGATCCAGGAGCTCATCTGCTCTGCTGTGCTGAAGGAGAGGAGAAAGAAGCTGATGAGCACGGAACACAGCCCTCAGCTCAGCGTGTATAATTCACAGAGAACAGCCCCCAGCTCAGTGTGTATAACCCACAGAGAACAGCCCCCAGCTCAGCGTGTATAACCCACAGAGAGCAGCCCTCAGCTCAGCGTGCATAACTCACAGAGAACAGCCCCCAGCTCAGTGTTTGTAACCCACAGAGAACAGCCCCCAGCTCAGTGTGTATAACCCACAGAGAACAGCCCCCAGCTCAGCGTGTATAACCCACAGAGAGCAGCCCTCAGCTCAGCGTGCATCACTCACAGAGAACAGCCCCCGGCTCAGTGTTTGTAACCCACAGAGAACAGCCCCCAGCTCAATGTGTATAACCCACAGAGAACAGCCCCCAGTTCAGTGTGTGTAACCCACAGAGAACACCCCCCAGCTCAATGTGTATAACCCACAGAGAACAGCCCCCAGCTCAATGTGTATAACCCACAGAGAACAGCCCCCAGCTCAGTGTGTATAACTCACAGAGAACAGCCCCCAGCTCAGTGTGTATAACTCACAGAGAACAGAGACCTACTGAAGGTGCAGGCATGAAGGTTTACCCTTCGACCACAATGCAAGAGCTCTACTGACCTGGCCTGAAAGAGGAAGACTCTCCAGTCCGCAGTCTGCAGGCGGAAGACGTGTGGTCTCTTGGTGTACTCTGAAGCCTTCTCCGCCAGTGCGTGGTGCACGCTCACCACCTCCTCCGAGCTCTGCCAGTCCATGTGGTACTCGTTCTGAAAGCAGGAGTGGAGAGGGAGAGCGTTCATGCAGGCTCGCCGGCCTACAAGCACCACCTTGACAAGCAGCCTGGCTGCAGCTCAGCGGATCTGAAAACCTCATCTCGATCAGCGCCGTTCGATAGCACCCTCTTTATGAGTTTAACACTAGCTAAAAATAACAAGTGAGAAGGCCTGTCTTTGAGGGACGACTGTGAAGACAGAAATGTGCCTCACTTTCTTGTGGATTCATCCTTATGAACTGGGCATTCCCATACTCAGTCAGAGAAGGGCTCACAATTCATCTCAGCACTGTCGAAATAATTGGAGACAACCTCAAGTTTTTTATTTTTGCATTTTGAATCCAACATGATGAACAATGTGCATAGTTATAAGGGAATTTGTTTAGTTCTGTAAATCTTTGCATAGTGCTGGTACACAATAATCAAGACATCTGATGTGCTGGTGCAGTACACAGTGCAATACAGCTCTGATCTTGATGCAAGAAACAGCTGGACACTGCAAGTTAGAGAGAAAAAGTGAGCAAAAGAGATAAGAAACAAACAAATTAGGAAAGTAAGAGCAAATCGAAACTATGATGTCCCACAGTGACCCAGCTGCTGGTCTCCTGGATGGCGAGGCCAGAGCAGTTGCCAACAGGGGGCAGTGTCGGGCTGAGCTGGCATTCGTACCTTCTGCAGGTAGAGCACCATGCCCTTCAGTACCGCATAGAATGTCTTCCAGCTTCTCTTCCCCCAGGGAGCTGGAACACAGAAAGAGCTTTGTGAGACTTTCACACGGGGACTCTATACAGCACCCCACAGCAGAGCCCCAGGTGCACTGAGAGGGAGGACAGATTGAATATTTAGCTAATTATGATGAACCTAAACCCAAGACCTTCAGTCTCATTCTGTCTCATGTTTCTCTTCAGTATAGAGTGAAGCTGACTCTGTAGTCACATGGCAACTGTTCAGAGAATACCTATCAGTATTACCACTGCAAGGCCCTAGTGACAGTGCTGGAATTAACCCAAAAAAAAAGGTCCAAATAATGTAAATGATGCAGCCAACGTTGCACAATGGCTCTGTTAAAATTCCTTCTTTTCATCAATGGATGCTTCCCAGGTAGCTGAATGAGGAACTGAATGTGTTGTGCAGATCCAAAGACATCACGGGAACAGGTTTGCAAAGGGAACCTGACACAAGTGTTCAAAATCTTCAAAGGACTGACAAAGTCAGCTCTGCAGATTTCCTCAGAATGCAAAAGGAAACCAGAGGACACAAGTGGAATCTACATTTAGAACAAGTCACTCAGCCATGTTGCCGAAGCTGATACCTTGGCTTCCTTCAATTAAAGGGGAACTGCAATGCCTTTATATTTCAGGGTGAGAATGAATCAGCAGCGATGAATGCATTTCAAACCACAATAAAAGTCATATGTTCACAATTCATTTGAACATTGGATTGGTAACTTGGAAAACCTCCAATTTACATCACAAACATTTCCAGGTATGGACCGTGCCATATCCTGTGATTCAGAACGAGGCAACAAAACTTCCGCTGACATGAAGTGGCACTAGTACATCGTAAACAGGCGGGCTTGTGAATACCTCTTTTAATCCAATGGAAATATTGCTCTCGACTTAAATAAACGGAACGTAATTGTTAACCCTGCATGCAGATCACATCGGAACATTTCTGCAGTGAAGTCTGCTGCACAACCTTTACTTACTCGCTTATACATGGCATTGCGTTAGCTATTACAGGGACTAGTGAGCAGGAAGGGCCGCATCACGTCACAATTACTGCGAACTTTCTGTCTCGCCCATGGTGAAACCAGGGGTTTGCGACATCATGGCAACTTACAGCACTTTCTCACAAAGTTCACGATTTTTTGCTTGATTTAAAATTTGTAAACTTTTTCCATAAAGCCAATGAATGGATTTTGTTACAGAGATTTAAAAACCGGTCTCCTGTTTCCCTTTAATGCCTGGATAAGATCCCTGGATCAATTGCCTACTAACTACCAACCAGACGAGCCTCCTCTCATTTATGAGCTTTTTCTTCTCTTCTTTCCAGCTCAAAGTAAGACAATTCTCCCGCCTTCCTGTCTGATACAGGACACAGCGTTGAGTACCAGGGCACCAGTGTCCGGAGGGTCACTCACTCCTCTTGCCATCGATGTCCGCGTGCGCCTTGCGCGTCAGGAACCCCTGCTTGAACACGGTGGCCTTCTTGTCGTGAGGCACGTCCTGGAAGGGGTTGCTCTTCGAGCGCAGCGGTGCGTCTTCCCCGCTGTCCGCGGGCAGCAACAGCGAGCTCTTGAGCTCTTCCTCGTCGCTGGAGGAGGAGGAGGGGGACCGAGAGAGGGAGGGGATGAGAGCAGAACGAGCCGTGAAACGAAGTGCCAGTTTAGTGAACAGAAACAGAGAGCAAAAGGCAGCAAATCATGCAGAAATGCAGCAGATCACAGTTGCTCTTAACTAAACTAAACTCTGGATTTAGATTTTTTCCTGGCCTCTGACATTATTCCGCCTGCCTGGGATGGGAGTTCAGGTCCTACACATGCACTCTCTGCAGTTTTCCTGAGTTCTGTGGATGTCAGGAGGGAGGAGGCAGAGAGTGACTGTGAGAGCTTGCTTGTTTTAATTCAGTCAGAGATTACACGACTGTCCCCTTGACTCTAACCCCTCTCCTCCAACATCCACAACCACGTACTGCATGTCAGTTACACTGAATTAGCTAGACAGGTACTTCTAGCTAAAGTAAAACCAAATTGTTCCTTATAAGACCCAAAAATGACTAATAGCAGAGTAGAGGAGTTTATGTACATTGCAATTCTTATTCATACCAATCTCTCGGGACATACACAGTACAGCAGACAACATGGTACAAAAGACAACACCAGACAATGTAGACAGCACATTCCAAACGTAATAAATAATAACCAGAACAATAAATATGCAGTAATGAAAGAAAAACAAGGTGGACCATGCAAAAGTGCAGACGTGCATTGAGTCTGAGGCACTGCAGTTAGCTGTTGAGGATGCATACTGTGATGTTGATAGTTAAAAACAACCTTACTGAGTCTCGACACACAGATTAAATGAAAAGGAGCACCAGGTGGTTGAGCTGCTACATCAAACATTTGACTAAACACCCCAAACATTAACTCAGGACAAGGCCCCTCATTCAAACACAACACTCCTGCCGCTTGATCAGGTGCAGCCAGTTACAGAATTGCTTGTTGCTAGTTGAATATGAAGCAGAGGGAGGTCTGTAGCACCACCAATCTAACAACATTCACAAACAGGTGAGACAAGATATGTCAGTGAGCATTATCGACACAGTACTTACAATGGATGGGGATTGGTGTTCAAGTAAAAATGAGTGAGAAGACACTGATGTGCTATTCAGAATTTAAAGGAACAAGTAAAGGTTTATTCCCTGCTGAAAAGAGAATAAAAGACACCCGAAGAAGGCTCCACAGCTGAAACTTTTCAGCAGGGAATAAACTTGTTCCTTTGCGGCCTACGTATGCTGACGCAGCAACCCGCCTGAACTCATTCAGAATTTAGGCGAGTATGTTTTCTGCAAGTCTTTCATGATCACAATGCCTCCACCTTCACAATGACCTCGATTCACTGGGTGAAAAGTTAAAGTTATGCCATGCTGATGGTCCCACATCAGCCTGCCAACTCTGACTTACTATACACATAGTGGAATTCAAAGCCTCTCCAGATCGTCCTGCTCTCACTGAGAAATGTTCAGAGCTCACTGACATTCACATATCCCATAACTCCGTAGACAAGACAGAAGGCTGTTACTCACACTGCCCACTCCAGTGGCTCATTCTTTATGGAGTTGTACAGACCCTGAAAGAAAGGCAGAAGTTAAGACTGATCCCCGTCACACCCAGGCACACACAGTCTACAGTCGTAGAACGGCAAGGCATGAGCCGTTCCAAAAACCGTGCCCTGCAGGTTTTTACCTGATTTATGCATTTATGAATTAGCTTCATCACTCTGTTCTCCTCACCACTGATAGATAATGTATGGCGAGCATGCCAATGCAATTCGGCTGCCATCACATCATCCAGGTAGAGGCTCCACATTGGTAAAACACTAAGAGTGTCCAGAAGCGTCCTTCACTTATAGAAGTGTAAGGAATTATTATTATTACTACAATATCTGATATGTCATAAACCACTGGTACCACAACATATCTTTAGGACTGGTAACTTGCTAAAGTAAATGTACAATCAATCTTTCTTTTATGCATTACTGACCATAAGCAGTTAGCCCTAAGCGTTTCCTTACCTTCAGTAGATCCTTGGGGAAGTTCTGCCCCTCATTCATCTTCTCCAGGTTGGACACAAAACTGTTGATCGACATGACTTTACCTATGTTCTAAATGCACAAAAAGACAAGCGGATTTATTGATTTATTGAATCCTTTCGTTACTTTCTTATTGTTGTGCTTCTGGCACTCAGGATGAGTAAGGGGGTGAGCAGGCCTTTCGGTGAGATGAGAGCTAAGGTACAGGCAGATGAATTAAGTGCTGGGTATGAAATCAGGGTTAGTGGCCACACTGCTGGCCCTAGCTGAGTACGTGCAGATTTCATGAATATGTGGTGGAACAGAGGTGAACACAATGGATTTAGTCGTGATGACAGGTGAGGGAGATTCTGAACACGTGACGTTACCCACACTCCTGAATGCCCTAGTGATGCCCTAGTCATTTACAGGGCTGTTCCTGTCCTGCAGAGAATGACACCTGGTTATCCCCAATTCATTTAGAAATAAGGGAAAATAAGGTTGTTAAAAAGCATAATGCACTCAGACACATCCTGCTGCATTCTAATGCAAATAATTCGCTAAATACACTTTCCAGCAAATTAATCCATACAAATAAACACATTATTTTTAAAAATAATACACAGTGTGTGCAATTAAAAACGGTTACAAAGCCTCGGAATATTCAGAATTAGCATATTAAGAGGTGAAAGGTGACGTGTGTCCTTAAAGTGAACCACAGGTACTCCTCTGTCTGCTGAGGTTTTGTACAGCTCTGAAGTTATTCTTGGCTCTTAAATTAGAAATGCATAAGGTATGAAAACAGGATGGAAAGTAAACGTCTAATGAATAACGGTGTCATTGAAAAGCCATAATTTTCAAATGCCAAGAGGAATCAAGCTCCTGGGCACCTGCAGACTGGCCTGTGGAATTTGCAAATTCCAAAACTTTTGGAAGTGTGGTTAGAGGGGTCATTTATGATCTCAGACCAATTTGGCAAACAACTGGGACCTTGTATGTTCAGCATCGAAGTTCAAAATTATGACACCTTATGTGCTGTCAGGATGACAGATTATCACAAGGTGCACTCGCAAGAGCTCAGCAAACCTCAGGATTGCTGAACAATATGTGCCTGTGCTGTTCTGAAGCATCTATTTAAAAGAGGAAACCATGCTCACTGATCTGTTTGAACAGCCACATCTTGCTCACAGGTACATATGACTTGGGCTAACCAACACATCTAATGGAATCTGCTGGAATGGACTAATGTGCTTTTCTCCAAGGACAATAAAAACCCAGGGAGCCACCTCTGGTGTATGACTGATCATCAAGCTCTTGTTCTTGAAAAGCACCCTAAAGTCCTAGCAGAGCATGAATGGAAGCTGCCACTCCACATTGTTAGGCTTGAGTTGGGCTAATGATGTGTTGATGCAATGCAGTCTTTGCTACGAGGGGCAGGTGTACACAATATTGAAACTGTGACATCTTAGTCTGACCTCATCTGGGCAGGAATAGTTCAAACAGCCTGGATTACTTTTAGTTTGAAAATTGAACACAACTGCCTGTAAACAACTGAAGTACAATACTATCTCAGTGCCATGGGTTTGTACTGAAAGGTAAGAGGTCAGAACAAAGCCATGTCATTTGTGTGGTTCCTTATGCTGCTTAAGTTCAAGCCAGGTGCATTAAATGCAACTGCAATATCATCCTGGCTGTTTGAGGTCCACCTGCCCAAAGATGTTATAGTTTTAGTATCAGGTACATCTGCCCCTTGTAGCAAAGACTGCATTGCATCAACAAATCTTTGGCCAATCAGAAGTCATACTTTCCATACATGCTCTGCTATGGCTTAAGATTGCCTTTTAAGAGCTTAATGATCAGTGATATCTCAGTGGTGGCTCTCTGAGATTTAATTTTCATTAGGGAAAAGCACATTAGCACTGTTCCTTCTACGGCTGAAGTGCATGCCAGGTGCATTAATGCAACTGCACACTTACCTGTCCATGAAGATCAGTGTTCAACAGCATGATGGCGCATGTTAGAGTGAGTACCGCGCCTGGAGGAAGGGAGACACAAAGTAATACAGAAGGGAGAGAGTTGGAATTCACATCATGCCACCATCCTGGTTACAGATCTCATTCTGCAGTAGAAAATAAAAGCACTTTCACCCTGCTGACAAACAGCTTAGTCTCCACAATCCCAAGAATGCTCAGGGTGACACGGCGGTGAAACAGGAAGGGTGCAGGAGCAAGAGAGCTGCAGGCAGTGAGGTGCAGGTGAGTGCAGCACAGGTGGGAGCTCTCACCTGCGGAGCTGAAGTTGCCGGGGTTGCAGTGGTGGTAGCGTTGTGCGAAGTGCTGCAGTACTCGCTCTCTCTCCTGCGTCTCGCCAATCAGCACCACCACCTTCAGGAAGGACCTGGGGCAGAGCAGAGACAGGCGGGCATCAGGTCTCTGGTGTAGCCGACACACTTGGCCATAAACAATGGGACTGTCCCTACACCTTGGGATTCACTTCTTTCAGCAATTACAACTGTACAAGATGCATATGCATTTATTCAAAAACAGTTCAATTCTCAGATTAAAACTGAATGTCAAATATGCTATGTTTATACTCATGGCCCCCTCAACTCACCTGAGTGCCTCGTCAAGCGTCTGCTCCGAGAAATCGAAGAACTTCAGATACTCCTCCCCTACAGCACTGCAGAACGCATTGCTGGGAAGAAGAGACAGAGAATCTTGACACACTGAAACCTCTCCTCTCTCTGATCCTGTCTCACACTGAAACCTCTCCTCTCTCTCTGATCCTGTCTCACACTGAACCCTCTCCTCTCTCTCTGATCCTGTCTCACACTGAAACCTCTCCTCTCTCTCTGATCCTGTCTCACACTGAACCCTCTCCTCTCTCTCTGATCCTGTCTCACACTGAACCCTCTCCTCTCTCTCTGATCCTGTCTCACACTGAACCCTCTCCTCTCTCTGACCTGTCTCACACTGAACCCTCTCCTCTCTCTCTGATCCTGTCTCACACTGAACCCTCTCCTCTCTCTGATCCTCTCTCGCACTGAAACCTCTCCTCTCTCTGACCTGTCTCATATTGAAACCTCTCTTCTCTCTGGTCGCCTCTGTGTCCTTACTCTTTGTCCAGCTGTTTGACCACATCTGTGCGCCGAACGCCATCCAGCCGGTAGAGCTGCTCAGCCAGTCTGCGTGCCTCCTCTCTGTTCACGGTGCTCCCGTTGACCTGGGGGGCGCCGAGGTCAGTGGTCCCCTCCTCAGCGCTCGGCGCCTGTGTCTCACTGCGGACACAAACACACAGCAGAGCTCAGCAAGGCAAGGGCCACGGTCAGAGTCAGGCTCCCGGTCAAAGTGCATGAACATCTGCATTATACTGAGGTGATACGAGATTCTGAATATCTGGAGTCATTCTGTGATACACTGGATGTACCCAGTGTTTTCAGTGCCTTTCTAGTTGTCTTTGGCAGAAAATAAAAAATACTGCACTACATCTTGGAGAAAAGAAGACTGTTTTTGTTTTCAAAGCCTGTGTACGTGTAGCAAAATCTGTAATTTCCCCAAAATACTCTGTTTTCAGCTTTTATTTCTTAGTAGGCTCGCTGAACAAACTGCAGCAATCTGCTCACCTTCCCAGTGAGTCTTGCTGCTCTTCCTCACAGCTCAAGCTGCCAGGTGTCTCCTCTGCTTCCAGGGGCTCAGAATCCAAGCTCCCAGGACACTCCGTCGGGTCAAAGAGAGCAACCGGACCTCCGCCCTCTCCTTCACTGTCGGGGGATGAGCTCCAATTTCTGTGCTCCCCCACACTGCTCTGCATCTGCTCAACAGTCAGACCCTCGGGGAGCTCCGTTTCCCCCCTGGTGTCCAAGCCTTCCGGGACTCCTAGAGAACCTTCAGCACCCATGGGCTCTGCAGTCCCAGCTGTGCCGGCAGGTCTCGCAGAGCTAGAGGTCTCTAAGACATCTGCAGGTCCTGTGGTCCTCTGAGTCTCGGGATCTTCTGCGGTGTCTGTGGCCCCCTCGCGAGGCTCCGGTTCGATGGTCTCGCCTGCTTCGCCAAGCAGCCGCTCAGTGGGAGGGCACAAAGGCTCGGTCTCTCCTGATTGGATGAGAACAGCACTTGTGGTTAGCCCAGGAACCAACAAGAACAAAGAAACGTGTGTGGCAGAACACCTATATGTGCCCAAAAGCCCATGGGAAGAGTGCTGGCCTTCAGGTCTTGGGCCCAGAGTTTTCTAATATTATATGAAAACTGATATTTTTATTATTACTGCATTAATCACTTGAAACTTATTTTTCCATTTTCTATATGATTCAATAAAGAAGGTGGATGCACCCATACACAGAGGGTTGTGAGATGATGGAAAAAGCTACCCAGCCATGTTTTTGAAGCCGATAACCTAAGCTCTTCCATGAAGTGGCTGAATGAGATCCTTGGGTCTATTAACTCCCAAATACCAAATGGGACAGACGCGCAGGTGGCCTCCTGGATTTCCGCGTCTCTTCAATGTGCACAACCCTGAAGGGCACTTTACAGACTTAACACTGCATGTTACCTGGGATTTCTTCAGGACAGTGCTGTTCCTCTCCGTCCTCCTCTGAAAGACATTCCTGCCAAACAAACCAACACCATTTCAGGTATCAATTCATTAGAAACAACTCGTCTGAAAGCATGGTGAGCTCTAGGATCCAGACGTCACTAGTCTGACCTGGAGACATAGCCCACTGTGGCTGGGATTCCCCAAGCAACACTGCAGAATTAGTCAGAATTGCTCAACTAATGCTGTCCCAGCTTTTTGGAAAACAAAACAATTCCTTCGCCTTGCTGGACACCTGCATGCCTGCAATGACAACAGGGAGACACACGCGACGATGGCTCGTCTGGCAGGCACCACAGAGTCCACAGCATGTTAAATGACAACTGTCTCTCCAGATGGGCACACTGGGCATCTCTTTCTCTCCCTACAGACGTAATTGCCAAGGAATCCCAAAGCAGCTGGCAGCTCCAGATTGGGTGAGTTTACAATACAACAACCAGTGAGTGACAACACTGCTGATCAGAAACACCCTGATGCAGCTGAGAGACTGTGCCCCCATTCACCTCAAGTCTGCACTACGGATGTCATGCCACAGAAAATTTCCCTTGCTGTGTTTCAGAGCTCTAGGGCCTTTTTAAATGTGCGACATCTAAAAGTTGAAATGATTGGCTTGTTGCATCACTGTAATTTAAACATTTGGGGACAGATATTTCAAATAATCCCATACCACAGGGGATGTTTTGTCAGATTCCATGACTCTAACATGCCATGACTACAGGTGCCCACTGCAGAGGGAAAAAAGGTGGAAAGGAGAGCAGGAAAGGGGGGTGGGATTATTGTAGAAAAAGATGGAAAGGAGGGGCGGGATTATACTAGAAAAAGGTGGATTGGGGAAGCCCATCTGGACCAGAACCAGAGGACTGAGCCCAGCGTGGGCCAACAGAGAAACAGAGTGTGAGCAGAGCAAGGTAAAGGTCAGAGTCTCGTCCTGGAGGAGCACAGGTTAGTTGATGTTATCCAGCAAAGTCCCGACTCAAGAGCTACACAGATAGAAACCTCCTGTAAAATGAGAAGCTTCACTTCAAGATGGCGTTCAGTTCTGGCGCATTATAAGAATTGGTGCCTTCACCCCTTACCTAGTCTGTAACCTCAGGCCTCTGAGCAGACGCCTCCATTAATAGAACTCCATGTCTGATTCATCAGCATGTCACACTCTGGTAACTACTGATTTATACTGTAACTACAAAACAGAAGGGCGTTTTTACCACTGACTGCAGCAGCACAGCGCTGTCTTGTGGAATATGAGGATGTGTCTTTCAAAGCACAGAGAGGTGGCGAGTACTGGAGTGGAGTTCAAGAACTTGCCCTGCTGCAACCATTACCACCGCCTTAGACGTCTGGGGGAGATTAGGATGTTATTACAACATCTCTACAGGAGAATCAGTGGGAGAGGAAGGTCATTTCACTGCAGTTTTTTAAATGAGGTGAGTGAAAAAGCAAGTAAATAAACAGCTTGGCATTTGCTGTATGACAGACACGCTCCAGGTGGCTTAAGAAGGTGTGGATTGACCTGGAAAAGAGGGACCAGCTTTTCCTCAGCATGGGGGCGATTTATCCTGCAGGTTTTAAAATGGACATGTGAAGCACAAGGTGCAACTTGTGCCACAGCTGCACAAGACAAACCCACCGCAAAACAGAAGGATATCAAAACAACCCACCCATTCATCTTTTTCCTAACTGCTTCATCCAGTTCAGGGTCGTGGGGGAGCCGGAGCCTATCCTGGCAAGCAACAGGGGCAAGGCAAGACACACCCTGGAGCAGTCTCCAGGCCAGGTCACACACAGACACACACTTCCACCAGGGATCATTTTCTCAGAAGCCAATTAACCTACCAGTATGCTTACGGACTGCAAACCGCAGCACAGAGGAAACCCAAGCAAACATGGAGAGCACAGACAATCTCCATGCGGGTAGCACCCCAGGTCCGGAATTGAACCCAGGACCTCAGCACTGAGAAGCCACAATGCTGACTCCTGCTCCACTGCGCTGCTCATCAGAACAATCGAGTAGCCAAAACTGATAACAACACTGCAGAAGCTTTTAATCATACCAGACCCAAGAGCAACAGAAAGGCCGCAGTGGTGGTGAAATGAGAAAGACAAGCAAGATACTGGCTAAACCACATACCCTAACACGTCACGGCACAGATCAGCTTTTTCAAGCAGTCCTCGACTAGCTTGTCTCAGTGTCTGAGTTAATTTTTAAACATGAAAAAAGCACCTCACAGTTTGGCCACAGATCTGATCAGCTGATGAAATTCTTTTTTTTTATGGATCCTCTCAAGTGGCTCCACGGATAAAAATGCTCTCCTGAGTGCAGGCTGAGCTCCACTATCATGGGTTCAAGCTTGGGTCATGTCACCAGCACCATATGACCAGCATTCCCCAAGACGGTAGGCTGGGGTAAGTCTGCCAGGGCTCTATCACATCTCAGCACAGGCAAAGCGACCCCCTGTGAGCTCCTGGGCTCTTGAGGGGGTCCTATCATCTCCTCCAATCAGCACCGAACCTCCAGGAAAGGGCAGGGTTGCCTGTAAGGTGTCAAAAGGAATGGGCCCTCCAGGGTGGGCGTGTCCAAAGATTCTGCTCAGATGTGAAAACTGTGTCCAAACTGAGTAGTAATTAAAATAATAATTGAAGATTCTCTATGAAATTTTTATTGTCATATATATATACTATTCTCCCAGCTCCAACTCCAATGTCTGATTCTATATCGTGTCTGATCATGCACTAAAATGTACAGTTCTTCTGTTTCCTATGGTGGCTAAATCACTGTACCGTAACAGTATTCCTATCACAATAAGTGCATGACAGACTTGCTACAAGAAAAGCAATATATGTACAATAACTGCTTGCTCCCAGTTAACTTATTTACCTCGTTAAGCTTGTTTCCTTGGTTCAGGCTTCTCTGTACATCGAGGAGGCCCTGGAGATGCTGCTCAGACTCTGCATCTGGAGAAGCTCCAGCCTGGCTCATCTCCAGGTTCCCGTCACAAGAGGCCACTTCCGGAACGGATTCGGAATCCCTGTCCTCCCCAAGACAGCCGGAGTTTCCCGAGGTATCCCCCCCTCCATGCCCGGAACTCTGGAGGTCCTTCACCTGTCCTGAAGGACACCCACCTTGGGAGAGGGGGCTATCTGTCCATTCCACCTCTGGGTCATTCCCCAGGATGAGGCTGGCGGCCCCACTCGAGTTGTCCAAGTCATCGTTGGAGCTGTACTCCACATTGGGCTCCTCCAAGCCAGCCTTTGTCCCAGGACCGTCCCACTCAGCGCACGAGTCCAGGGCTTGCGATTCCAACTGCTCAGATGAGGAAGAGGAGCAAGACTGACCCAACCCTGTCTCAAAGTCTTCGAGTCCCTGCAGTTCTGCAGCCTCCCCTTCCTCCCAAGGGCCCTGTATTCCCCTGCTACATTCCAGCCTCTCTGTCGGAATGTCCTCCACATCCAATTCTCCGTCGTTCTCGTCATCTCCGAGGTCCTCCAGGTCCACCCCCTCCTCCTCTCCCTCTCCTCCTCTCAGCTTGGCCTCCAGGTCCCCATCCAGGGCCAGAAGGTCCAGGGAGGGAGTGAACAGGCTCCTGCAGGAATCCTCTGGCTGCTCGGAGTCCATACAGGCTGAGGACAGGTCCAAAACATACTCGTGCTCCACATCCATTTCGAGGTCAGAAAAATGATTAGACCTAGTATGATATAATATATTTCACAGACGTATTGGTACGTTAAAGAAGCAAGGACATCCCGAATGAAGTTTTAGCTCCTTTTCTGATCACAAACCTTTCCATGTCCAGTACTTGCCAGAAACAATTCCCAATTTTTTTTTTTTCCAAAGAGTTGCAAAGCTTTTTTTTTCCTAATCTGTCCTTGGGGTACTTGCTTCCAGCATTTCTGTTGACTCTAAAAGAAAAGCACACAGGTGTGGTTAATGTCTTCACACATCTCATAGATCTGCTTGAATACAAAACGCATCACTGCGAGAGGCAGGTCTCTTCTATCTACAACACCAACCATATACCAGAGAAAAACATCTTTCAAACCACACAGCTTTTTAGGACTTCATTTCATACATTTCCCAAGAAACCTCAACAACAAAAGTATGGTATGAATCATAAATATACAAACTCAATATCTAAAATGGAGGCAACAAAGATAATTGTGGATTGCTGTCGACTAATAAAGCTACAGTACTTCCGCCTTCTAAATGAATGATGTCAGGAGTCTCAATTCATAATAAGCCTATGTATGAATACATAATTTGAACAACACAAATGAATGATTTCTCGTACAAATACAATGGGAGTAAGGCCCAGGTGATTGAATATGCCTGAGTTATTTAAGCAGAATTTGAAAAGATATATTTGATGGTATAGGAACAAGTAATAGGTTTACTCCATGCTGAAAAGAGAAGAAAACAACGTTTTCGGCTTTGAGGCCTTCTTCGGGTGTAAGAAAGACAGGGCAGTCAGGGGCACACTTGAGTGTATACACATGCCTATTGGTTACACCTGCACTTTAGAAGATTAAGAATATGCCAGAGCAGCTATGCTACTTTGCATGGCTGTCTTTAACAGTACACCGCCAAGGAACAATTGCTAATTCTGAATTTAGAAATCAGACAAAGATGAAGAAGAAATGCAAAGGGAGGTGCGGTCACATTTCAGACGGAGCCCTACTGCGTCTGTGAGGAGACGCAGCTCAGAACAGGATTAGCGAAGGGAGGATGTGGTCCAAGGTCAAGCGCTACAGCGATTCGAGAAGGACGGTGCTCCGTCTCCGCGAAACGACTCCGTTTGAGTCCTGGGATGTCCACCTGGCGAGCGAGGCCTGCCGCTTTTAAAATGGTGGGAGGCTCCGGCTGCACCTGCGCGCGCTCAGAGGCCCGATCACGGCGGGCCGAGCGATGGCAGACTGCCGGCACGTCTCCTGCCACACAACCCACACCCTCTTCCTCATCCTCCGGCCCCGGCGCAGTGACAGACGCCTCCCTGGCTGCGCTCCAGTAAGAGCCCGAACGAAGTACTCACCAAGTGCTTCGCTGCGCCCGCCTTCCCGAAAACCTTCGGGGGTCTTTCAGCCGTCTCCTTCTTCCGCTCTTGTCCTCTTTATCCGCCTCTCTTTCTGCCCCCAGAGCTCCCCCTGTGAACGCAGTTTGCAAACGAGGTTCTCTCAAACCTCACTGCAGTGCATTCAGACTTCCTGCCCGCAGACGATCAGCGAGCGAGAGAGAGAGGAGCTAAGAGGAGGAGAACAAAGACAGATGAAGAGATTAACACAGACAGTCACAGGAAGTTAGGATGTTAGTGCAAAGAGGACATTTTTTATTCACAACAGGTATTTACAGAACCCAGTGTGTGTTTCATGTGTTCCTGTTTCCCCAGTTACAACCGTGCTTAATTCTCAGTTCTGGTTAATTAAAATGATGGAGTGACTAAACCAGATTAACTGGTTACACTTTGGAATTACTGGTGCCCTGAGCAGCATCACAGCATTGCACAAAAGAAGGCCTTTATGTCTTCACCATCTGGTTTCATTGTGAACTGCTTGCCTTCAGAGCAATTATCTGTACAACATATCAAAAAAAGTTGTTTTTTTATTTTCAAAGCCCACATACATCTAGCAATAAGGTACGACATCCATAACCCATGACTGAAATGTCCCTCCCTCCACTGTCATGGTCTGGTTATTCCTTCTTGGAATCTCATAGGCCGGGAGACCACCGAACTCCAAGGGATGAGAGGGAAGAGAGTCTTTGGGAAAGGCTCGTCCAAGTGGATGGTGACGTAGAAACTGGACGGTGCTACAGCCCAGCAGATCTTCCACCCACACTGAAATACCTCTCCCTCTACTCCTCACAATCTGCTCTAACACTTGTCTGTACAAACTGCGATTCTTAGAAAACTGTTTAGAACAAAAAAGTAAAACACGTAGGCCTAGTTTAGGACAGATATGCAACAAACCGTTACATATACAACAGTTTGAGAATAAATGAGATGACTTGCACTATGTATTTAAAATGTCATTTTAAGTTACAGTACAAAATAAAAATGGACTGGTTATTTGTAGATGTTCCATCAAACACCAACAATGCTATGTTAATGTTTTATTACGATTGTTATTACTTTGACTGCCACTGATACAATTTGCAGCTTTGGTGAAAGCTCCATGGATAATCCTTGAATGATACGGTAAACGGAGAGCAGAGAGTCTGGTCACCAGTGCTTCTAATGAAGCAACCCGTTACTGAAATGTTCTTTCCTGCAGAGATCACAGCTGTGACTGCTCTGTCACAAACCCAGCATCCGCCCAGTGACGTCAACCCCAAGCAACGCTGTCACTTCCTCTCTGCAAACAGGGGCTTCCTGTTTCATGCCGGGGCCTGTGGCTGAATCCACGGTAACTGGGACAGGTTACCCACAAACTGATGGGGGCCATGATAGGCCAAACCAAACCTGACACAGACACACCCGACTTCCCAAAGAGGAAGGAGCAAGTCGTCATCGACCACCATGACGCTGGAGCATTTTATCTATATTTGTTCATCAGATTTTTTGCACATTTTAATTGCAATTTGATACCTCCCACTTCTGTTACTTTATCATAACATTAATTATAATGATTAATATAATCATTCAGGCTCCTTAATGATCAGACAGCCGCTACCTAGTGGCATTACGCAAAGAAAAACACCTGTGTAAAACCCCCTTTTTTCTTAATATGGCAGGTCATCCAGTCTGTGCGTGGAAGAAAAACTGTGTGTGACAACAGATTTGAGATGAATACTGTGTTGATAACAGGAAACATGAAGTGAATCAATTGTAGCTCTTCATCAGTTACCTACATGTGTTTGGTCAGGGAGAACATATGAGTTTAAGTGGAACATGTAACCTTTGCAAATGCTCCACGTTCCTTTAGTGTTTTTTGTTTATTTCAATCTGAATGACTTTGATCCATTCTCACACAGAGAATTTCAGGAATCAAGAGCAGTGGAATGAAACACGTGGTGTTGTTAAAGGATGCCGTGATCATTCATGAATCTTGTATTTACAGTAAGCAAATAAAGAAGATGGAGAACCAGATATTATGTGTAATGACGACCCACAGAACCAGTTGAGCAGCAGGAAGTTAACTAAAGCAACCTGAGTTGTTATCTGCTCAAGGAACAAGACTGTCCCACCCAGGACTTGAACCCATAACCTTCCAGCTCAGAGTCCTAATCACTATACCACACTGCTGCCCATAAGTCATTTGTAACACTGAAATTTATGTTACAGTCCTTTGTAAAGTTCCTCATTGTTGCTATTGTTTTAGTATCTCATGCGAGATAAAATGCCTCAATCTGGATACTTTGGTTAGTTATGTTCCCCTCATAATTTGCTATTCAAACAAAAGAACATCTGTCATCTTGCATGTTTAAGTGTCATTAAAAGCATTATGCATTGAATTGATGTAGATGGACAACTTGATATGCACATATATCCTAAATTTGCTGTAGTGCCTCTGGTCTATCCCCTGAGAGAGATGCCTGCATGACTAGAGCGCAGTACTTTCTTTCACAAACACAGACAGGATTAACAGTGAGTGATGAAATGTCTGTATTCAGCAATCCACCTAGTGCCTGGAGATTAACACTGGTACAATGGTCAATAGTGGCTGGTTGTCTCGAGGTCTGTGTCAGATGAATGTGTCAACTGACACACTGAAGAAAGACTACAGGGGTGCAGAAATGGGGGTTTAGCACAGTCCAGGCCTCACAGCTGCATCCTGTGGACACTCACATCTACTGCAGCTTTAAATGTCAAATATGATTATATTTCTAGCAGAGTAGTCATCAATCACTTTCTGGTACACAGCGAAAGGAGGACTGACCACATAACTTCAAAGTGATAAAAGCTTCTGTCTTGTTGACCAGTCCATAAATCTGAAACTACGACAAGGAGAGGGAAACTTTGAAATTGAGATTATAACATTTTAAAGCTGTGCAGCAGGTTATGAAAGCTGCAAGTATTTCTTTCTATTAGCATACATGCAATGAGCACGCATGCTTTACTGTGGTCAGGGATTCGGTGGGAGTTACAGACATGTCAGACAGATCTTAAGACACACTTAATCACCCTTAATTATACATCATTACAGTTCCCAGGCAGCTTCATTCCTGATTCAACACCAACACGTCTTATGTTGTGCTGTGCTTATTTTTTTACAGGACAAAGTTACAAAGGGCTCCTCGGGTCTGAGACAGCCCATTTACAGCAGCTGCACTGAGTGAACTGAGGAGCAAGAAGCTGAAATCAGCAATGACCCCTGAGCCATAGCGTCACCTGCTGACCAGGCAGAGACTGGCTAAACTAAGCTGTCCCCACTTCAAGACCTCAGTCCAAAAAAATGAAACTCCTTCCTTTTAGAATGAGTTTTTAAAATGATGGATATTCTTATTAACCTGAACAAAATGTTTTTTTCTGTCATGTTGTTTTTTTAATTATTCTTTTCATGTGTGCATAGATACCTTTTAGGTATATGTAATTATTGTAAAGTTTAGGTGGGTAGCTGCGTCAGCATGCGCAGGCTGCAAAGGAACAAGTAATAGGTTTATTCCCAGCTGAAAAGAGGAGAAAGAAAACATAACGTTTCGGCTGTGGAGCCTTCTTCGGGTGTAAGAGAAAAGCAAGTTCATTGGGCATGAGATCAGGCTGTGTGGATGGTGAGATTCATTTGAAGACACTCAGGGGACACCAGTCTTTCTCAAACACATGGAGCCATTCACTGGCTGTCTTGCATGGGATGGAAGGTGACAGGTCAGTCCAATGGGAGACCTGCACCCTCTCGGGCAGGTGACAGGTCAGTCCAATGGGAGACCTGCACCCTCTCGGGCAGGTGACAGGTCAGTCTAGTGGGGGATCTGCACCCTCTGACAGGTCAGTCTAGTGGGGGATCTGCACCCTCTGACAGGTCAGCCCAATGGGAGACCTGCACCCTCTGACAGGTCAGTCTAGTGGGGGATCTGCACCCTCTGACAGGTCAGCCCAATGGGAGACCTGCACCCTCTGACAGGTCAGTCTAGTGGGGGATCTGCACCCTCTCGGGCAGGTGACAGGTCAGCCCAATGGGAGACCCGAAAAGGCTCTGCTGCACTTCCATTTACAACGCCCCCGCAGTCTCACCAGGTCTTGCACTGCACTCAGATTGCAGAATCATTTCCCCATGTGCTTCTGCTTCAGCCATGTCAAGTCGGTTCAATAAAACTGGCCTAGTCTGCTATTGGTTATACAGCGCTGTGGTGCCTTTCCATCTTCTCAGTGCTTTATCACACGGAGCCCACCTTTGAGAGGACTCTACTGGGTTTACAAGGGCTTTAACAGAATACGCTACTGCAGTGACCAACTGGAATGTGAGAAACCCATGTGCCTATTTGTGCACATGAGACTGAGGTTAAAAAAACGCTCTAATGAGTGCGGCTGATTAGGCATTATGAATGATCAGGTCTCTGGAGACATGAGCAGGAACCCAGACCCCTAGATAATAACACCTGGCTCGTGAAAGCCCAGGTCCTGATGGGAACTGACAAGGGTTCGCCCTCATAGCAAATCTCTCATTCTTACGTTGCAGCTCTTCCAACGTGTTCCCAACGTGTGATGTTAAAGCTTTCAACTGAGAACAAAAACAGGTGTCATTCACCTTATCAAAAGCTGGGTACTTTGAAGTCAACCCTCGCCAACCCACAATCAGTTTTCACTTGACTTTAAAAGACATGCAGCTTCTTTGAAGCTTACGGCAAAATGACTTCATCTTTCTCCGTTTTCAAGGAGAAAGGAGCTGCACACTGATGGTGGTGGAGGGGAGTCCCCATCACCTGTACAGCGCTTTGAGCTGAGTGTCCCGAAGAGCGCTATAGAAGTGCGGGGAATTATTATTAATGATTAAATACCATAAATGAGAACGGGATTTCCAAGAGAGGCATCAGGCAAGACAGTGTACTCACCCATCTTCGCTCGCCGAGACCGTGATCCTCAGACCTGCCGCCGCCCCCCGTCACGCCCCCCCCATGCCGGAAGCCACGTGCGTCTGCAGGCGCACAGAGGTTTGCTGCGATTGTAGGCGTAAGCAAACGACACCGGCATTCGCGCAGCGCACACACACACACAAAGTGTACCTCTCAGTGGTCTTCACCAACACGCCCACAGGCAAGACGAGCCTTTCCATAGGGGCAGATCTCCAGTCAAAATCCCAGATTCTCAGCAGGAGTCTTGGTGGGTGTCAAGATCTCATCGGGACGACACTGACTTGTTCTCTCTTCCCGACAGCGGGTAATGCAGTTTTCCAGCGCGCGTTCCCATTGGGTTAAGTGCTCCAGAGACAGTACTCAGTTTATTTACTCTTATACCAAGATTTGAACGGAACGACGAAAAACGCTTCGACGGGCCCTGACTAGTCCTGCAACGCATATCTTCCATACTGTACCGCGCAGCTGAAAGCTGTGAACGACCAGGGCTTTTGGACGCAAGTTCTGCCTCCAAAGAGCTCATGTGACAGCGAGGTGTAAGAAAATCGGCGGGCTCTGCGGATTTTAGTCTCACCGGTCTGCTCCGCTGCACTGCATGAGGTGTCTATAAAACGTTTGAAGATGAAACCCCCAACAGCCAACTTCCAGAGCACAACCTACAGTATCTCTTCACGGCACAACCTGCAACAACATTGTTCGTGCACAATTCAAAACACCCTGCACGTCCCTCGCGGCATATTTTTGCATATTATTTACCATCTCATTACTAATGAGACGTTTTTGTGCGTATGTCACTCGCCACGCGTCTATTCTAGGATTCCTTGTACAGCTGGAAGTCTCCCGTTGTCCCGTGTTTCCTGCCCCATCGCCTCTACGCGCAGGTGCGTTTCTAAGTCCCTGTTACGAAGCTCTGAAGAAGCCAAAATCGGGGGAGAGAGGCCGCCCTGTTCGCTCAGCGCGTTTCTTATTGTGCCCGGTGTCTGCGTGTTAGACGATATCCCTGGGAGAGGAAGAACCAACGTGTGTGCGTGTGCGCGCGCGAGTAAGAGGGGAACGAGCGCCGTTTCAATTTCAAGGACCGGTTCGGGGAACACGAACGCGCGCCCACGCGTCAGCCTCCAGGGCAGGCGCGGAGAGGGCGGGGACGCGCCGCGGAGAAGAGACGTGCAAGAGACCTTTTTGGTGGCCAGTGGCTCAAAAGGGGAGAAAGAGCACTTTGCCGGGCAGGATTTGTTACATTATAGTATCCTGGACGCAAATCAGCGCCCGCTTGTATTTCTGTGTTTTTTTTTAAATTTTACAGGAAGTTTGGATGTGACTTCAGAGGCATTATAATTATTCACAATCTTAGCAAAATAAAAATGGTTGTCCATAATTACCGATTATGCTTGATTAACAGACAATATATTATGAAATGTTCTTAAGGAAATCTCAAATCTAGCCAGCTAAGTAGCCATGCAGACTAACGTGGCGAGTTCGTCGGTTTGCAAACTTAGAATAGGTGAATGAAAATACTGTAGGTTTTTTTGGTGTGTTACTTTTGTACAGTCCTTCTGAAAAATCTGTATCTTCTCACCGTTCAAAAACGTTTAACACGACCCCCACAGGTGTAGTAGCCCTCGTTGCTTATCGCTCTCTTTTTCTCCGCTTTTTACAACGAACAGGAGACGGGCACTTGTGCTCGGATGAGATCAACTAGGTCCGACATTTTTTTTTTCCTAACGGGAGATCCATACTTAATACAGAAGCAGAATCGTCAAGTGGAGAAAAAAACTGAAACTGGTTGGACTTTTTTTCTACAAGCACAAAAGGGCACTTGGGCCCATGAGGGCAAAAGGGTAGGGTCTTGAGCCACTGTAGCCACTCCACTCTGCACGTCCCTGCCGCAGAGCAACCTGCTACATCTAGACACCCGCACAGGTAACAAGACACCTGAGGCCATTCACCTGAGTAATTTGCAAAGATAAAAGCCTATTCTTAAATTGCACAGCATAAACTAGATAGTTTAATAGATGTGAGGGAGCTACTGGTTCTGGATGTACTATTATGAAGATAATATAAGAAATGTTATGACGTATCTAAAGCAATTAAACAAATATCTCCTATTTGTTTAATTAGCCAGGGTAAATTTTGCAAAGACTAGAATGATGATTGTCCCATTCTCAAAGTTTTGCATATTCAGAGATAAGCAGAGTATTTCTGCAGCTCAGCAGGAGAGGTTGTGCAGTATCCTGGGTGAATGAATTTCAGCACCTTTTACAGCTTAAGATCTGGGAGGAGAGAAAACACAGACTTCCTGCTTCAGCAGTGTTTTCAGAATACTGTCAGCCATACACACACATCCCATCCTCTGCTGTAACACGAGGTTTCAGTTAACAAGATTATTAAATATACTGTAAAATCAAATAGAATTCTAATAAGATTCAATTCTTTGGAAAATATTTTTCTTGAAAATGGCCTTTTGGAGCTTTAGGCTGAATGATTTTGCAAGGCCTGCTTAGCCCCCATCAGAAACCCTTATCAAGGAAGCATTAAGATTTAAAAAAACAAATACGCTTAGCAGATAAATTTCCCCAATACCACTTACAAAGTGTAGGGTGAGACCTAAGGAATACCAACCCTGCTACTGTAGCCTTAGAAGCCTGTTTTATGTCACAATCAAATGGCAAAGAGGTTATATAATTTGTTTAATGAAGACACCAAGGTCAGTGGGAGATCTTCCTGGTAAATAACCCTTTCCCTGAGCTGCTGGATCACCTGGGCTCCTCAGGTATTGACAAATGACTTTGTACTTAATGCACAGAAGGGTGTAGTTGATTATATTTGGGTTAAAGGGAAGGTTTGCTTTGACAAACCTTAAAGGGGAGGTTTGTATTATGCTATTTCATTCCTTACTCATTTAGTATCCTACCACACGGTTCTGAATGTGGTCTCAGAAAATCTCCTTTTGATAACGTTCTCTCTTAGTATTCTAACTAGGCTTCACTGTGGGGGGGGGAAAGTATTTTAAAGACACAATGAGAGGAAGTGGTTAGGGGAAGAATTTCAGTGCTGCACAGGCGTTGGTGGGTAGTGATTCAACAAGGGGCTGCACCATGCTGTGTGACTTATGTGATGTCATCAACCCACATCCCTTCACACTGCTTTGAAGAGTCTTTTCACAAGATCTCTTTGCTCTTGTGTGCAAGTCGGCAAGGCAAGAAAAAAATCTGAAACAGGAAACATCAACGCATGCAACAGGATATAAAATGAGGAAGGACTCGAGCAGAAGAAAAGCACCAATGGCATAAGCTGTGTCTTTCGGCAAGACGTGTGCAATAAAATTGCTGTTGTTGCTCAATGTGGAAATACTCCAGCCTCACACAGAACAGCGTGTTACCACTGGTATTGCGTTGCCCTACCGCGTGGGCTGATGAAAGACGTGTTGTCATTCAGTGTGATATGTTTTCAAGACTGAAGGTAGTTTTCAAGCAGAGCACCTGTGTGGTGTAACTTGAAGGTCACTTATATGTGTATGACTGCACCTCAATACCAGGCTGCTGCTGTAAATAATTCAGGAAGACCTGTTGCTGGCACTCCTCCCTCATTTAAAAAAAAAGCAATGTTGTAGTATAGCACCTGGAGAGACTGTGCTGTAGGACATGCTGTGTTTTGGAAACCAGGCTGAGACTCTTCCCTCTTGGACAATGTCGATCCCTTGACTCATAGTAAGAGCAGCAGCCTGGTACTGAGGTGCAGTCATACACATATATCTGACCTTCAAGTTACACCCCACAGGTGCAGAGCTGTCTAGATTCCACTCTGTGGTTTGAACTACTGTATCTGACCTCACAAAGGTTCCCCCTTAATCCATGACAAAGCAGTTTCTCACTCCCCTACCTGACCCCCTGCGCACTGGGCCCGCCAGCGCAGAAAGGCTGCCCTGTGGAGGATGGAGTGGGTCCCCCCCTTCTCCATCCGAAACACTTCAGGTTGAAGAGCACTGTAGCAAATTGAACCAATCAATTATTAGTTGAATAATAATCACCACTCAGTTGCTGTTGCTGATGTGCACCTGTGTGCTCTCAGTGCTGTGCTTGTCTGGGCCTGTTATCCCAGTTTTGCCAGAGCAGTGACACAGGGGGAGTGACTGCAGCTCTGGTTGAGTCTTCTGTAAGCAGCAGTAAAACAAACACCCCTTTCAGTTTTGCCATAGTGCCCAGTACTGCACACAGACCCTCCCGATTGATGAAAGCAGTCAAAGGTACTACTTTAAAGTTCTGCTCTAAAAGAAAACTGAAGTGCACAGGAAGTGTTACCCCTGCTACTCATTGCTTTTTGAAATACTCTCAATTAAACAATATATGTTATAATAAGAGTTAGAAATTTATTTTCCTTGCACTACACTTTATACAATCAAATGCATCTTTTATATTCCACAGTATACAGTACACTGAGCTAGAATAACTGATTTTTGATTTGGTAACACCTTAGGATGTCCAGCATGAAAAGCACTCTACTGTATATGAGAAAAATTTCCAAAGTCGTGACTTGTTCCTCAGATTCAATAGGAGCCCAGTTTCAGCGAATCAGACCAGTGGCGACAGTCAGTCAAAGAAGAAGCAGACTTCTTCCTGTTTAACAAGAACCAATCCATAGATCTTACACAAAAAAAGAATCGCACTGTATATCAAGACTGTTGCTTGGTAAACAGCTACCATAGTCACATCACTGCAAATGAAAGACTCTGACTGGGGAAACGGTAATTGAATACACCTGGTGTTACACTGTGTCCCAGCCCGTGGGATATTGGAACGTGTTTCTCATCTGTATAGTCATTGCCAAATACCTTTCCTGGGGTGCAACATATCAGCCTCCCTGGGGAATGGGGAGCTCTTCCATCAGGAAACACAAGGAAAGCACAGCCGATCTGAAGAGGAGACAGGTGCTGTAACCTAGTGTGAAAATAAAAAAGCAACAGAACTAAAGACGACTGTATATTACAGGAGCCCTGTGAACCGTGGTGTGCAAGTAGGCTTTATCACGTTAAGACACTTTGTTTCCAGATTCATGCAGTAAACTGAACGGAACTAAAACTTGGGGTGGAGCGGTGGCTCTGTGGCTAAGGATCTGCACCCTTTGGCTGGAAGGTTGCCGGTTTGTATCCCGTAGCCCACAGAGGAATCCTACTCTGTTGGGCCCTTGAGCAAGGCCCTTAACCTCAACTGCTCCAGGGGCACTGTACAATGGCTGACCCTGCGCTCTGACCCCAGGCTCTCTCCCTGTCTGTGTGTCTCATGGAGAGCAAGCTGGGGTATGTGAAAAGACAAATTCCTCATGCAAGAAATTGTGTAGGGTATAAGTGATGTTATTATTTTTATTATTATTATTAAAAGGTTATGAAAACCCCATGAAAGTGAGTTATATATATATAAGATCCTGATATATATATTTAGCATTTGAAAGTGCTGAATGACTTGCCAGATCACTTCACAGTCTTGGAGCAGCAGAACCGTCTCCCACGGTTTCGAGCCTCATGCTGAGAACTGCGAGAGTGATAAGTGTAAAAAACATGTAGTTCATTTGCTTACAACTGCCTATACATCTATGCCTCATACCTCACACCAGTGGCTCCTCTAGGTTAAGGTCAACACCTACGCATCTACATCCTGGGTATATACAAAATGTAATGTGTGTTTGTGCTGTTGCTATGTTTTTTTTTAAAGTTACTACATGTGAAAAACATAGCTGTGTTGATGCAAAATGAATTTCTGATCAATTAGACAGTAAAGTATTATTATATCTTATATATACCAATGACAAGATAGTATAACAACAATGTGTGTTTTATTTTATTCTAATTTACAGTTTATGCAGTATTGATAGCTCAGCTTTCACTCTTCCCTCTTTTTGATAGAAACCTTGTATTTTTGGTGACATTATTGGACAAGTACTCCCCCTCGTGGCTTTAATGTATAGTGCACTGTACTGCAGCTTTTCCCCTGCCTGATGAGCTAATCCTTTTGGTTTTACAGTCCGCTCGTGATGTAATAGGGCCGTCATGCACTGATAATACATGAGGTATATGGTGTAAGAATAGCGGTGGACACTTATACTCAAAATCTGTGCAACTTTAGGTGCAGATCATAGCGAATCAGCAGGAGTAAAATACTTTGTGTGGGTTTGCAAATACAGCCATTCGTGGGATTTACAGTATACAGCTTTTCATCCCAAAGGATCCCGAATCATTTCACATTTAGAAAAGTACAATACACTTCATCCTGCATTGATGTGTATTGTATGGCGGCCATTCTGTGCCTGCAGCCCCACTGCACAACAAAACAGGGGGAGAAGGGAGAAATTACTTTACCGAAAGAATTAAGAAGGAAATTTAGGGAGGCTGGAATGTGCTAACCCAGCGTGGAAGCTAATGAGAACATCACTCTTACAAACACTATCACAGACCTTGCTCTTGCAGCACAGTGCTGACTTCTCGTCCGGGTGGAAGAGCACCTCCTACTGGTCCACTGACACCACTTATTGCAGCTACGTTCCTTGGAGATTTCCAATCCCAGTACTGATGAGGCTCAGACTTGCTTAGTTGCTGAGCTGTGGCAAGAGCAGGCTACCACTACCAGGTGGTGACAGTCCTGCTGTTGTACAGCTTGTGGAATGACAAACAGAGTGTTGATTGAGGTATTGTGGTAATATGGCACATTTCAGTCTGCACACTTATAGGAATACTGTAGCTTTAAATCTGACACAAACACACCCAGTCAAACATACTAGATGCGGAATTCCTGTGGGCTGTTCATGCTTGCAACTGTGGAAAATATTTCTGAAGTAATGTGTACAAATTCAGCTGAACAGCTGGAGATGGCAAACTGAATGAGGAAGTTTAAAAGTTACATTAACAAGAGACTCAAAATGGGAAGCTGGAGGAAACTCTGCTTGCACACTTCTGACCAAATGTGAGATTTGCCGGGTTTACTGTACATGGAAGTGATGACATTAAATATGTGTGGAATTTTTCCTTCTCTAGTAATCTGGGCCCTTCACAGTTGATGAATGTGAATTTATTACATATACAGTATATGTTACATTACATAATATATAACATATAATTTCCATCCATAGTACTAACAGTCCATTATTGCTGGACATTATGTCATAATTTCAATAATGCAAATAGTTTCAGCTCTGCTGATGCACAGCTTCAAAACATTCTTCTTTGGTGACCCTGTAGCCTCCATCACCTTTCACATGTAAAGTTTTGCCTCTGTGACACACCCAACCAGATATATATAGCAGCCTGGTGTTCTGGATCATGCAGAGACTGATGCAGATGCTCATTGAAAAGCCTGATATTTGTGTCACAAGCACAGAAGTGGAGTGGAAAATTTGGGAGGGGTTTATTACATTTGCAGGATCTGTACAAAGTACTCCTAAACTGGATTGCCTGTGATTTCAAATCATGCATTAATGAATGATTTATTTCTCCAGTGCTTTCCTGAAGGCAACAGCAGACCTGGCTAATGTGTCAGTTCAGACAACCTCAAGCATTTACGGGCCATAGGGAATAAAAAAGTAGCAACCGGCCTCAAGAGGTTACTGAAATTGATTTGAGCTCTTTGTGAAATTAAATAGGTAGTCAAATTTGGAAAATCTCATTGCATACAGGTAGATACTCACATCCAAGGCAGGCATGCAGAGGGAGTTGCAGAAAATGGGCATTCAAAGTGAATGGAAAGATGGGATCATGTAACACTGGAAGAGAGTTATGAAGTCAGACCAACCAAATCTAATTCTGTTTAGCTCTGACAGTAGATCTCGCAGGAGAGCTTGTGGTTGTTCATTCACTGAAAAGCTACGAGCAAGAGCAGTCCACTAAGGAATGATTTCAAATCCCTCACAATGAAGTAGTCTTCTTTAAAAATATTTATTTTTTAAAAGGAAGGTGACATTTTTATCAAAATATATTTTTCAAGGCTTGTCTTATGTGGTGAGAGATGTTTTGACCTGGATAAGTGGGCTCTGTTTAAAATCATGAAGTCTTTTTCAGAGACAAGTTATTGTGTGTGTGGGGATTGAAGGCTCTCCCTTCTTCATGCAGACACTGTGGTTAATACCCAGCAGCAGAGCCACAGAGAAAGATCTAATGGAGTTCCAGGCAGCACACTCCAACAGTACTTGTAACACTGCTTTCTTAGAGCGTTCTGAATGTCATGTCTGGTACGTATGCTTGCTACAGAATGTCTGGACAGTTAGTAGGGCAGATGAATCTCATGTAGCTATATCCCGCTCTGCTCTTCCAACACAGCCCAGCCAAATTAATAAACACAGGAAAATAAGGCATTCCTCAAGAGCCTTGTCAGAAAAATGAAAGAGCTGGGTTCTATGAACACCAAAGGCCCAAGTCATATAACAGGTATGCCAATTCAGAAACTTTTTAAAGAACTTCACCAAAGAATTTCAATGTCAAAAAAATGTAACATTTAAACGAAAATAGAGTACTTAATAACACAAAGGACTGTTGCCTTTTTTCTGAAACACTGCCAGATTCCGAAAGGCACGTAGCCTCAGAAAGGAACTCTCTAGCGGACGTGCTTTATCCCGGCCTCACCGCGTACGCTAGATCTCTGGGGGAAATTTTCCTCTACCGGTATCTGGTCCCCTCCCTCGCCATCAGGCTGTGCTCTCTGGTTGCGACACAGCTGGAATTTTACTCTGCAGTAACACTTCCTTCCCCAGTGTGAGTACGTGTCCTCTGAGGACAGAGTGTGTGATTGTCTGGATGTGAGGGGGGACAGTGGCACTGATTCGCTAAGCACCAGACGAAGTGTTTTGCTGTACGTCATCCTTTGTTTTCCCAAGAGTAATCTGAGCAATCGTGTCGATGCAAAGGGTGTTCATGCGCAGTCGCGTGTTTACTGTAGTAGATGTGGCTTGAAGCACTGCCAAGCCCCTTGGCTGCTCTGAGGGAGGAGTAAATCATGCATCTCAGAGGGTGTGCAGCCAGGGTTCAAGCCAAGGTCTCGCACAGGGTGCATCATTCTAAAAGCACCCCTCTCTACAGCTGGGAGAGTCCTGGGACATGTGTGTGTCTTACGGCTCCGGCACAGAGCAGATTTTCCCAAATTCCAGGATGTTCTAGCTGAGGAGGAGCTTGATCTTACTGGGGAAGAACATAAGAACGTAATGGATTTAAGTTAAGGCATGTCTGGATTCAGACAGGCACCAAACAACAGGAAAACACCTGGCAAAAGATGCTTAATGTGGACAAGTGTAGCGAGTTACATGCAGGGAGAAAGAAGAGACCAAAAATATGCAGTAAAAAATATTGAGCTTGATCAACATGAGACATCAGTGTAGGTACATTAGGTGTAGTTAATTCCGGGGATGTTGCACTGATACTGTATAAGGCACGAGCAATACTCAAGTAGAATACTACGTACAATTTTGGTAACCATGTTACAAAACCATGTTACAAAAAGCTAGTGCTGTTCTGGAATCAGTTCAGAGAAGAGCAGAGAAGAGCAACCAGATGCACACCCAGGCTAACAGAATATTTTACACTTATGGAGCTAAAAGAGTCTTGCTAGCCTGAAAAAGATGGTCTTTGATAAACTCAGTCTAGTGGACATCCTTAAAATCAACATGAACCAGTGGACACAAGTGGAAACCATGAGGAAGTGCAGTAAAACCAGGAGACCCTGCTTCACACAAAGGGCAGTGTCAGTCTGGAACAAACTGCTAAGTCATGTTTTTAAGATCATTTCCCAGTTTTTTTTTCCACCAGATGAGATCCTCGGATCGTTTGCTTGCTTTAACTGCCGAATAGAATAGACGATCCTCCCATTTTCTAACCTTTCCTGTGTCCCTTTTAATGTGGACACAGTCCCCAAGGAAAAGTGCTCCAGAACCACGGCCAGAAATATGAAACAAATACACACTGACACAAAAAGAAAGCAGCATTCGCAATCAATGTAGTGTAAAACACTGAGAATACACCCTTCATCAGCACAGTTAACCTCTAAATAAAACTGCATGCAAAAAACAATGACCTCTATCGCATCACATTTGTGTGGCAGAGAAACACACGAGTAGCACCCATGAGGTCTATTTGCATGTCGTTTGTTTTGTATAAGTTGAGTCAATTGGTCTCACGTTTCGGGAGTTAATCGGTGTCGCAGTATAAACACAGATATTAATAGAGAAAAACGAAAAGCCGGAGCAACACAAGCAAGAACACATTTCCTGATGTAACCAGTTGGCTGGCAGCACTGACTCAGATTGACTTTGCAAGGCAGAACCGGTTGCCAGGTCAGACTGGGCCCAGGAAGCAGGCCTTGCTTAACAGAAGCCACAGAAGTGAGAAATGTCAGCACACGGAAATTATTAACTGAGAGGCTTATACAGGGACAATAAGAATCTTAAAGCTATTCAGGTGATGCAATGTCGCTGCTCTACCAACCAGGTGTCAGGGCCATGCCCCAGTGTGGGAAAATCCTGTTGTCTCAAACAACTCGGATCTCAGAGCTGTGTAACCTGATCCCAGGAAAAATCCCGTGCCACATCCTGGGTGGAGACTCCCAGCACTTGGCCAGTCAAACAGCAGCAAGCCATCCAGTGCCAGGACTGACAGCAAGCAGAAATGCAGAATAAAGGACAGGCTGGCAGAGACATTGATGATGTTTCCCTTCTAGTCTCCAGTACAGAGAATAAACTCTTCAAGTCAGCTGCTAGGAAGCTAGATCTGTACTTGGCACCTTTGTGGCTTCATTATTATTATTATTATTATTATTATTATTGATGTTGTTGTTGTACATTAGAGACAACTATTTATTACTCAGGAATATATATATATAGTATATTGTTGTATTATTTTATTAATCCTTATTATTATGAATCTAGTAGTCATACAGAAACAGTAATAATGGAATGCATACTTGCTTCCAAGGTATGAGTCACGCAAAGGCCAACAGTGGTATAATAAGCAACAGCAAAATCATGTTAGAGAGGCAAATGTACACAATACATTAATGTAGATTATATAATAGCTATATTCTCATAGCACAATAAATGCTTTCCCATATTTTTTTTACTTGATTTCTTTGCCAAAGCTCTTATTGGCAGCTCAATTCTCATATTTTGGGAATTGACCAGATCCCTTTGTAAAATCATACTGAAAAATATCTCTTTCTGACCAAATTGCAATATTTTGTCATGATCAAGATACGGACAAATCTTACGAGATACTGAAACATCAGTCACTTTGCAATCAGTTTACAGAAACGTGTAATGAAATACTCCATGGCTGTGTATTTATTCAACTGACTAAAATGAGCACGTATATAAAAGTTAGTTTAACCAATGTATGTGTGCACACTGTTCCAACATTATGCCGTATGTGAAGCAGCTGCAGAGTACTCTCACAGCTGAATCCCTACCGCAGGTCAGTAATTCCCATCATGTTTGCACACAGCTGTCAGGAAGAGAGAGGATGGATTGCAACACCAAAGAATTTCTCTGCTTCCTTATTGCCTCACATGCAGTTAGAAGCATCGGCCTCTGGCTTCTAGCTCCGAAACCCGTACGGGGTTCTGCTGCCCCAGATGACGACACAGGGAGATCCAGGAACATGACGTTCTCACACAACAGATCACCCTGCTCCACTTCATCTCTTCTACGCCACCGAGCGGCTCTGTACCTGACGGATGAGCCAGCATCCTGTCCTGCACAGCTCCCCCCTCTGGGAATTTTTCTAGAAAGTCACATGTGAAACCATAGTTCGCAGACTGAGTGTCAGCTCGTTTCTGTAAACAAAGTCAGCGTTTTTGCAATTAGTTAGACTAGGTTTCAGTCTGCTAGCACATTACTCCACTGTCCTTTGGGGAAAAAAATACAAAAGTTAAATAGATAAATACAAAAGTGACCATAATATTGTGTGTACACTTAAGCAACACAACCACCATTGTGACCTGCTTGTTAGAAATACAAAAACCAAGTGAATTCATTATTGTATGACACTAAAGAAATGACTGCAGGTCCACATGAACTGTGTGGACTAATACAATTTGAAGACAGACATGTAATATGAATTAATGTACAGTTCTTTCATCATCTCGTGTGTTTTTTTCAAACGTCTGCTGTTCCAGGGCATGCCAAAACTGCTCCAGAAATGTCCCTTCTTCACTTGTTTTTTGTTTAGAGCCATTTGTTTGCTTTGGGCGACTACAGGTCTCCCTCTCTCACGGGACGGTCCAAACCACAGATGGCAATCACACATGCCGTGCAAGAATGCGTGTTTCTACACTTCAGGAATGCCTCGTTCCCAGAGAAAGGAGCAGACGATTGAGAAACAGCCCTTGGGGAGAGCGGAAGATCTCGGCACGCGGAACAGAAGAGTCTCGGCTTGTCCAGTTGGAGTCAGTTTAACAAAAGACCACACTGTAGCTGGATCGCAGGCTTGGAAGGAGGGAGTGTCAGGAAATCGACTGATGTTTGTAGTAAACGTGCCCACAATGCGGGATCACCATTCCTTCACCCTGCCTTTTTCAGGATGTGACTCCTCGCCTTTCCTTGATACTTACTTTTTCACATTTTTTTATCATTTTTATTTCCTCAGACTATGACCTTCTTTTCCTTATGATACAATATACCAAGACCAAGTATATATACCATATTAAAGCTGATTAAATCAGAGGGATCTATTTCAACATTTTAAAAAAATGAATTACAGCAAAAAAATCTATGTGCTTTGTTGGTTAGTATTAAATTGGCCAAACGAAAAAACTGAAGGAGAATGGAACAGAAAGTCTGGATTGGCAAAATCAATTCTCTGGTTTACACCACACAGTAAGAACTGAAACACTGGAATTTACTTGACATCATAAATCACTGTACAAGGTTTGATCCCCATCTCATACCAAGTCAATTAATTAATATCAATATAAATTGAATCTTACTATATCTGTGTGGAGCTTGTACGTTTTCTCCCACAGACCAAAGACATACACCCGGAGAAGGCTCCACAGCCGAAATGTTGTGTTTCCTTCTGTTTTCAGCATGGAATAAGCCTTGACTTGCCCCTTTGCATACTGGGAGGTTGATTGTCTTCTGGGAAAACTGGCCCTGGCGTAAGTGTGTGAGTGTCTGTGTTTGTGTCGGTGTGCGTGCCCTGTGATGGACAGGCATCCCATCCAGGTTGTATTTTCCTTTCCGGCCCTCTCAAATGTCGCATTTTTTTTACAGAACGCATGCGAGAGGACAAGATGCTTGGAAAATATCCATGAAATAGACTTTATTTTCACTAGACCCTCACTGATTAATTTCAGCCAATATTTCAGTTTTTAGAATGCAGCAGAACAGAACTCCCTAAAAATAATGAAACTAAAATATCTACCCCCAATATAGAAGGGTTCAGTGGCACAGTGGTTACTGTAGCACTACTGCCTTGCAATGCAGGGGTCCTGGGTTCGATTCTGGGACTGTGGTTCTGTCTTTGTATGTTCTCGTGGGTTTGCTCCAGTTTCTTCCCACAGTTGTGTTCCAGACTCCAACGATGCTTTGTGAAACACCAGCCCTTTCTCATTTTCCACTGTGTCCTCTGGTTACAGTTTCCCCCGCTGGGCTGACTTTGTCAGTGCCTCACTGACTCACCTGAGTCAGGTCCCCCCGTAGGCCTCCATGCTCAAGATGAAAAAGATTCAGTTCATTTAGCCTGTCAAAGTAGGACGTTCCTTTAAGCCTGGGGACATGTCTGGTCGCTCTTCTCTGAAATTGCCCCAAAGATCTGTACTGCAAGAGGCGTTTTGCAATGTGCTGACCCCAGTTGTAGTCCATAAGCTAAATTAACTCTTTCTAGTACTTATCAAACATCCTGTTTGCTCTTTTCTCCCTCCCCTACATGGGCAGAATCGCCTCCTTCCTTGCACACTGATGTTCTTATTCATTATGAACCAGGTGGCTTGTTAGTTCTATTACTGTAACAGAAAAATTGAAAATGTACAGATTCATCTTACTGGGGCGATCTAGAGACAAACACATCTACAGGTTGCTTTTCAGCCTCACTTGTTTTTTGCACAAGGTGCTGAAGCTTTTGTGTTTCTCAGATGTAAATACATCCATCCAGTTTCTAACTGTTTAATCCATCACAGGGTCACATGGGGGCCCGGAGCCTAACCCAGCAAGCAAAGGGCACAAGTCAGGGTACACCCTAGGGGAACACGAGTCCATCACAGAGCACACGTAAACACACACATGCACATTGCACAGAAGCCAATTAACCAGCATATTTTTGGAATATGCCCTAGTGTGTTTTTGGAATAAGAGAGGAAACCAGAGAAAGCCTATATGACCACAGGGAGAACATGCAAGCTCCACACAGAGCAAGGAATTGAACCCAGGACCCCAGCACTGCAAGTCAGCAATGCTAACTGTGCCACCGTGGTCGTGCATGGTGGTTAATACAGAATCGCTAAACTCAGAGGGCTGGGCTTCTGATTATATCGTGACGGAGAGCAGCTTATCCTTAATCTGTGTGTGATGAGTGACATACCAGGCCCTTCTCTTTGCTGGATGAGGCATTTGAAGGCACAGTTGTTCTGCCTTCCTTAAATACTTTGACAAAAAAAAGCTGTGATGTGTTGGAGAGAGTTGTTTCCGATGTGTGCATATTTCCAGCCCCCCTCAGGACGGGCTCTCTCCACGGACCTGGCTGGGGCTTTTTTTTTCTCGTCATTGCTTCACTGTATTATTTTTCCGAACCATGCGAATATCTTTACATCTTTACCACCTCCCCTTCGCCCCCCCAAAAAGATTGATTTCCCTTTTGGTCAGAGAACCTTTAAAAAATCCCACAAAGGTTTTTCACAGAACCGCCATCAGACGACTTTCCTGTGTAGAAGAGGCAGGGGAGGAACCGCAGTGCAGAGAAAAACATCTACAGTATGTTTAGTTTTAAACTCAGGAGAGCAGCTCCTGTAGGCTGAGAGCCTTCATTTCCCTCCACACATATATGCATCTCTACATTTCTCTACATACGATCACACATTTCTCACACTGCCATCAGCCTTTCCTGGTGCATTTACCATCACTGCATCTTTTTCACCCAGACCCTGTCCTGTCGAACGGTTTGATTACAGTATTTACATATCCCCTATGGCTATGAAAAAAGAACTAGACCCACTGATTCTTACTGTTTGATACCTTGGCAGCGGTTGGGCCCTGTTACGTGTGTTTGAAATCATGAAACAGTAAACTGTGACACACTAAAACTCCCGCATGCTTCACTGCTTGGTAAGACAGTAAGACCTGTCTCGGAGGACTGCTGCTCAAGTGCAGGACATATTTTCACAATTTCAAAGTGGCTTAGGCAGGATGAGTTCTCATGAGTCACCAGCCAGCACATGCAACAGTATTATCTCATCCATTACAGAAATGCAGAAAGTGCATAAGACAGAGGATAATGTGTGGCATATTAGATCATAATGGAATAGCTATATCATATTATTTGAAAATATTCCATGCTTCCTTATAACTAATCAAAAGTTGTTCCATACGTGCTCTCATTTCCCAAAGACAGGTATAATAATGTAAGAGAGGTTACAAATGAGAGGCTGCTATTTGGCTCATCTAGCTTGTTTGGTACTGAGTAGCTAATTGAGCCAAGGATCCAGCTGTTTCCTGAAAGAACAGGGGGTGTCAGATTCAATAACATGGGTGGGTAGCTTTTCAATGGATGAGCCAGTAAGACCCGTGTAGTAAGAAATAATGGCAAGCAGGCGTTCCCCCTGAATTTGAGCATTTCTGACTCTGAGGACTGACCAAACACGTTAAACAAGCAGGCAGATCAATAAAGACATCAATTAGTCCTGGAGATGTAGAGCCCAGGCAGCACAGTGGGTGTAGTGGTGAGCATGGCTGCTTCACAGTGCTGGGGTTCTGGGCCCAGTTCCTGGGGTGCTGTCTGCATGGATTGTATTTGTTCTCCCTGCATTTGCATGGGTTTCCTCTGTGTACTCCAGTTTCCTCCCCTGGTACTATACAGGCTTCTTCACTCAGTTAAAACTTTCCAAAGCACACAGCTCCCTAAGCCTTGGTCCAACAAGGACAACACTGGGACTTCTCTCCTACTGACCACTAAAGATTTCCTTTAGTTGTCAGGACATCTAATTCACCTTCCTTCTAAATTCTCTCCTGTACAGTTGAAACCCAGTTCTCACACCAAGTGAAAGACTGTAAGCTTGCCCGTTGCTAAGCAGGAATCCATTGGAGAATCCCCTCTTTTTCCGATGCACTTAGGTCTGGAAGTACTGAACTATCCCAGCATCGTCTTCAAAGTGTGAAGGCAGAATTAAAGTAGTATCTGTGGCCAAAGATCTACCGTGTGTGATCTGTATGTGTGTATAGGGAATGGAAGATATACAAAGGATTTAACTCCTAGTGAAATACTTGGACTGAGTGGAGAAAATCAAGAGAGATTATGGCAAAGTTCAAGCATTTTTAAAAGGGTTCTTACGTCTCTGCTTTTCATTTATTAGAAAGGAACAGTGTCAGATGTTACCAACCAGCATCTTGTCTCAGTCAGCTCTACGTTGCATAATCTCACAATAAGTCAGAGACATGAGTGACACATTTCAGCTTCACCCGTGTCTCAATCATGACTTTTCCAGCCCAGCACCTAGAGTTTGAAAACCCCCGTCCATAGAGTCATTTCTTAAAGAGAAATTTTAACCATAACAGATGATTAAACAAGACGGTTTAACCATAAAAGACTATTTAAAGAGACAATTAACCTAATCGAGGAGCTGTCATATCAGCCCAGTGCAGAAAACCTGTAGGTGGAACAGAGTTATTTCAGGTTTACAAATCATTTATTTTTAACCGTTACAATCTTTCACTAATAAGGACAAAGTGTTATTGTTATAATTATGCAAATTCATACTCATTTCAAAATGTTATCCCTTACATAAGCAACTTGTAAAAATGATATTGCTTTCTAAAAGCAATGTTCCCTTACAGTACCCAGAGGCAAGACTCCAGCATTGATAGATGTCCCCTGCTCAAGTCTTCCCTCTCGGTTTTAGGATTTTAAACTGTTCAAGAAGGTGTGGCCTTTTGCTCTAAAATGTGTTTCTCCTCACACTACGTTTACATGAGCCTTCATGTATAATGTATAATTTCTCTCTGCAAATTTGTCTTCAATTAATACAGTATTTCTTCTTTTTCTGAAGTCCTAAATAAAATGTCAGAGATATTTAACGGATGGGGCTCCCACAGACACCTCCATCCCTTTCAAATTCAGAGCTGCACCAACCTAAAAGTGCTGTTGATCTAAATCTCCACTTGGCCAACATTGTTTCTAGGCAGTCTCACTATCCTGGCAGAGCACTACAGTTCACTTGTAGAGAACAGTACCACACTTCGTCCTGAAATCAACAGCATAATAATGTCCCTTCCCAGTTATATAGACTTTATCCAATATCTCTTGGCAACGATTACATTTGGTCTTGTACAAAATGACACCAGAAGAGAACAATACTGTAACACTCATTCTGTGCAAGACTTTCTCTTTGGGAAGTGACACGATGTGATACTGATTCTTTCTAAAGGTTTGTACTGTCTGTAAGAATTTTCTAGGATTGCTGCATTGCAAAATAAGTCTCTATCTTTCCATCTTTTCTGCTTCTTCTGAATCTCCTGTCAACAACGTAAGAGAACAAGTTTGTCCTCTCCACAAAACTCTTGATGGACATGTTTGAAATCACACCTTTCTTCACACCTGAAGAAGGCTCCACAGCCAAAACGTTGTGTTTCTTCTCTTCTCTTTTCAGCATGGAATAAACCTTTACTTGTTCCCTTGCGGCCTATGCATGCTGACGCAGCTCCCCACCTGAACTATTTTTAAATGTGACCAAAAGCCAGTGAAAATTCCTCACATGTTATCTCATACTCCTGACCTCTTAGACTTTGATCCTACCAGTTAAATGCAGATAAGGGACACAGACAGATAACAGTGGAATAATAAGGGAATAATAACAATAAGTTAACTTTTTATACATTTGAGCTGTATATCACCTGGAAAGAAAAATATTTAAATACCAAAGCTCTTGGGACTGAAAAACATTCAGCTAATTTAAATTGGTTTGGGCGGCAAACAAGTTTAAGCGATTTAATGATGACAGATAATTGGCCCACATGTGCCAAAACTACTTTATGACGTCACTTCCTTTAGAGAGTTTGACTCATCAGTGACGTACACAGCAGCTCTCAGGAATGCAGTAAAGTACTGCCTGTTTACTGTGAATAAGTTTCAGGTTCCTTATTATATGTTTTTTAATAAGGATTATTTTAATAAATCGCTCATTCAGAATTTACTTGTGCAGGTTAAAGCCAATATATTTTGTCTCTGTGTTTTCAGATGCAAGTGCTCCACGAGCTGGTATCACATACTTTGGATTTGCTCTCAGTGAGGTGAGATCCATCTGAGCCCTGGAAAACCACCTGAGCCCACTCCTAGGAAGTCCAAATGGAACAAAGTCAATGCTTTTCCAGTACGGGTAACTCCTCGCAGCAAGAACGGAAAACCACTGAGGGCAAAGATGTTCATTCCTATTGCGTTGCTCTCTCCCCTCAGAGATCTTCGGCTCTTCCTGTGGTTTGTGAAACCTGTGTCTACTTTCCTGCCCCACTCTAAGCCTGCAGCTCCCAAAACAAGCCTCCAAAAAGTGGTTAACACTTTCAGGCTACCAAGGAATCTTATTTTCAACAGCACAGTAGATTTCACTTCCTCTGTAAGACAAACCGGATGTTCCACATCAAATTTTCTGCAATTTCCCTCACGGGATCAATAAAGTATCTATCTATCTATCACATGAAGGTCCTGCACCCAAATGGCCCCCTCTCTCTTGTAACTTTTCTTATTGTTACTATTGTAAGTGACTGTTGAAGTGCCTTGTAGAATCTCCATATAATGCGTTATACCTGGCCTGTGTCAGCATTTCCAGGTTTCAGGAGCTTCAAAGAAAGGAGATGTTTGCTGAGATGTAAGGGCGGGAGATTCAGTGATCAAAGACATCTTAATGTTTACTTTGGTTTACTGGAGTTAAATATTTGAAACGTGGCAAGAGACCTTACTATTCTGTTGTGGTTACCAACTTTGATATCCTGTGTAAAGAATCCCTGGGTTAAAAACAGCCTCTTCTGATTAGTGGGTGCATTTATAGGACAGGGAGATAGGTTCTCATTAATTTCTTAGCATCCAGGGTTACAGCCGTAGAGCATATTCTGTTTGGTTTAGAAGGCAGCCTTATCTCTTATTTTGGCCTTTGTAGGTGTTATACAGTATGAGAGTTTGAATGCTTGGTAGCAGTCTGGGTTTTTTTGGGGGGGTTCTTTTCACCGAAGCTGTGTCAAAGAACAAAGAACTCAGGTGTCTCCAATGATACCTACTGTTTGGGTATATAATTGGGAAAATCTTTACAAGTTGGGCAATTATGTTGATCATTTAATTTACTTATCGATTAATCAGCGTGGCTCATTTTCCGATATTCACCATTTTCATAACCCCCTATTTGTAACATGTTCTTGTCTAAAAGCTGTACTCCTTCATCACCTGCCAGAGTTCAGATGTGTCAGGTTACCCTGAAACAGGTAACTCAGCCGAAAACACAGCCTTGAAAACAACATTCAGCTGATCTAAGGATTGCCGGTACCTGCAGTTTTCTCCTGTGGAAACCAAAGAATATTTCTTGGGAATGGAAACTTTTTTAAGTTGTAAAGTTCCATAATAAGGCGGATAACTAAACAAACACGCAATTCATTAGCTGCAAGAACTCAGTGCCTTTACCACCACTTCAGAGGCCGCTGAATGACAAAACTGACACTCCGCAGTTTGGGACGGTTTTGCAATAAGTGAATTACAAAGAAACCCACAGAACTGAGCAAAGAGGAAGTCTGTCTCCTGAAAGTCTCACTCTGAAGCTGATATCCATAAGTTCGCTTTTACATCATTAAACGGGAGCAACACACAACCGTTTGTGTCACCTTGTAAAGCAGGGGTCTGCAACCTTGGTCCCGGTGAGCCGAAGTCCCCTGTTATTGAAAGATCAGGAACCAATCGATTGATAAGTAATGCTTAAGTGAAGGGAACACTAGTAATTGAAGGATGAAGGACATTCTGATCTTCATTCCAAATGATCTCTAAATGGATTAATTAAACACACCACCTCTTTAATTGATCGTAGTTAAATTGTTTCAGTTCTTTATAAGCTGACAAATTAAAGGCTAATAAGTGCTGGACTTGGGCTGAGAGACCCCTGATCGAAAGTCCTGTTGGAATAAAGACGCACTCAGAATGGATATCTCTGAGCGCTAGCACAAACAGACGTATATTTAGACACTGGAATGATAACTCTACAAAGTGTCCAGCTGATCAGAAATGTCACACAATTACCAAGGGAATTAGTCAGCTAAATAAAGATCCCAGAGCTACAGCAGATTGCTTACTAGTTAAACATGCAGAAAAAAAACAAATTCATTGTATCTAACCTCTTTACTACCATACTGTATTCTGTTAGTAGAGTGCTTTGTATGCCTTCATCCCTGAATTAAAAAAAATGTTCATATCCAACAGAAAAACCCATTTTTTCATGGGTTTAACTTAAAAAGGGTAAATTAGCCCACAGTTACATTTACTCAGGTATTTTTCTAAAATAAAAAAACACCTTTTTCCATGCTGTATCAGCATGTATCATGAAGTATCATCTTGGATAATAATCTATGGTCCCCAGATAAGATTTCCTGTTGACTTTTTCTTCTTTCCCTCAGATTGTGATGCAGTTTGAGTGTCATGTTTTTGTTTTCATTAATAATTCTTCTTTAAATGCTTTGAAGAGCATAGCATACTTTGGAGTCAGAATTTCAGAACTGATAGCTCTTCTTATGTTTATCACATCATGTTGTTACCTACAATGCATCAGATAGCAATGACTACAATACACATAATAGTAGCACTTCTGGTTGTGAAGGGTGCAGGCCACAGTGGCACTGGTGATGTTTCACACCCCTCAGAAGACTGTGTCTAAAGTCCCAGCAGTCCCTCCAATACAGCCTGGCCGTCCAGCTTGACCATGTATCTGAGAGTGTCCCCTCTCTCTCTGCCTCATGCTTCACTCAGAAATAAACTGGGTCATAGTTCATCATCCATTTTCTACCTGCTTTATCTAGTACAGGGTCACACCAGAGCCTATCCTGGCAAGTAATGGGTAAAAGGCAGGATACAGCCTGGACAGGATACCAGTCCATCACAGGGCACACTCACACCATCACAGAGCAGTATGTCTTTGGACTGGGGGAGGAAACCAGAGCACCCAGAGGAAACCCACAAGACCATGGGGAGAACATGCAAACTCCACACTGACTACACCCCAGCTCCAGAATCGAACCCGAGGCCCCAGCACAGCAAGGGAGCAATGCTAGCCACTGTACCACTGTGCCTCCCTCTTAAAAAAAGATCCAACAATGACATTTTTCTAGTCTGGAACAGAGAAGACTAGAAGGGATTCATTTAAGAATTGAAAGACTTAAATAAAGTCTAAAGAAAAGACTGAAAGAGCCTTCATTAAGTGGCTAAAGGTAACCAAATCAGCTATACAGGCGGAAAAGACTCCTCTCCCTTCTACTCCTATGGATGCTATAGCCGTCACTTTTGTTAGGTGTGTTTTTTATAACCATTCTTTATGATCTTATGATTTATGATTTATGATATTGCACTGCTGTTCGTCGTGCTGTTTCAGTACTAACGATGATAGCTCATTCTCGATGCTGGACGATTAATTTATTCACTATCGAACATGAAAAACAGGCGATAATTGAAATAAGACATTTAAAAATAGTGCAAACATGTCACACGTGTTAAAAAGCTGGCAAACACGAGGCTGCTTATTCGCTCTGAGTCTGGTGAATTTTGACTTGATAAGCAAGAAAAGCCACTGTTCAAGACTAAACAAATCTCAACGGCATGATTAACATATTTTTTTTATTTGGTAAATCCAGATTTTACGTGGATTCATTTCCCTGTAGCGTGAGCTATCTGAGGGAAATCCCGCTTCCTGTCGCACGAGGGCTATAAATGGGTTGTTCTGCAGAGCGCTTGTCAATACAGACGGACTGAAGCGAAGATCAGCAACACAGACTTGACTTTGCCGCTGGAAGACAACCTCAGGTACAGGCAAAGAGACATTCTACTTATTCGGGCATAGGGGTAGAACCGCAGAGATGAATAAGACGTGTTTGTTATCTGTATGTTAATGTGAAAGATCCGCTGTCAGGTGATTTCGTTCGCCGGGTACGAATGATGGAGCTGCGGCGCTTAGGAAAAGCTCTCCTGCAGGACCACTTCAATGACTTGTTTGCGCGACTTTGCTCGGTGACAACGGAATGCTGGTTGTTGTATTTTTTTTTAGACTTCTAGAAATATTGTGTCGGTTTGAGTTGCTGCAATTTTTACTTGTTAGTTGTATGTATTATATAAGACGTTTACTAGAATATTTGACATGTCAATGTGTTTTTTCTTGTGTTCTAGGCGCAAACATGATGTGTGACATCGAGTTCGACTTATCCTTGGCTTTAGAAAGGTGAGGGGATTGATCGCACACCTGGCGCCGGGAACCTACAGCACTGAGCTCCGTCTGAGTGGAGACTCACCGCCGCTTTCATAGGAAAAGAACAAAACCGTGCAGAACCAGCTGTGATCTTGAGTGTTTTAAAGTGTGATAATAAAAGTAGTTATATTCATGTGACACCTGAAGCCTTGAGATGCTCACTTTGTAATGACTAAAACAGTATATTATGTAACCAGGATTATTATGCGTTTGCTATCTACTGTCTGTAAGAAAGTAGCACAGGACTGTTGAAAAGGCATGAGGCTCAAACAAAAGTGAACCTTCATATGAATTTTAAACAATGATTTTTTCAAAACCAGACGGTAGCTATGAAGATTGTCACGTTTTCTTCTGTGGGTCTGTTGTAATTCATCACGAAACTCTGTTCCTTGCAGTGATCCCGACATGACGGAGGTAGACTGCCCTCTAACGGCCAAGGTGAGGCGCTGCATGTTTTTCTCACAGGGAAGAAATGAACCGATGACGCATGTAGACGAGAGGAGTAGCGAACTTCATCGAGTATTTGGAACAAGTGGCAAAGATAGTAATTGCTGCATCGCTGTGTGTGCGCACAGAGTCATTTATATACTGTAGCGGCTGACGCGTTTCTGCAGACAAGTAAAGTCTTACTCCGGTGTCTATTAGCGGCAGTTGTACACTGGAGCCGAATTAGTCCAGACGGAGCCCGGGAGTCTAGTAACCGCTGCCCACACACACGCAGCGGTTTCCTGGTCGCTGACTGTGCGTTTGCTCCCCTGTCCTCCAGAATCACGGCCTGAAGGATGACACCTTCTTGCCCAGAAGGCGCTGCCTCCTCAGCCCTGGGCTGGAGCTGGAGGTGGAGTCTCACCCTCTGCACAGCTTTCGCCACGCCGCCACACTCATCGTCGCCCTGGAGAGGATGAAGAAGGTGCAGGAGAAGCCGATGGGGACAGAGTTCACTGGGGACACCCTGTTCCACTTTGTGATAGAGCAGCTGGTGGAAGGTAGGAGGCTCCTACACAGCCAGTCTTTCCCCACTCTGCTGTGTCTGAGGAGGAACAGACAACATCCTGATTAGGCTGATGCTGCAGTTTACTGGCAAAGATGTTTGATTCAGAAATACTTGAGGGCAGCATAGTGGTGCAGTGGTCAGCGTTGCTGCCTCACAGCTCTGGAGCCTGGGCTCAATTCTGGACCTGGGGTGCCATCTGTGTGGAGTTTGTATGTTCTCCCCATGTTTGTGTGGGTTTCCTCCCACAGTCTCGAAACATACTGGCAGTTTCATTGGCCTGGTGTGAGGGTGTGCATGTCTGTCTGTGTGCCCTGTGAGGGACTGGCATCCCGTCCAGGATGCACCCCACTTTCTCACTGACCTGAGCTCTTGTGTCTCTGTCCCACAGAGGTCTGCTTTGACCAGCAGTACCAGTTCAACCCCACCTTCACACGCCGGACCCAGGACCTGGCACACAGCATCGCCGACCAGCACAACAAGAGCTGGAAGCTGAACGAGCTCCCCAACGGAGCTGCTGAGCTGCTGGCCATCACTGTGCAAGGCCCCAGCTCCTCCAAGAAAGGTGAGTCCCTGCGACTGGCCTCCTCCTCAGGACAGCTGGCCAGGCCCTTCAGGTCCAGTGCTTCTCAGCCCTGCAGACACAGGACAGCTCTTCAGGGCAGGACTGTTCACACCACATCATCAGTGTCCTGTTGGAAAGACCCTCTGTATCCGTGATGACAAGGTCCTACACACAAGAAGTGACTAGAATTAGAGCACAGATTGCGCGGTATCGCAGGACTGACGTGCTCTCTCCTTGTGTGCCCGCAGTGTGGCTGAACCTGTCCACATACGTCTCGCTGCCTCCAGTCTCCTCTCAGTCCCAGCCAGTGGCCCTGGGCATCGGGGGCCGCAACCTGTACCTGTCCTGCTCCGAGTCCGAGGGCAAACCCATCCTGCAGATTGAGGTAGGAGCTCTCTCGCTGCGGCCGGCTTCTTCTCTTCCTCTCTCAAAGCGCAGTCTAAATCGGAAGGTTTCGCTCCTTGTCTTCACACTGGCATCTCTCTGCATGTCTGTAAGCAGCGGCAGGATTGTGCAGCAGCTCCAAGCAACTCGGCTTTGACTTCTGCCTCAATAAGACAGTTGCCATGAGCATCAGCTGTCACCTGTCTGCTGGAGAGATCTCCTAGTGCTGTGTGTGAAGGTGCACATTAGTGTCAAGCGATGGCAGGGCTCTGTGTGTGCTGGTCCTCTGGTATTCTCTCCCGTGAGGCTTGTGCACCAGCTGCCCGTCAATCCACACTTACCGGCGCTCAGCTCTGACTGCTGCTCTCGCTGTCGCCCCCCTCAGGAGATCCCCGACAAAGAGGACCTGAGAAGCATCCGCTCCGGCAGCACCGCGGCCCGCTTCCTCTTCTACAAGACGGACAGCGGCGTCTCGTCCTCCACCTTCGAGTCGGTCAACTGCCCCGGCTGGTACATCAGCACGGCCATTGAGGAGCCCTGCCCAGTGGCCATGTGCCACCTGCACCCCAACGACCGCATCACCAGCTTCATGGTCAAGCAGCAGTGAGGGCTGGCCGGCCCCAGTGCTCACCAGCAGGTCTCGGGCTGGGGGTCCCAGTGTCTCAGTATGTACCAAGTACAGAGAGCAGCGCGGCCAGCTTAGGTGTGAATCCCAAAGTTTCAAGCTCATTTTCCAGCCTCTGGGAAATTGTGGCCTGAGAGTCACAGAGCGTAAATACATAATGTGTGCTTGTTCAAAAGCAATGAAGAATTCATATTGAATTAAACTGTAACTTTAGTGTTTGTACAGATATTTATATTGTGTCTCAGTGAAGTTCTCTATTTATTTTTATTTATTTCAATGTGTTAATTGAGTTGTATTGGCTGCTGTAACGTTTGTTCACACTGCAGAACATCTACTGTCTGAAACTAATGTTTACATTGCTTCACAATTCAGGGCTGAGGTGCACACCTTCATATTTAAGTATTTAAGTTTTATTTATACATTTGCTGTTGTTTTTATACATTAAGCTGGATGGAATTATTTATGGGATGGCTGTTGTATATTGTTGCACTTGAATAAATGTCTTCAGTATTTCAATGCTCGGCTCTTGTTGATGGTTTCTCTGAAGCTGTTTGTGGATACGAGTCTTTCTTCCCAGCAGTCTCTATTTCACTCGCCTCTTTCCACACTCTCTCGCACCCTGCGCCTCTGGGCTCAGCTCACTCTTCCTCTTCTGGACCCACCACGCTCCTTCCTGTGTCCTTGTTCCGGCCCGTTTGGAGTCGAGTCCCGGAGCAGTGGCGGGCCAGAGATTCACCACATCCAGCCGATCCACCAGTACAGCTCCAGGCCCGTCCTGAATGAATGGAGAGTGTTTCAGCAGGAGCAAGGCTGCAGATGATCAGAGTTCTGGGGTTTAGTACGTGCGCAGAGTTCACGAGTCTTTGCTTTGAAATGAATGAAAGGCAGGCAAAAATGTAAAGTAGAAGAACTTTTTGTTCACTGATGTAGCTTTATTTAGATCCATAACCCATAAGCTGGATTGCTGCCAGTGCAGAATTTCAAATGATGTTTTCAAAAGCTCTATAAAACAGACAGCATGTGGTTGTTTAAGTGTATCTCGTAAGATTGCCCATGGACATAAAAAGATTACGTGAGGATATTATTTTGCTTTGCATTTCAATGTAAGATCAGCAGCTATGTTTTGCTCTTTAAGAAGCTGAAATGATTTAGAAGCTTTTTTTTCATATTCCAGTTCACATGTAGGATATCATGTCATTTGCAAAACTGCTTTCTACCATACGGTGTCGCGGGAAGCCTACCTGGCAAGCAATGAGCACAAGGCGGGGTACACCCTGGACAGGGGGCCAGTCCATCACAGGGCAAGTGCAAGCCAATCATACAGGAGGACAATCTGGAGGCCACAGTACAAGCCAAGGAGGGAAATTTGGCCCGGACACCGGGATAACTCCCTACTCTTCTCGACAAATGCCCGGGAATCATTAATGACCACTGAGAGTCAGGACCGTGGTACCCAGGTATCTTTTTCACCAGGATGGGTAGATCCAGGAATTTTGAATTCATTATTCAAGCTTATTTCCATCCATGACCCACAAGCTTGAATGCAGTCAATGCTGAATTTCAAACGAATGTTCTCTTACTCTGAATTTTCCAAACGATGAGTAAAACAGAGGACATGTAATTGACCGTTTTTCTGTGTAAAATACTACGCGTCAGACACAGGAATGCACGAATGTGGAACGAGTGTTTACGAAGCTGCCATGCTGGTTTCTTTCAAGGAACGGCTGAATGAGACCTCCAGATCAACTAATCAAGTCACGTGTGCTGAACAGCTTGCCAGTGCATGTGCTCTCTCTCTTGTTCTGTTTGCGACTGGAATTCCATGATACATCCAATTGACAATACAGCTGTGCTCCGTCTCCAGAGTGAGGCCCAACCTCTGGGCACCTTTAAGAAACAGCTGGATGACATTTTATCTGCACTGAGCTGCTGAACGTCTAGCAAACAAGATCTCCCCATCCCCGTTACCAGGCCTTTCTTATGCTCTCACATAGAGCTGTGTCAGAAACCAAAGAAACATATTTTCTCTACATATCGGATTATTGCAAAAGTACAGAGCATCAAACATTTGCTGTTATGTATTCCCTCTTTAAACTAGATACTTAGGAACCCCAAACCAATTCACTGCCAGCAGACAGTGTTACTGAGAGAGCAGTACGTTTTTTACTTTTATTGAACATCAGATGTTACAGGCAAAGGAGAAAGAGTTTTTCAATCAGAAAGGTGAACAAAAAAGACTCAACAAAATGTTGCTACAGATAATTACAAATCCGGACACATCAAATTAAATATTGTATGTGCAGTATGTCAGTTGTGCCTTTTACCTTCTTATTTTTCATGTTCTCAATGGAATTCATGTAATCTTGCACATCCATCTCACATATCGTAAAAGAGGGAGTAGCAGTGGCCCATTTTGATGTACGGATTGTGAGATCAAGCCTTTATTAATAACAGATTATATATACATGCCCCTTTTCCATATTACACCTTGCAAAGCTAAACATCACATCAAACTCCTTAAACCTGACATTCACATCGATACACTTAAAGATGAAGTTTTTCAAGTCTTCCCAAAACAGTTTTATATTTATACATGTACAGTAAGAGATAAATCTGTCCGAGTTTCTTTCCCAGAGCAGACCTACAGAACACACATAAATCACCTTGTTCATGTTTGGATCTCGAGCTGAAGTGCTTTTTGAACAGGATGATACCTATGAACATTTTGGAGCGTCATTTCTTTAACCTGTAAGACTGTATCTAAGAGCAGTACATTACAGCCCTATAGTCACTGACGAGTGGGTCTCTCTAATGCAAATGAGCCCATATAGTAGTTTACACACAAGACCCGTTAGAGGCGTTATGAACACAAATTAATCAAACTTAATCCGGACCAATTTTAATAACCTCAACGCTTTCTATAACAGTACATATGGATAGTTCAAAAATCTTAAATAACGACGTCGTGTCTTATTATGCAACCATGAACGAGTCTAAAGGGTGAGGAGTTTTCAATGACTTTTAGTCAAATTTATAAAACTTCCACCACAAATTGCGGCGATGATCAACTTCCTTTTGTTATTAAAACTTCAAAACAAGCAAAATCAGGGAAAGTTTGTTTTGCAACGCAGAAACACTGGCGAATATTATATACTGTACGCTTTCCAAATCTTTGGAAGGAAATAGCATATTTCTTCACTTCCTTGTGAAAAACCACCACAAGAGCACGATTTTTGTCCCAAGTTTAAACAGGAAAACTGATGACCGTGCACTAATTCTCTGCTGAAGACCGAGTATTCTATCCAAAACAGTGTGCCGTGAGTGTGAAGTGTGAATGTGTATAAAATCGCATACAGACTGAGTGTCGGGCTATTTTATTTACTCTGAGTTGAACTGATAAAAAAAAACCCTGGTCGAGAAGCAAACAAAACTTTAAAGAAACATAGAGAGTCAGATCCTCATTGGTCTGTCTGTCTGGTTTTCCGTGAATTCACAAATCTTGCGATGTTTCTGCTGATTGAAAGCGCATACTATTTTGTATAATATGTGTGTATTAGATGTTTACAGTATATTGTATGTAATGCCAGCGGCCATATCACCTTGCAGCTCTCTACTGGTTACCCATTGAAGCTCAGCAGGGTTGAGCCTGGTCAGTACCTGGATGTGAGACCTCCTCGGAAGCTGTGGTTGCTGCTGGAAGAGGTGTTAGTGGGACCAGCGGGGGGCGCTCACCCTGCAGTCCATGTGGCGGGGCACTATACTGTAGTGGGCGCCGTCTTTCGGATGAGACGTTAAAGCGGGGTCCTGACTCTCAGTTGTCATTAAAGATACCCGGACTTTTCTCGAGAAGAGTAGGGAGTTATCCCGGTGTACGGGCCAAACTCCCCCCCTCGGCCTTTACCGTGGCCTCCAAATTGTCCCCATGTATCATGATTGCCCTGCGTGTACCCTGCCTTGCGCTCGTTGCTTGCCGGGTCGGCTCCGGCTTCCCGCGACACCGTACGGCATAAAGCGGTTTGGTAAATGATATCATATGTAGTACAATTCTGAAACCCAGAATGGAAACTCTGTCAGTCTGCCAGCTGACATTGATAGTATTTTACTAATTTCATCCATATATCCCGCGCTATTAAGAACTCCATGCTTCGTATTGCCTCTCCATGCCACAGCAGAGCTGAGAACCGAGAGATGCCCTGCAAAAGACACAGTTTAAAAATATCTCAGACACCGATAGTAGGAAGCTCTTAAACCAACATGTACAAGGGGAACAAAATAAAAACGAAGTGTAAAATAATTTCGCAGCTTTATTGTATCATAAAAGCAATTTCGATTGTTTCAATAATTTCAACTCTCGTGTACAATCCAGTGTTTATGGCTAATTACAGAATTTCGACAGTCGAATTTCGTTTTCTTCCGCTTTCGGGAGCGGAAACCCCCATTTTCCTAGAGCCGCGGGTATAAACAGGCGGATCTGCGGTGCGCTGGTCAGATCCCGAGTGTCTGAGCTGACCGACACGGAGTTGACTTTGCCGCTGGAAGACAACCTCAGGTACCGGCAAAGAGACATTCCTCTGATTCGGGCATAGGGGTAGAATCGCAGAGCTGAAGTCGGGTAATTGGGTTTAATGGAATATTTGTTATTTGTATGTTAGTGTGAAAGATCCGCTGTCAGTTCGCAGGGCAGAAATGGTGGCGCTGCGGCGCTTTTGGAAAAGCTCTTGAGCAGAAACAATTCAACTACTCGATTGCGCGACTTTACTTGAGGATGCCGAATCGCGGGTTGTTGTGTTTTTTATAATTCTAGAAATATTGGGTTGGAACGAGTTCATGAAATAAGGAAATCACTGCAGTTTTGATCTTTTTTAGTTACTGGCTGATGTGTCATACATTTGTGTAAATGTAGACAAATATAATTTGAAATGTACTTTTTTACGGAATTACAATATATATGCGATGTGTATGTTTAAAGATTATGGGAATGGGAATATTTGACATGTCAATGTGTTTTTTCTTGTGTTCTAGGCGCAAACATGATGTGTGACATCGAGTTCGACTTATCCTTGGCTTTAGAAAGGTGAGGGGATTGATCGCACACCTGGCGCCGGGAACCTACAGCACTGAGCTCCGTCTGAGTGGAGACTCACCTCCGCTTTCATAGGAAAAGAACAAAACCGTGCAGAACCAGCTGTGATCTTGAGTGTTTTAAAGTGTGATAATAAAAGTAGTTATATTCATGTGACACCTGAAGCCTTGAGATGCTCACTTTGTAATGACTAAAACAGTTTATTATGTAACCAGGATTATTAAGCGTTTGCTATCTACTGTCTGTAAGAAAGTAGCACAGGACTGTTGAAAAGGCATGAGGCTCAAACAAAAGTGAACCTTCATATGAATTTTAAACAATGATTTTTTCAAAACCAGACGGTAGCTATGAAGATTGTCACGTTTTCTTCTGTGGGTCTGTTGTAATTCATCACGAAACTCTGTTCCTTGCAGTGATCCCGACATGACGGAGGTAGACTGCCCTCTAACGGCCAAGGTGAGGCGCTGCATGTTTTTCTCACAGGGAAGAAATGAACCGATGACGCATGTAGACGAGAGGAGTAGCGAACTTCATCGACTATTTGGAACAAGTGGCAAAGATAGTAATTGCTGCATAGCTGTGTGTGCGCACAGAGTCATTTATATATGTAGCGGCTGACGCGTTTCTGCAGACAAGTAAAGTCTTACTCCGGTGTCTATTAGCGGCAGCTGTACACTGGAGCCGAATTAGTCCAGACGGAGCCCGGGAGTCTAGTAACCGCTGCCAACACACACGCAGCGGTTTCCTGGTCGCTGACTGTGCGTTTGCTCCCCTGTCCGCCAGAATCACGGCCTGAAGGATGACACCTTCTTGCCCAGAAGGCGCTGCCTCCTCAGCCCTGGGCTGGAGCTGGAGGTGGAGTCTCACCCTCTGCACAGCTTTCGCCAAGCCGCCACACTCATCGTCGCCCTGGAGAGGATGAAGAAGGTGCAGGAGAAGCCGCTGGGGACAGAGTTCACTGGGGACACCCTGTTCCACTTTGTGATAGAGCAGCTGGTGGAAGGTAGGAGGCTCCTACACAGCCGGTCTTTCCCCACTCTGCTGTGTCTGAGGAGGAACAGACAACATCCTGATTAGGCTGATGTTGTAGTTTACTGGCAAAGATGTTTGATTCAGAAATACCTGAGGGCAGCATAGTGGTGCAGTGGTCAGCGTTGCTGCCTCACAGCTCTGGAGCCCTGGGCTCAATTCTGGACCTGGGGTGCCATCTGTGTGGAGTTTGTATGTTCTCCCCATGTTTGTGTGGGTTTCCTCCCACAGTCTCGAGACATACTGGCAGTTTCATTGGCCTGGTGTGAGGGTGTGCATGTCTGTCTGTGTGCCCTGCGAGGGACTGGCATCCCGTCCAGGATGTACCCCACTTTACTCACTGACCTGAGCTCTTGTGTCTCTGTCCCACAGAGGTCTGCTTTGACCAGCAGTACCAGTTCAACCCCACCTTCACACGCCGGACCCAGGACCTGGCACACAGCATCGCCGATCAGCACAACAAGAGCTGGAAGCTGAACGAGCTCCCCAACGGAGCTGCTGAGCTGCTGGCCATCACTGTGCAAGGCCCCAGCTCCTCCAAGAAAGGTGAGTCCCTGCGACTGGCCTCCTCCTCAGGACAGCTGGCCAGGCCCTTCAGGTCCAGTGCTTCTCAGCCCTGCAGACACAGGACAGCTCTTCAGGGCAGGACTGTTCACACCACATCATCAGTGTCCTGTTGGAAAGACCCTCTGTATCCGTGATGACAAGGTCCTACACACAAGAAGTGACTAGAATTAGAGCACAGATTGCGCGGTATCGCAGGACTGACGTGCTCTCTCCTTGTGTGCCCGCAGTGTGGCTGAACCTGTCCACATACGTCTCGCTGCCTCCAGTCTCCTCTCAGTCCCAGCCAGTGGCCCTGGGCATCGGGGGCCGCAACCTGTACCTGTCCTGCTCCGAGTCCGAGGGCAAACCCATCCTGCAGATTGAGGTAGGAGCTCTCTCGCTGCGGCCGGCTTCTTCTCTTCCTCTCTCAAAGCGCTGTCGAAATCGGAAGGTTTCGCTCCTTGTCTTCACACTGGCATCTCTCTGCATGTCTGTAAGCAGCGGCAGGATTGTGCAGCAGCTCCAAGCAACTCGGCTTTGACTTCTGCCTCAATAAGACAGTTGCCATGAGCATCAGCTGTCACCTGTCTGCTGGAGAGATCTCCTAGTGCTGTGTGTGAAGGTGCACATTAGTGTCAAGCGATGGCAGGGCTCTGTGTGTGCTGGTCCTCTGGTATTCTCTCCCGTGAGGCTTGTGCACCAGCTGCCCGTCAATCCACACTTACCGGCGCTCAGCTCTGACTGCTGCTCTCGCTGTCGCCCCCCTCAGGAGATCCCCGACAAAGAGGACCTGAGAAGCATCCGCTCCGGCAGCACCGCGGCCCGCTTCCTCTTCTACAAGACGGACAGCGGCGTCTCGTCCTCCACCTTCGAGTCGGTCAACTGCCCCGGCTGGTACATCAGCACGGCCATTGAGGAGCCCTGCCCAGTGGCCATGTGCCACCTGCACCCCAACGACCGCATCACCAGCTTCATGGTCAAGCAGCAGTGAGGGCTGGCCGGCCCCAGTGCTCACCAGCAGGTCTCGGGCTGGGGGTCCCAGTGTCTCAGTATGTACCAAGTACAGAGAGCAGCGCGGCCAGCTTAGGTGTGAATCCCAAAGTTTCAAGCTCATTTTCCAGCCTCTGGGAAATTGTGGCCTGAGAGTCACAGAGCGTAAATACATAATGTGTGCTTGTTCAAAAGCAATGAAGTATTCATATTGAATTAAACTGTAACTTTAGTGTTTGTACAGATATTTATATTGTGTCTCAGTGAAGTTCTCTATTTATTTTTATTTATTTCAATGTGTTAATTGAGTTGTATTGGCTGCTGTAACGTTTGTTCACACTGCAGAACATCTACTGTCTGAAACTAATGTTTACATTGCTTCACAATTCAGGGCTGAGGTGCACACCTTCATATTTAAGTATTTAAGTTTTATTTATACATTTGCTGTTGTTTTTATACATTAAGCTGGATGGGATTATTTATGGGATGGCTGTTGTATATTGTTGCACTTGAATAAATGTCTTCAGCATTTCAGTGCTCGGCTCTTGTTGATGGTTTCTCTGAAGCTGTTTGTGGATACGAGTCTTTCTTCCCAGCGGTCTCTATTTCACTCGCCTCTTTCCACACTCTCTCGCACCCTGCGCCTCTGGGCTCAGCTCACTCTTCCTCTTCTGGACCCACCACGCTCCTTCCTGTGTCCTTGTTCCGGCCCGTTTGGAGTCGAGTCCCGGAGCAGTGGCGGGCCAGAGATTCACCACATCCAGCCGATCCACCAGTACAGCTCCAGGCCCGTCCTGAATGAATGGAGAGTGTTTCAGCAGGAGCAAGGCCGCAGATGATCAGAGTTCTGGGGTTTAGTACGTGCGCAGAGCTCACGAGTCTTTGCTTTGATATGAATGAAAGGCAGGCAATAATGTAAAGTAGAAGAACTTTTTGTTCACTGATGTAGCTTTATTTAATAATAATAATAATTGCTTACACTTATATAGCGCTTTTCTGGACAGTCCACTTAAAGCGCTTTACATGTAATGGGGACTCCCCTCCACCACCATCAATGTGCAGCCCCACCTGAATGATGCGACGGCATCCATAGTTCGCCAGAACGCTCCCCACACATCAGCTATCAGTGGGGAGGAGAGCAGAGTAATGAAGCCAATTCATCAAGGGGGATTATTAGGAGGCCATGATTGGTAAGTACCAATGGGAAATTTGGCCAGGACGCCGGGGTAACACCCCTACTCTTTTCGAGAAACACCCTGGGATTTTTAATGACCACAGAGAGTCAGGACCTCAGTTTTACATCTCATCCAAAGGAGGGCACCTGTTTACAGTATAGTGTCCCCGTCACTATACTGGGGCATTAGAACCCACATGGATCACAGGGTGAGCGTCCCCTGCTGGCCCCACTAACACCTCTTCCAGCAGCAACCTTAGTTTTTCCCAGGAGGTTTCCCATCCAGGTACTGACAAGGCTCACACCCGCTTAGCTTCAGTGGGTTGCCAGTGGTGAGTTGCAGGGTAGATCCATAACCCATAAGCTGGATTGCTGATAGTGCAGAATTTCAAATGATGTTTTCAAAAGCTCAATAAAACAGACAGCATGTGATTGACCATTGTTTAAGGGTATCTCGTAAGATTGCCCATGGACATAAAAAGATTACGTGAGGATATTATTTTGCTTTGCATTTCAATGTAAGATCAGCAGCTATGTTTTGCTCTTTAAGAAGCTGAAATGATTTAGAAGCTTTTTTTTCATATTCCAGTTCACATGTAGGATATCATGTCATTTGCCAAACTGCTTTCTACCATACGGTGTCGCGGGAAGCCGGAGCCTACCTGGCAAGCAATGAGCACAAGGCGGGGTACACCCTGGACAGGGGGCCAGTCCATCACAGGGCAAGTGCAAGCCAATCATACAGGGGGACAATCTGGAGGCCACAGTACAAGCCAAGGAGGGAAATTTGGCCCGGACACCGGGATAACTCCCTACTCTTCTCGACAAATGCCCGGGAATCATTAATGACCACTGAGAGTCAGGACCGTGGTACCCAGGTATCTTTTTCACCAGGATGGGTAGATCCAGGAATTTTGAATTCATTATTCAAGCTTATTTCCATCCATGACCCACAAGCTTGAATGCAGTCAATGCTGAATTTCAAACGAATGTTCTCTTACTCTGAATTTTCCAAACAGTGAGTAAAACAGAGGACATGTAATTGACCGTTTTTCTGTGTAAAATACTACGCGTCAGACACAGGAATGCGGGAATGTGGAACGAGTGTTTACGAAGCTGCCATGCTGGTTTCTTTCAAGGAACGGCTGAATGAGACCTCCAGATCAACTAATCAAGTCACGTGTGCTGAACAGCTTGCCAGTGCATGTGCTCTCTCTCTTGTGCTGTTTGCGACTAGAATTTCCTGATACATCCAATTGACAATACAGCTGTGCTCCGCCTCCAGAGAGAGGCCCAACCTCTGGGCATCTTTAAGAAACAGCTGGATGACATTTTATCTGCACTGAGCTGCTGAACTTCTAGCAAACAAGATCTCCCCACCCCAGTTAGCAGGCTTTTTGTCACGCCCTCTGCAGCCAGAGGGCGCTCCTTCTCTGTCCTGTCCCCCACGTCCGCTCCCTGAGGGCATAGGTTTCTATACGGCATTCCTGAACTCTTTGCACTAATGAGCCCGGGCCTTTTTCCCATCTCGCCGCTACGCATATGGGTCTTTTTCCGCTCTCCTGCTCCCCACGGTTAGTCCCTTTGGACGTCCGTGACACTTTTCTTATGCTCTCACATAGAGCTGTGCTAGAAACCCAAGAAACATATTTTCTCTACATATCGGATTATTGCAAAAGTACAGAGCATCAAACATTTGCTGTTATGTATTCCCTCTTTAAACTAGATACTTAGGAACCCGAAACAATTCACTGCCAGCAGACAGTGTTACTGAGAGAGCAGTACATTTTTTACTTTTATTGAACATCAGATGTTACAGGCAAAGGAGAAACAGTTTTTCAAACAGAAAGGTGAACAAAAAAGACTCAACAAAATGTTGCTACAGATAATTACAAATCCGGACACATCAAATTAAATATTGTATGTGCAGTATGTCAGTTGTGCCTTTTACCTTCTTATTTTTCATGTTCTCAATGGAATTCATGTAATCTTGCACATCCATCTCACATATCGTAAAAGAGGGAGTAGCAGTGGCCCATTTTGATGTACGGATTGTGAGATCAAGCCTTTATTAATAACAGATTATAAATACATGCCCCTTTTCCATATTACACCTTGCAAAGCTAAACATCACATCAAACTCCTTAAACCTGACATTCACATCGATACACTTAAAGATGAAGTTTTTCAAGTCTTCCCAAAACAGTTTTATATTTATACATGTACAGTAAGAGAGAAATCTGTCCGAGTTTCTTTCCCAGAGCAGACCTACAGAACACACATAAATCACCTTGTTCATGTTTGGATCTCGAGCTGAAGTGCTTTTTGAACAGGATGATACCTATGAACATTTTGGAGCGTCATTTCTTTAACCTGTAAGACTGTATCTAAGAGCAGTACATTACAGCCCTATAGTCACTGACGAGTGGGTCTCTCTAATGCAAATGAGCCCATAAAGTAGTTTACACACAAGACCCGTTAGAGGCGTTATTAACACAAATTAATCAAACTTAATCCGGACCAATTTTAATAACCTCAACGCTTTCTATAACAGTACATATGGATAGTTCAAAAATCTTAAATAACGACGTCGTGTCTTATTATTCAACCATGAACGCGTCTAAACCTCAGTGACATTGGGGACAAGATATCCTGGCCAAGGGTGAGGAGTTTTCAATGACTTTTAGTCAAATTTATAAAACTTCCACCACAAATTGCGGCGATGATCAACTTCCTTTTGTTATTAAAACTTCAAAACAAGCAAAATCAGGGAAAGTTTGTTTTGCAACGCAGAAACACTGGCGAATATTATATACTGTACGCTTTCCAAATCTTTGGAAGGAAATAGCATATTTCTTCACTTCCTTGTGAAAAACCACCACAAGAGCACGATTTTTGTCCCAAGTTTAAACAGAAAAACTGATGACCGTGCACTAATTCTCTGCTGAAGACCGAGTATTCTATCCAAAACAGTGTGCCGTGAGTGTGAAGTGTGAATGTGTATAAAATTGCATACAGACTGAGTGTCGGGCTATTTTATTTACTCTGAGTTGAACTGATAAAAAAAAACCCTGGTCGAGAAGCAAACAAAACTTTAAAGAAACATAGAGAGTCAGATCCTCATTGGTCTGTCTGTCTGGTTTTCCGTGAATTCACTAATCTTGCGATGTTTCTGCTGATTGAAAGCGCATACTATTTTGTATAATATGTGTGTATTAGATGTTTACAGTATATTGTATGTAATGCCAGCGGCCATATCACCTTGCAGCTCTCTACTGGTTACCCATTGAAGCTCAGCAGGGTTGAGCCTGGTCAGTACCTGGATGTGAGATCCCCGACAAAGAGGACCTGAGACGCATCCGCTCCGGCAGCACCGCGGCCCGCTTCCTCTTCTACAAGACGGACAGCGGCGTCTCGTCCTCCACCTTCGAGTCGGTCAACTGCCCCGGCTGGTACATCAGCACGGCCATTGAGGAGCCCTGCCCAGTGGCCATGTGCCACCTGCACCCCAACGACCGCATCACCAGCTTCATGGTCAAGCAGCAGTGAGGGCTGGCCGGCCCCAGTGCTCACCAGCAGGTCTCGGGCTGGGGGTCCCAGTGTCTCAGTATGTACCAAGTACAGAGAGCAGCGCGGCCAGCTTAGGTGTGAATCCCAATGTTTCAAGCTCATTTTCCAGCCTCTGGGAAATTGTGGCCTGAGAGTCACAGAGCGTAAATACATAATGTGTGCTTGTTCAAAAGCAATGAAGAATTCATATTGAATTAAAATGTAACTTTAGTGTTTGTACAGATATTTATATTGTGTCTCAGTGAAGTTCTCTATTTATTTTTATTTATTTCAATGTGTTAATTGAGTCCCATCCAGGTACTGACAAGGCTCACACCCGCTTAGCTTCAGTGGGTTGCCAGTGGTGAGTTGCAGGGTAGATCCATAACACATAAGCTGGATTGCTGATAGTGCAGAATTTCAAATGATGTTTTCAAAAGCTCAATAAAACAGACAGCATGTGATTGACCATTGTTTAAGGGTATCTCGTAAGATTGCCCATGGACATAAAAAGATTACGTGAGGATATTATTTTGCTTTGCATTTCAATGTAAGATCAGCAGCTATGTTTTGCTCTTTAAGAAGCTGAAATGATTTAGAAGCTTTTTTTTCATATTCCAGTTCACATGTAGGATATCATATCATTTGCCAAACTGCTTTCTACCATACGGTGTCGCGGGAAGCCGGAGCCTACCTGGCAAGCAATGAGCACAAGGCGGGGTACACCCTGGACAGGGGGCCAGTCCATCACAGGGCAAGTGCAAGCCAATCATACAGGAGGACAATCTGGAGGCCACAGTACAAGCCAAGGAGGGAAATTTGGCCCGGACACCGGGATAACTCCCTACTCTTCTCGACAAATGCCCGGGAATCATTAATGACCACTGAGAGTCAGGACCGTGGTACCCAGGTATCTTTTTCACCAGGATGGGTAGATCCAGGAATTTTGAATTCATTATTCAAGCTTATTTCCATCCATGACCCACAAGCTTGAATGCAGTCAATGCTGAATTTCAAACGAATGTTCTCTTACTCTGAATTTTCCAAACAATGAGTAAAACAGAGGACATGTAATTGACCGTTTTTCTGTGTAAAATACTACGCGTCAGACACAGGAATGCGGGAATGTGGAACGAGTGTTTACGAAGCTGCCATGCTGGTTTCTTTCAAGGAACGGCTGAATGAGACCTCCAGATCAACTAATCAAGTCACGTGTGCTGAACAGCTTGCCAGTGCATGTGCTCTCTCTCTTGTTCTGTTTGCGACTGGAATTTCCTGATACATCCAATTGACAATACAGCTGTGCTCCGTCTCCAGAGTGAGGCCCAACCTCTGGGCACCTTTAAGAAACAGCTGGATGACATTTTATCTGCACTGAGCTGCTGAACTTCTAGCAAAAAAGATCTCCCCATCCCCGTTACCAGGCCTTTCTTATGCTCTCACATAGAGCTGTGTCAGAAACCAAAGAAACATATTTTCTCTACATATCGGATTATTGCAAAAGTACAGAGCATCAAACATTTGCTGTTATGTATTCCCTCTTTAAACTAGATACTTAGGAACCCGAAACAATTCACTGCCAGCAGACAGTGTTACTGAGAGAGCAGTACGTTTTTTACTTTTATTGAACATCAGATGTTACAGGCAAAGGAGAAACAGTTTTCCAGACAGAAAAGTGAACAAAAAAGACTCAACAAAATGTTGCTACAGATAATTACAAATCCGGACACATCAAATTAAATATTGTATGTGCAGTATGTCAGTTGTGCCTTTTACCTTCTTATTTTTCATGTTCTCAATGGAATTCATGTAATCTTGCACATCCATCTCACATATCGTAAAAGAGGGAGTAGCAGTGGCCCATTTTGATGTACGGATTGTGAGATCAAGCCTTTATTAATAACAGATTATATATACATGCCCCTTTTCCATATTACACCTTGCAAAGCTAAACATCACATCAAACTCCTTAAACCTGACATTCACATCGATACACTTAAAGATGAAGTTTTTCAAGTCTTCCCAAAACAGTTTTATATTTATACATGTACAGTAAGAGATAAATCTGTCCGAGTTTCTTTCCCAGAGCAGACCTACAGAACACACATAAATCACCTTGTTCATGTTTGAATCTCGAGCTGAAGTGCTTTTTGAACAGGATGATACCTATGAACATTTTGGAGCGTCATTTCTTTAACCTGTAAGACTGTATCTAAGAGTAGTACATTACAGCCCTATAGTCACTGACGAGTGGGTCTCTCTAATGCAAATGAGCCCATATAGTAGTTTACACACAAGACCCGTTAGAGGCGTTATGAACACAAATTAATCGAACTTAATCCGGACCAATTTTAATAACCTCAACGCTTTCTATAACAGTACATATGGATAGTTCAAAAATCTTAAATAACGACGTCGTGTCTTATTATGCAACCATGAACGAGTCTAAAGGGTGAGGAGTTTTCAATGACTTTTAGTCAACTTTATAAAACTTCCACCACAAATTGCGGCGATGATCAACTTCCTTTTGTGATTAAAACTTCAAAACAAGCAAAATCAGGGAAAATTTGTTTTGCAACGCAGAAACCCTGACGAATATTAGATACGCTTTCCAAATCTTTGGAAGGAAATAGCATATTTCTTCACTTCCTTGTGAAAAACCACAAGAGCACGATTTTTGTCCCAAGTTTAAACAGGAAAACTGATGACCGTGCACTAATTCTCTGATGAAGACCGAGTATTCTATCCAAAACAGTGTGCCGTGAGTGTGAAGTGTGAATGTGTATAAAATCGCATACAGACTGAGTGTCGGGCTATTTTATTTACTCTGAGTTGAACTGATCCCCAAAAAAAACCCTGGTCGCGAAGCAAACAAAACTTTAAAGAAACATAGGGAGTCAGATCCTCATTGGTCTGTCTGACTGGTTTTCCGTGAATTCACAAATCTTGCGATGTTTCTGCTGATTGAAAGCGCATACTATTTTGTATTATATGTATGTATTAGATGTTTACAGTATATTGTATGTAATGCCAGCGGCCATATCACCTTGCAGCTCTCTACTGGTTACCCATTGAAGCTCAGCAGGGTTGAGCCTGGTCAGTACCTGGATGTGAGACCTCCTCGGAAGCTGTGGTTGCTGCTGGAAGAGGTGTTAGTGGGACCAGCGGGGGGCGCCCACCCTGCAGTCCACGTGGGTCTTAATACCCCAGTATAGTGGCGGGGACACTATACTGTAGTGGGCGCCGTCTTTCGGATGAGACGTTAAAGCGGGGTCCTGACTCTCAGTTGTCATTAAAGATACCCGGACTTTTCTCGAGAAGAGTAGGGAGTTATCCCGGTGTACGGGCCAAACTCCCCCCCTCGGCCTTTACCGTGGCCTCCAAATTGTCCCCATGTATCATGATTGCCCTGCGTGTACCCTGCCTTGCGCTCGTTGCTTGCCGGGTCGGCTCCGGCTTCCCGCGACACCGTACGGCATAAAGCGGTTTGGTAAATGATATCATATGTAGTACAATTCTGAAACCCAGAATGGAAACTCTGTCAGTCTGCCAGCTGACATTGATAGTATTTTACTAATTTCATCCATATATCCCGCGCTATTAAGAACTCCATGCTTCGTATTGCCTCTCCATGCCACAGCAGAGCTGAGAACCGAGAGATGCCCTGCAAAAGACAAAGTTTAAAAATATCTCAGACACCGATAGTAGGAAGCTCTTAAACCAACATGTACAAGGGGAACAAAATAAAAACGAAGTGTAAAATAATTTCGCAGCTTTATTGTATCATAAAAGCAATTTCGATTGTTTCATTAATTTCAACTCTCGTGTACAATCCAGTGTTTTATGGCTAATTACAGAATTTCGACAGTCGAATTTCGTTTTCTTCCGCTTTCGGGAGCGGAAACCCCATTTTCCTAGAGCCGCGGGTATAAACAGGCGGATCTGCGGTGCGCTGGTCAGATCCCGAGTGTCTGAGCTGACCGACACGGAGTTGACTTTGCCGCTGGAAGACAACCTCAGGTACCGGCAAAGAGACATTCCTCTGATTCGGGCATAGCGGTAGAATCGCAGAGCTGAAGTCGGGTAATGGGCTTTAATGGAATATTTGTTATCTGTATGTTAGTGTGAAAGATCCGCTGTCAGTTCGCAGGGTAGAAATGGTGGCGCTGCGGCGCTTTTGGAAAAGCTCTTGAGCAGAAACAATTCAACGACTCGTTTACGCGACTTTACTTGAGGATGCCGAATCGCGGGTTGTTGTGGTTTTTTATATTTCTAGAAATATTGGGTTGGAACGAGTTCATGAAATAAGGAAATCACTGCAGTTTTGATCTTTTTTAGTTACTGGCTGATGTGTCATACATTTGTGTAAATGTAGACAAATATAATTTGAAATGTACTTTTTTACGGAATTACAATATATATGCGATGTGTATGTTTAAAGATTATGGGAATGGGAATATTTGACATGTCAGTGTGTTTTTTCTTGTGTTCTAGGCGCAAACATGATGTGTGACATCGAGTTCGACTTATCCTTGGCTTTAGAAAGGTGAGGGGATTGATCGCACACCTGGCGCCGGGAACCTACAGCACTGAGCTCCGTCTGAGTGGAGACTCACCTCCGCTTTCATAGGAAAAGAACAAAACCGTGCAGAACCAGCTGTGATCTTGAGTGTTTTCAAGTGTGATAATAAAAGTAGTTATATTCATGTGACACCTGAAGCCTTGAGATGCTCACTTTGTAATGACTAAAACGGTATATTATGTAACCAGGATTATTAAGCGTTTGCTATCTACTGTCTGTAAGAAAGTAGCACAGGACTGTTGAAAAGGCATGAGGCTCAAACAAAAGTGAACCTTCATATTAGTTTTAAACAATGATTTTTTCAAAACCAGACGGTAGCTATGAAGATTGTCACGTTTTCTTCTGTGGGTCTGTTGTAATTCATCACGAAACTCTGTTCCTTGCAGTGATCCCGACATGACGGAGGTAGACTGCCCTCTAACGGCCAAGGTGAGGCGCTGCATGTTTTTCTCACAGGGAAGAAATGAACCGATGACGCATGTAGACGAGAGGAGTAGCGAACTTCATCGACTATTTGGAACAAGTGGCAAAGATAGTAATTGCTGCATCGCTGTGTGTGCGCTCAGAGTCATTTATATACTGTAGCGGCTGACGCGTTTCTGCAGACAAGTGAAGTCTTACTCCAGTGTCTATTAGCGGCAGCTGTACACTGGAGGTGAATTAGTCCAGACGGAGCCCGGGAGTCTAGTAACCGCTGCCCACACACACGCAGCGGTTTCCTGGTCGCTGACTGTGCGTTTGCTCCCCTGTCCGCCAGAATCACGGCCTGAAGGATGACACCTTCTTGCCCAGAAGGCGCTGCCTCCTCAGCCCTGGGCTGGAGCTGGAGGTGGAGTCTCACCCTCTGCACAGCTTTCGCCAAGCCGCCACACTCATCGTCGCCCTGGAGAGGATGAAGAAGGTGCAGGAGAAACCGCTGGGGACAGAGTTCACTGGGGACACCCTGTTCCACTTTGTGATAGAGCAGCTGGTGGAAGGTAGGAGGCTCCTACACAGCCGGTCTTTCCCCACTCTGCTGTGTCTGAGGAGGAACAGACAACATCCTGATTAGGCTGATGTTGCAGTTTACTGGCAAAGATGTTTGATTCAGAAATACCTGAGGGCAGCTTAGTGGTGCAGTGGTCAGCGTTGCTGCCTCACAGCTCTGGAGCCCTGGGCTCAATTCTGGACCTGGGGTGCCATCTGTGTGGAGTTTGTATGTTCTCCCCGTGTTTGTGTGGGTTTCCTCCCACAGTCTCGAGACATACTGGCAGTTTCATTGGCCTGGTGTGAGGGTGTTCATGTCTGTCTGTGTGCCCTGCGAGGGACTGGCATCCCGTCCAGGATGTACCCCACTTTCTCACTGACCTGAGCTCTTGTGTCTCTGTCCCACAGAGGTCTGCTTTGACCAGCAGTACCAGTTCAACCCCACCTTCACACGCCGGACCCAGGACCTGGCACACAGCATCGCCGACCAGCACAACAAGAGCTGGAAGCTGAACGAGCTCCCCAACGGAGCTGCTGAGCTGCTGGCCATCACTGTGCAAGGCCCCAGCTCCTCCAAGAAAGGTGAGTCCCTGCGACTGGCCTCCTCCTCAGGACAGCTGGCCAGGCCCTTCAGGTCCAGTGCTTCTCAGCCCTGCAGACACAGGACAGCTCTTCAGGGCAGGACTGTTCACACCACATCATCAGTGTCCTGTTGGAAAGACCCTCTGTATCCGTGATGACAAGGTCCTACACACAAGAAGTGACTAGAATTAGAGCACAGATTGCGCGGTATCGCAGGACTGACGTGCTCTCTCCTTGTGTGCCCGCAGTGTGGCTGAACCTGTCCACATACGTCTCGCTGCCTCCAGTCTCCTCTCAGTCCCAGCCAGTGGCCCTGGGCATCGGGGGCCGCAACCTGTACCTGTCCTGCTCTGAGTCCGAGGGCAAACCCATCCTGCAGATTGAGGTAGGAGCTCTCTCGCTGCGGTCGGCTTCTTCTCTTCCTCTCTCAAAGCGCAGTCGAAATCGGAAGGTTTCGCTCCTTGTCTTCACACTGGCATCTCTCTGCATGTCTGTAAGCAGCGGCAGGATTGTGCAGCAGCTCCAAGCAACTCGGCTTTGACTTCTGCCTCAATAAGACAGTTGCCATGAGCATCAGCTGTCACCTGTCTGCTGGAGAGATCTCCTAGTGCTGTGTGTGAAGGTGCACATTAGTGTCAAGCGATGGCAGGGCTCTGTGTGTGCTGGTCCTCTGGTATTCTCTCCCGTGAGGCTTGTGCACCAGCTGCCCGTCAATCCACACTTACCGGCGCTCAGCTCTGACTGCTGCTCTCGCTGTCGCCCCCCTCAGGAGATCCCCGACAAAGAGGACCTGAGAAGCATCCGCTCCGGCAGCACCGCGGCCCGCTTCCTCTTCTACAAGACGGACAGCGGCGTCTCGTCCTCCACCTTCGAGTCGGTCAACTGCCCCGGCTGGTACATCAGCACGGCCATTGAGGAGCCCTGCCCGGTGGCCATGTGCCACCTGCACCCCAACGACTGCATCACCAGCTTCATGGTCAAGCAGCAGTGAGGGCTGGCCGGCCCCAGTGCTCACCAGCAGGTCTCGGGCTGGGGGTCCCAGTGTCTCAGTATGTACCAAGTACAGAGAGCAGCGCGGCCAGCTTAGGTGTGAATCCCAAAGTTTCAAGCTCATTTTCCAGCCTCTGGGAAATTGTGGCCTGAGAGTCACAGAGCGTAAATACATAATGTGTGCTTGTTCAAAAGCAATGAAGTATTCATATTGAATTAAACTGTAACTTTAGTGTTTGTACAGATATTTATATTGTGTCTCAGTGAAGTTCTCTATTTATTTTTATTTATTTCAATGTGTTAATTGAGTTGTATTGGCTGCTGTAACGTTTGTTCACACTGCAGAACATCTACTGTCTGAAACTAATGTTTACATTGCTTCACAATTCAGGGCTGAGGTGCACACCTTCATATTTAAGTATTTAAGTTTTATTTATACATTTGCTGTTGTTTTTATACATTAAGCTGGATGGGATTATTTATGGGATGGCTGTTGTATATTGTTGCACTTGAATAAATGTCTTCAGCATTTCAGTGCTCGGCTCTTGTTGATGGTTTCTCTGAAGCTGTTTGTGGATACGAGTCTTTCTTCCCAGCGGTCTCTATTTCACTCGCCTCTTTCCACACTCTCTCGCACCCTGCGCCTCTGGGCTCAGCTCACTCTTCCTCTTCTGGACCCACCACGCTCCTTCCTGTGTCCTTGTTCCGGCCCGTTTGGAGTCGAGTCCCGGAGCAGTGGCGGGCCAGAGATTCACCACATCCAGCCGATCCACCAGTACAGCTCCAGGCCCGTCCTGAATGAATGGAGAGTGTTTCAGCAGGAGCAAGGCTGCAGATGATCAGAGTTCTGGGGTTTAGTACGTGCGCAGAGCTCACGAGTCTTTGCTTTGAAATGAATGAAAGGCAGGCAATAATGTAAAGTAGAAGAACTTTTTGTTCACTGATGTAGCTTTATTTAGATCCATAACCCATAAGCTGGATTGCTGCCAGTGCAGAATTTCAAATGATGTTTTCAAAAGCTCTATAAAACAGACAGCATGTGATTGTTTAAGTGTATCTCGTAAGATTGCCCATGGCCATAAAAAGATTACGTGAGGATATTATTTTGCTTTGCATTTCAATGTAAGATCAGCAGCTATGTTTTGCTCTTTAAGAAGGTGAAATGATTTAGAAGCTTTTTTTTCATATTCCAGTTCACATGTAGGATATCATGTCATTTGCAAAACTGCTTTCTACCATACGGTGTCGCGGGAAGCCTACCTGGCAAGCAATGAGCACAAGGCGGGGTACACCCTGGACAGGGGGCCAGTCCATCACAGGGCAAGTGCAAGCCAATCATACAGGGGGACAATTTGGAGGCCACAGTACAAGCCAAGGAGGGAAATTTGGCCCGGACACCGGGATAACTCCCTACTCTTCTCGACAAATGCCCGGGAATCATTAATGACCACTGAGAGTCAGGACCGTGGTACCCAGGTATCTTTTTCACCAGGATGGGTAGATCCAGGAATTTTGAATTCATTATTCAAACTTATTTCCATCCATGACCCACAAGCTTGAATGCAGTCAATGCTGAATTTCAAACGAATGTTCTCTTACTCTGAATTTTCCAAACAATGAGTAAAACAGAGGACATGTAATTGACCGTTTTTCTGTGTAAAATACTACGTGTCAGACACAGGAATGCGGGAATGTGGAACGAGTGTTTACGAAGCTGCCATGCTGGTTTCTTTCAAGGAACGGCTGAATGAGACCTCCAGATCTACTAATCAAGTCACGTGTGCTGAACAGCTTGCCAGTGCACGTGCTCTCTCTCTTGTTCTGTTTGCGACTGGAATTTCCTGATACATCCAATTGACAATACAGCTGTGCTCTGTCTCCAGAGTGAGGCCCAACCTCTGGGCACCTTTAAGAAACAGCTGAATGATATTTTATCTGCACTGAGCTGCTGAACTTCTAGCAAATAAGATGTCCCCACCCCCGTTAGCAGGCTTTTCTTATGCTCTCACATAGAGCTGTGCTAGAAACCCAAGAAACATATTTTCTCTACATATCGGATTATTGCAAAAGTACAGAGCATCAAACATTTGCTGTTAAGTATTCCCTCTTTAAACTAAATACTTAGGAACCCGAAACGATTCACTGCCAGCAGACAGTATTACTGAGAGAGCAGTACGTTTTTTACTTTTATTGAACATCAGATGTTACAGGCAAAGGAGAAACAGTGTTTCAAACAGAAAGGTGAACAAAAAAGACTCAACAAAATGTTGCTACAGATAATTACAAATCCGGACACAACAAATTAAATATTGTATGTGCAGTATGTCAGTTGTGCCTTTTACCTTCTTATTTTTCATGTTCTCAATGGAATTCATGTAATCCTGTACATCCATCTCACATATCGTAAAAGAGGGAGTAGCAGTGGCCCATTTTGATGAATGGATTGTGAGATCAAGTCTTTATTAATTACAGATTATATATACATGCCCCTTTTCCATATTACACCTTGCAAAGCTAAACATCACATCAAACTCCTTAAACCTGACATTCACATCGATACACTTAAAGATGAAGTTTTTCAAGTCTTCCCAAAACAGTTTTATATTTATACATGTACAGTAAGAGATAAATCTGTCCGAGTTTCTTTCCCAGAGCAGACCTACAGAACACACATAAATCACCTTGTTCATGTTTGAATCTCCAGCTGAAGTGCTTTTTGAACAGGATGATACCTATGAACATTTTGGAGCGTCATTTCTTTAACTTGTAAGACTGTATCTAAGAGTAGTACATTACAGCCCTATAGTCACTGACGAGTGGGTCTCTCTAATGCAAATGAGCCCATATAGTAGTTTACACACAAGACCCGTTAGAGGCGTTATTAACACAAATTAATCAAACTTAATCCGGACCAATTTTAATAACCTCAACGCTTTCTATAACAGTACATATGGATAGTTCAAAAATCTTAAATAACGACGTCGTGTCTTATTACTCAACCATGAACGCGTCTAAACCTCAGTGACTTTGGGGACAAGATATCCTGGCCAAGGGTGAGGAGTTTTCAATGACTTTTAGTCAAATTTATAAAACTTCCACCACAAATTGCGGCGATGATCAACTTCCTTTTGTGATTAAAACTTCAAAACAAGCAAAATCAGGGAAAGTTTGTTTTGCAACGCAGAAACCCTGGCGAATATTATATACTGTACGCTTTCCAAATCTTTGGAAGGAAATAGCATATTTCTTCACTTCCTTGTGAAAAACCACCACAAGAGCACGATTTTTGTCCCAAGTTTAAACAGGAAAACTGATAACCGTGCACTAATTCTCTGCTGAAGACCGAGTATTCTATCCAAAACAGTGTGCCGTGAGTGTGAAGTGTGAATGTGTATAAAATCGCATACAGACTGAGTGTCGGGCTATTTTATTTACTCTGAGTTGAACTGATCCCCAAAAAAACCCTGGTCGCGAAGCAAACAAAACTTTAAAGAAACATAGGGAGTCAGATCTTCATTGGTCTGTCTGACTGGTTTTCCGTGAATTCACAAATCTTGCAATGTTTCTGCTGATTGAAAGCGCATACTATTTTGTGTAATATGTATGTATTAGATGTTTACAGTATATTGTATGTAATGCCAGCGGCCATATCACCTTGCAGCTCTCTACTGGTTACCCATTGAAGCTCAGCAGGGTTGAGCCTGGTCAGTACCTGGATGTGAGACCTCCTCGGAAGCTGTGGTTGCTGCTGGAAGAGGTGTTAGTGGGACCAGCGGGGGGCGCCCACCCTGCAGTCCATGTGGGTCTTAATACCCCAGTATAGTGGCGGGGACACTATACTGTAGTGGGCGCCGTCTTTCGGATGAGACGTTAAAGCGGGGTCCTGACTCTCAGTTGTCATTAAAGATACCCGGACTTTTCTCGAGAAGAGTAGGGAGTTATCCCGGTGTACGGGCCAAACTCCCCCCCTCGGCCTTTACCGTGGCCTCCAAATTGTCCCCATGTATCATGATTGCCCTGCGTGTACCCTGCCTTGCGCTCGTTGCTTGCCGGGTCGGCTCCGGCTTCCCGCGACACCGTACGGCATAAAGTGGTTTGGTAAATGATATCATATGTAGTACAATTCTGAAACCCAGAATGGAAACTCTGTCAGTCTGCCAGCTGACATTGATAGTATTTTACTAATTTCATCCATATATCCCGCGCTATTAAGAACTCCATGCTTCGTACTGCCTCTCCATGCCACAGCAGAGCTGAGAACCGAGAGATGCCCTGCAAAAGACAAAGTTTAAAAATATCTCAGACACCGATAGTAGGAAGCTCTTAAACCAACATGTACAAGGGGAACAAAATAAAAACGAAGTGTAAAATAATTTCGCAGCTTTATTGTATCATAAAAGCAATTTCGATTGTTTCATTAATTTCAACTCTCGTGTACAATCCAGTGTTTTATGGCTAATTACAGAATTTCGACAGTCGAATTTCGTTTTCTTCCGCTTTCGGGAGCGGAAACCCCATTTTCCTAGAGCCGCGGGTATAAACAGGCGGATCTGCGGTGCGCTGGTCAGATCCCGAGTGTCTGAGCTGACCGACACGGAGTTGACTTTGCCGCTGGAAGACAACCTCAGGTACCGGCAAAGAGACATTCCTCTGATTCGGGCATAGCGGTAGAATCGCAGAGCTGAAGTCGGGTAATGGGCTTTAATGGAATATTTGTTATCTGTATGTTAGTGTGAAAGATCCGCTGTCAGTTCGCAGGGCAGAAATGGTGGCGCTGCGACGCTTTTGGAAAAGCTCTTGAGCAGAAACAATTCAACGACTCGTTTGCGCGACTTTACTTGAGGATGCCGAATCGCGGGTTGTTGTGGTTTTTTATATTTCTAGAAATATTGGGTTGGAACGAGTTCATGAAATAAGGAAATCACTGCAGTTTTGATCTTTTTTAGTTACTGGCTGATGTGTCATACATTTGTGTAAATGTAGACAAATTTAATTTGAAATGTACTTTTTTACGGAATTACAATATATATGCGATGTGTATGTTTAAAGATTATGGGAATGGGAATATATGAAACGTCAGTGTGTTTTTTCTTGTGTTCTAGGCGCAAACATGATGTGTGACATCGAGTTCGACTTATCCTTGGCTTTAGAAAGGTGAGGGGATTGATCGCACACCTGGCGCCGGGAACCTACAGCACTGAGCTCCGTCTGAGTGGAGACTCACCTCCGCTTTCATAGGAAAAGAACAAAACCGTGCAGAACCAGCTGTGATCTTGAGTGTTTTCAAGTGTGATAATAAAAGTAGTTATATTCATGTGACACCTGAAGCCTTGAGATGCTCACTTTGTAATGACTAAAACGGTATATTATGTAACCAGGATTATTAAGCGTTTGCTATCTACTGTCTGTAAGAAAGTAGCACAGGACTGTTGAAAAGGCATGAGGCTCAAACAAAAGTGAACCTTCATATGAATTTTAAACAATGATTTTTTCAAAACCAGACGGTAGCTATGAAGATTGTCACGTTTTCTTCTGTGGGTCTGTTGTAATTCATCACGAAACTCTGTTCCTTGCAGTGATCCCGACATGACGGAGGTAGACTGCCCTCTAACGGCCAAGGTGAGGCGCTGCATGTTTTTCTCACAGGGAAGAAATGAACCGATGACGCATGTAGACGAGAGGAGTAGCGAACTTCATCGAGTATTTGGAACAAGTGGCAAAGACAGTAATTGCTGCATCGCTGTGTGTGCGCTCAGAGTCATTTATATACTGTAGCGGCTGACGCGTTTCTGCAGACAAGTAAACTCTTACTCCAGTGTCTATTAGCGGCAGCTGTACACTGGAGCCGAATTAGTCCAGACGGAGCCCGGGAGTCTAGTAACCGCTGCCCACACACACGCAGCGGTTTCCTGGTCGCTGACTGTGCGTTTGCTCCCCTGTCCGCCAGAATCACGGCCTGAAGGATGACACCTTCTTGCCCAGAAGGCGCTGCCTCCTCAGCCCTGGGCTGGAGCTGGAGGTGGAGTCTCACCCTCTGCACAGCTTTCGCCAAGCTGCCACACTCATCGTCGCCCTGGAGAGGATGAAGAAGGTGCAGGAGAAACCGCTGGGGACAGAGTTCACTGGGGACACCCTGTTCCACTTTGTGATAGAGCAGCTGGTGGAAGGTAGGAGGCTCCTACACAGCCGGTCTTTCCCCACTCTGCTGTGTCTGAGGAGGAACAGACAACATCCTGATTAGGCTGATGTTGCAGTTTACTGGCAAAGATGTTTGATTCAGAAATACCTGAGGGCAGCATAGTGGTGCAGTGGTCAGCGTTGCTGCCTCACAGCTCTGGAGCCCTGGGCTCAATTCTGGACCTGGGGTGCCATCTGTGTGGAGTTTGTATGTTCTCCCCGTGTTTGTGTGGGTTTTCTCCCACAGTCTCGAGACATACTGGCAGTTTCATTGGCCTGGTGTGAGGGTGTGCATGTCTGTCTGTGTGCCCTGCGAGGGACTGGCATCCCGTCCAGGATGTACCCCACTTTCTCACTGACCTGAGCTCTTGTGTCTCTGTCCCACAGAGGTCTGCTTTGACCAGCAGTACCAGTTCAACCCCACCTTCACACGCCGGACCCAGGACCTGGCACACAGCATCGCCGATCAGCACAACAAGAGCTGGAAGCTGAACGAGCTCCCCAACGGAGCTGCTGAGCTGCTGGCCATCACTGTGCAAGGCCCCAGCTCCTCCAAGAAAGGTGAGTCCCTGCGACTGGCCTCCTCCTCAGGACAGCTGGCCAGGCCCTTCAGGTCCAGTGCTTCTCAGCCCTGCAGACACAGGACAGCTCTTCAGGGCAGGACTGTTCACACCACATCATCAGTGTCCTGTTGGAAAGACCCTCTGTATCCGTGATGACAAGGTCCTACACACAAGAAGTGACTAGAATTAGAGCACAGATTGCGCGGTATCGCAGGACTGACGTGCTCTCTCCTTGTGTGCCCGCAGTGTGGCTGAACCTGTCCACATATGTCTCGCTGCCTCCAGTCTCCTCTCAGTCCCAGCCAGTGGCCCTGGGCATCGGGGGCCGCAACCTGTACCTGTCCTGCTCCGAGTCCGAGGGCAAACCCATCCTGCAGATTGAGGTAGGAGCTCTCTCGCTGCGGTCGGCTTCTTCTCTTCCTCTCTCAAAGCGCAGTCGAAATCGGAAGGTTTCGCTCCTTGTCTTCACACTGGCATCTCTCTGCATGTCTGTAAGCAGCGGCAGGATTGTGCAGCAGCTCCAAGCAACTCGGCTTTGACTTCTGCCTCAATAAGACAGTTGCCATGAGCATCAGCTGTCACCTGTCTGCTGGAGAGATCTCCTAGTGCTGTGTGTGAAGGTGCACATTAGTGTCAAGCGATGGCAGGGCTCTGTGTGTGCTGGTCCTCTGGTATTCTCTCCCGTGAGGCTTGTGCACCAGCTGCCCGTCAATCCACACTTACCGGCGCTCAGCTCTGACTGCTGCTCTCGCTGTCGCCCCCCTCAGGAGATCCCCGACAAAGAGGACCTGAGAAGCATCCGCTCCGGCAGCACCGCGGCCCGCTTCCTCTTCTACAAGACGGACAGCGGCGTCTCGTCCTCCACCTTCGAGTCGGTCAACTGCCCCGGCTGGTACATCAGCACGGCCATTGAGGAGCCCTGCCCGGTGGCCATGTGCCACCTGCACCCCAACGACCGCATCACCAGCTTCATGGTCAAGCAGCAGTGAGGGCTGGCCGGCCCCAGTGCTCACCAGCAGGTCTCGGGCTGGGGGTCCCAGTGTCTCAGTATGTACCAAGTACAGAGAGCAGCGCGGCCAGCTTAGGTGTGAATCCCAAAGTTTCAAGCTCATTTTCCAGCCTCTGGGAAATTGTGGCCTGAGAGTCACAGAGCGTAAATACATAATGTGTGCTTGTTCAAAAGCAATGAAGAATTCATATTGAATTAAAATGTAACTTTAGTGTTTGTACAGATATTTATATTGTGTCTCAGTGAAGTTCTCTATTTATTTTTATTTATTTCAATGTGTTAATTGAGTTGTATTGGCTGCTGTAACGTTTGTTCACACTGCAGAACATCTACTGTCTGAAACTAATGTTTACATTGCTTCACAATTCAGGGCTGAGGTGCACACCTTCATATTTAAGTATTTAAGTTTTATTTATACATTTGCTGTTGTTTTTATACATTAAGCTGGATGGAATTATTTATGGGATGGCTGTTGTATATTGTTGCACTTGAATAAATGTCTTCAGTATTTCAATGCTCGGCTCTTGTTGATGGTTTCTCTGAAGCTGTTTGTGGATACGAGTCTTTCTTCCCAGCAGTCTCTATTTCACTCGCCTCTTTCCACACTCTCTCGCACCCTGCGCCTCTGGGCTCAGCTCACTCTTCCTCTTCTGGACCCACCACGCTCCTTCCTGTGTCCTTGTTCCGGCCCGTTTGGAGTCGAGTCCCGGAGCAGTGGCGGGCCAGAGATTCACCACATCCAGCCGATCCACCAGTACAGCTCCAGGCCCGTCCTGAATGAATGGAGAGTGTTTCAGCAGGAGCAAGGCTGCAGATGATCAGAGTTCTGGGGTTTAGTACGTGCGCAGAGTTCACGAGTCTTTGCTTTGAAATGAATGAAAGGCAGGCAATAATGTAAAGTAGAAGAACTTTTTGTTCACTGATGTAGCTTTATTTAGATCCATAACCCATAAGCTGGATTGCTGCCAGTGCAGAATTTCAAATGATGTTTTCAAAAGCTCTATAAAACACACTTAAACAATCACATGCTGTCTATCTCGTAAGATTGCCCATGGACATAAAAAGATTACATGAGGATATTATTTTGCTTTGCATTTCAATGTAAGATCAGCAGCTATGTTTTGCTCTTTAAGAAGCTGAAATGATTTAGAAGCTTTTTTTTCATATTCCAGTTCACATGTAGGATATCATGTCATTTGCCAAACTGCTTTCTACCATACGGTGTCACGGGAAGCCGGAGCCTACCTGGCAAGCAATGAGCACAAGGCGGGGTACACCCTGGACAGGGGGCCAGTCCATCACAGGGCAAGTGCAAGCCAATCATACAGGGGGACAATTTGGAGGCCACAGTACAAGCCAAGGAGGGAAATTTGGCCCGGACACCGGGATAACTCCCTACTCTTCTCGACAAATGCCCGGGAATCATTAATGACCGCTGAGAGTCAGGACCGTGGTACCCAGGTATCTTTTTCACCAGGATGGGTAGATCCAGGAATTTTGAATTCATTATTCAAGCTTATTTCCATCCATGACCCACAAGCTTGAATGCAGTCAATGCTGAATTTCAAACGAATGTTCTCTTACTCTGAATTTTCCAAACAATGAGTAAAACAGAGGACATGTAATTGACCGTTTTTCTGTGTAAAATACTACGCGTCAGACACAGGAATGCGGGAATGTGGAACGAGTGTTTACGAAGCTGCCATGCTGGTTTCTTTCAAGGAACGGCTGAATGAGACCTCCAGATCAACTAATCAAGTCACGTGTGCTGAACAGCTTGCCAGTGCACGTGCTCTCTCTCTTGTTCTGTTTGCGACTGGAATTTCCTGATACATCCAATTGACAATACAGCTGTGCTCCGTCTCCAGAGTGAGGCCCAACCTCTGGGCACCTTTAAGAAACAGCTGAATGACATTTTATCTGCACTGAGCTGCTGAACTTCTAGCAAATAAGATGTCCCCACCCCCGTTAGCAGGCTTTTCTTATGCTCTCACATAGAGCTGTGCTAGAAACCCAAGAAACATATTTTCTCTACATATCGGATTGTTGCAAAAGTACAGAGCATCAAACATTTGCTGTTATGTATTCCCTCTTTAAACTAGATACTTAGGAACCCGAAACGATTCACTGCCAGCAGACAGTGTTACTGAGAGAGCAGTACGTTTTTTACTTTTATTGAACATCAGATGTTACAGGCAAAGGAGAAACAGTTTTTCAAACAGAAAGGAGAACAAAAAAGACTCAACAAAATGTTGCTACAGATAATTACAAATCCGGACACATCAAATTAAATATTGTATGTGCAGTATGTCAGTTGTGCCTTTTACCTTCTTATTTTTCATGTTCTCAATGGAATTCATGTAATCTTGCACATCCATCTCACATATCGTAAAAGAGGGAGTAGCAGTGGCCCATTTTGATGTACGGATTGTGAGATCAAGCCTTTATTAATAACAGATTATACTGTATATACATGCCCCTTTTCCATATTACACCTTGCAAAGCTAAACATCACATCAAACTCCTTAAACCTGACATTCACATCGATACACTTAAAGATGAAGTTTTTCAAGTCTTCCCAAAACAGTTTTATATTTATACATGTACAGTAAGAGATAAATCTGTCCGAGTTTCTTTCCCAGAGCAGACCTACAGAACACACATAAATCACCTTGTTCATGTTTGAATCTCGAGCTGAAGTGCTTTTTGAACAGGATGATACCTATGAACATTTTGGAGCGTCATTTCTTTAACCTGTAAGACTGTATCTAAGAGTAGTACATTACAGCCCTATAGTCACTGACGAGTGGGTCTCTCTAATGCAAATGAGCCCATAAAGTAGTTTACACACAAGACCCGTTAGAGGCATTATGAACACAAATTAATCAAACTTAATCCGGACCAATTTTAATAACCTCAACGCTTTCTATGACAGTACATATGGATAGTTCAAAAATCTTAAATAACGACGTCGTGTCTTATTATGCAACCATGAACGAGTCTAAAGGGTGAGGAGTTTTCAATGACTTTTAGTCAAATTTATAAAACTTCCACCACAAATTGCGGCGATGATCAACTTCCTTTTGTGATTAAAACTTCAAAACAAGCAAAATCAGGGAAAATTTGTTTTGCAACGCAGAAACCCTGACGAATATTAGATACGCTTTCCAAATCTTTGGAAGGAAATAGCATATTTATTCACTTCCTTGTGAAAAAAGAGCACGATTTTTGTCCAAAGTTTAAACAGGAAAACTGATGACCGTGCACTAATTCTCTGCTGAAGACCGAGTATTCTATCCAAAACAGTGTGCCGTGAGTGTGAAGTGTGAATGTGTATAAAATCGCATACAGACTGAGTGTCGGGCTATTTTATTTACTCTGAGTTGAACTGATCCCCCAAAAAAACCCTGGTCGCGAAGCAAACAAAACTTTAAAGAAACATAGGGAGTCAGATCCTCATTGGTCTGGCTGACGGGCTTTCCGTGAATTCACAAATCTTGCGATGTTTCTGCTGATTGAAAGCGCATACTATTTTGTATAATATGTATGTATTAGATGTTTACAGTATATTGTATGTAATGCCAGCGGCCATATCACCTTGCAGCTCTCTACTGGTTACCCATTGAAGCTCAGCAGGGTTGAGCCTGGTCAGTACCTGGATGTGAGACCTCCTCGGAAGCTGTGGTTGCTGCTGGAAGAGGTGTTAGTGGGACCAGCGGGGGGCGCCCACCCTGCAGTCCATGTGGGTCTTAATACCCCAGTATAGTGGCGGGGACACTATACTGTAGTGGGCGCCGTCTTTCGGATGAGACGTTAAAGCGGGGTCCTGACTCTCAGTTGTCATTAAAGATACCCGGACTTTTCTCGAGAAGAGTAGGGAGTTATCCCGGTGTACGGGCCAAACTCCCCCCCTCGGCCTTTACCGTGGCCTCCAAATTGTCCCCATGTATCATGATTGCCCTGCGTGTACCCTGCCTTGCGCTCGTTGCTTGCCGGGTCGGCTCCGGCTTCCCGCGACACCGTACGGCATAAAGTGGTTTGGTAAATGATATCATATGCAGTACAATTCTGAAACACAGAATGGAAACTCTGTCAGTCTGCCAGCTGACATTGATAGTATTTTACTAATTTCATCCATATATCCCGCGCTATTAAGAACTCCATGCTTCGTACTGCCTCTCCATGCCACAGCAGAGCTGAGAACCGAGAGATGCCCTGCAAAAGACAAAGTTTAAAAATATCTCAGACACCGATAGTAGGAAGCTCTTAAACCAACATGCACAAGGGGAACAAAATAAAAACGAAGTGTAAAATAATTTCGCAGCTTTATTGTATCATAAAAGCAATTTCGATTGTTTCATTAATTTCAACTCTCGTGTACAATCCAGTGTTTTATGGCTAATTACAGAATTTCGACAGTCGAATTTCGTTTTCTTCCGCTTTCGGGAGCGGAAACCCCATTTTCCTAGAGCCGCGGGTATAAACAGGCGGATCTGCGGTGCGCTGGTCAGATCCCGAGTGTCTGAGCTGACCGACACGGAGTTGACTTTGCCGCTGGAAGACAACCTCAGGTACCGGCAAAGAGACATTCCTCTGATTCGGGCATAGCGGTAGAATCGCAGAGCTGAAGTCGGGTAATGGGCTTTAATGGAATATTTGTTATCTGTATGTTAGTGTGAAAGATCCGCTGTCAGTTCGCAGGGCAGAAATGGTGGCGCTGCGGCGCTTTTGGAAAAGCTCTTGAGCAGAAACAATTCAACGACTCGTTTGCGCGACTTTACTTGAGGATGCCGAATCGCGGGTTGTTGTGGTTTTTTATATTTCTAGAGATATTGGGTTGGAACGAGTTCATGAAATAAGGAAATCACTGCAGTTTTGATCTTTTTTAGTTACTGGCTGATGTGTCATACATTTGTGTAAATGTAGACAAATATAATTTGAAATGTACTTTTTTACGGAATTACAATATATATGCGATGTGTATGTTTAAAGATTATGGGAATGGGAATATTTGACATGTCAGTGTGTTTTTTCTTGTGTTCTAGGCGCAAACATGATGTGTGACATCGAGTTCGACTTATCCTTGGCTTTAGAAAGGTGAGGGGATTGATCGCACACCTGGCGCCGGGAACCTACAGCACTGAGCTCCGTCTGAGTGGAGACTCACCTCCGCTTTCATAGGAAAAGAACAAAACCGTGCAGAACCAGCTGTGATCTTGAGTGTTTTCAAGTGTGATAATAAAAGTAGTTATATTCATGTGACACCTGAAGCCTTGAGATGCTCACTTTGTAATGACTAAAACGGTATATTATGTAACCAGGATTATTAAGCGTTTGCTATCTACTGTCTGTAAGAAAGTAGCACAGGACTGTTGAAAAGGCATGAGGCTCAAACAAAAGTGAACCTTCATATTAGTTTTAAACAATGATTTTTTCAAAACCAGACGGTAGCTATGAAGATTGTCACGTTTTCTTCTGTGGGTCTGTTGTAATTCATCACGAAACTCTGTTCCTTGCAGTGATCCCGACATGACGGAGGTAGACTGCCCTCTAACGGCCAAGGTGAGGCGCTGCATGTTTTTCTCACAGGGAAGAAATGAACCGATGACGCATGTAGACGAGAGGAGTAGCGAACTTCATCGACTATTTGGAACAAGTGGCAAAGATAGTAATTGCTGCATCGCTGTGTGTGCGCTCAGAGTCATTTATATACTGTAGCGGCTGACGCGTTTCTGCAGACAAGTGAAGTCTTACTCCAGTGTCTATTAGCGGCAGCTGTACACTGGAGGTGAATTAGTCCAGACGGAGCCCGGGAGTCTAGTAACCGCTGCCCACACACACGCAGCGGTTTCCTGGTCGCTGACTGTGCGTTTGCTCCCCTGTCCGCCAGAATCACGGCCTGAAGGATGACACCTTCTTGCCCAGAAGGCGCTGCCTCCTCAGCCCTGGGCTGGAGCTGGAGGTGGAGTCTCACCCTCTGCACAGCTTTCGCCAAGCCGCCACACTCATCGTCGCCCTGGAGAGGATGAAGAAGGTGCAGGAGAAACCGCTGGGGACAGAGTTCACTGGGGACACCCTGTTCCACTTTGTGATAGAGCAGCTGGTGGAAGGTAGGAGGCTCCTACACAGCCGGTCTTTCCCCACTCTGCTGTGTCTGAGGAGGAACAGACAACATCCTGATTAGGCTGATGTTGCAGTTTACTGGCAAAGATGTTTGATTCAGAAATACCTGAGGGCAGCTTAGTGGTGCAGTGGTCAGCGTTGCTGCCTCACAGCTCTGGAGCCCTGGGCTCAATTCTGGACCTGGGGTGCCATCTGTGTGGAGTTTGTATGTTCTCCCCGTGTTTGTGTGGGTTCCCTCCCACAGTCTCGAGACATACTGGCAGTTTCATTGGCCTGGTGTGAGGGTGTGCATGTCTGTCTGTGTGCCCTGCGAGGGACTGGCATCCCGTCCAGGATGTACCCCACTTTCTCACTGACCTGAGCTCTTGTGTCTCTGTCCCACAGAGGTCTGCTTTGACCAGCAGTACCAGTTCAACCCCACCTTCACACGCCGGACCCAGGACCTGGCACACAGCATCGCCGATCAGCACAACAAGAGCTGGAAGCTGAACGAGCTCCCCAACGGAGCTGCTGAGCTGCTGGCCATCACTGTGCAAGGCCCCAGCTCCTCCAAGAAAGGTGAGTCCCTGCGACTGGCCTCCTCCTCAGGACAGCTGGCCAGGCCCTTCAGGTCCAGTGCTTCTCAGCCCTGCAGACACAGGACAGCTCTTCAGGGCAGGACTGTTCACACCACATCATCAGTGTCCTGTTGGAAAGACCCTCTGTATCCGTGATGACAAGGTCCTACACACAAGAAGTGACTAGAATTAGAGCACAGATTGCGCGGTATCGCAGGACTGACGTGCTCTCTCCTTGTGTGCCCGCAGTGTGGCTGAACCTGTCCACATACGTCTCGCTGCCTCCAGTCTCCTCTCAGTCCCAGCCAGTGGCCCTGGGCATCGGGGGCCGCAACCTGTACCTGTCCTGCTCCGAGTCCGAGGGCAAACCCATCCTGCAGATTGAGGTAGGAGCTCTCTCGCTGCGGTCGGCTTCTTCTCTTCCTCTCTCAAAGCGCAGTCGAAATCGGAAGGTTTCGCTCCTTGTCTTCACACTGGCATCTCTCTGCATGTCTGTAAGCAGCGGCAGGATTGTGCAGCAGCTCCAAGCAACTCGGCTTTGACTTCTGCCTCAATAAGACAGTTGCCATGAGCATCAGCTGTCACCTGTCTGCTGGAGAGATCTCCTAGTGCTGTGTGTGAAGGTGCACATTAGTGTCAAGCGATGGCAGGGCTCTGTGTGTGCTGGTCCTCTGGTATTCTCTCCCGTGAGGCTTGTGCACCAGCTGCCCGTCAATCCACACTTACCGGCGCTCAGCTCTGACTGCTGCTCTCGCTGTCGCCCCCCTCAGGAGATCCCCGACAAAGAGGACCTGAGAAGCATCCGCTCCGGCAGCACCGCGGCCCGCTTCCTCTTCTACAAGACGGACAGCGGCGTCTCGTCCTCCACCTTCGAGTCGGTCAACTGCCCCGGCTGGTACATCAGCACGGCCATTGAGGAGCCCTGCCCGGTGGCCATGTGCCACCTGCACCCCAACGACCGCATCACCAGCTTCATGGTCAAGCAGCAGTGAGGGCTGGCCGGCCCCAGTGCTCACCAGCAGGTCTCGGGCTGGGGGTCCCAGTGTCTCAGTATGTACCAAGTACAGAGAGCAGCGCGGCCAGCTTAGGTGTGAATCCCAAAGTTTCAAGCTCATTTTCCAGCCTCTGGGAAATTGTGGCCTGAGAGTCACAGAGCGTAAATACATAATGTGTGCTTGTTCAAAAGCAATGAAGAATTCATATTGAATTAAAATGTAACTTTAGTGTTTGTACAGATATTTATATTGTGTCTCAGTGAAGTTCTCTATTTATTTTTATTTATTTCAATGTGTTAATTGAGTTGTATTGGCTGCTGTAACGTTTGTTCACACTGCAGAACATCTACTGTCTGAAACTAATGTTTACATTGCTTCACAATTCAGGGCTGAGGTGCACACCTTCATATTTAAGTATTTAAGTTTTATTTATACATTTGCTGTTGTTTTTATACATTAAGCTGGATGGAATTATTTATGGGATGGCTGTTGTATATTGTTGCACTTGAATAAATGTCTTCAGCATTTCAATGCTCGGCTCTTGTTGATGGTTTCTCTGAAGCTGTTTGTGGATACGAGTCTTTCTTCCCAGCAGTCTCTATTTCACTCGCCTCTTTCCACACTCTCTCGCACCCTGCGTCTCTGGGCTCAGCTCACTCTTCCTCTTCTGGACCCGCCACGCTTCTTCCTGTGTCCTTGTTCCGGCCCGTTTGGAGTCGAGTCCCGGAGCAGTGGCGGGCCAGAGATTCACCACATCCAGCCGATCCACCAGTCCAGCTCCAGGCCCGTCCTGAATGAATGGAGAGTGTTTCAGCAGGAGCAAGGCCGCAGATGATCAGAGTTCTGGGGTTTAGTACGTGCGCAGAGCTCACAAGTCTTTGCTTTGAAATGAATGAAAGGCAGGCAATAATGTAAAGTAGAAGAACTTTTTGTTCACTGATGTAGCTTTATTTAGATCCATAACCCATAAGCTGGATTGCTGCCAGTGCAGAATTTCAAATGATGTTTTCAAAAGCTCTATAAAACAGACAGCATGTGATTGTTTAAGTGTATCTCGTAAGATTGCCCATGGACATAAAAAGATTACGTGAGGATATTATTTTGCTTTGCATTTCAATGTAAGATCAGCAGCTATGTTTTGCTCTTTAAGAAGCTGGAATGATTTAGAAGCTTTTTTTTCATATTCCAGTTCACATGTAGGATATCATGTCATTTGCCAAACTGCTTTCTACCATACGGTGTCGCGGGAAGCCGGAGCCTACCTGGCAAGCAATGAGCACAAGGCGGGGTACACCCTGGACAAGGGGCCAGTCCATCACAGGGCAAGTGCAAGCCAATCATACAGGGGGACAATCTGGAGGCCACAGTACAAGCCAAGGAGGGAAATTTGGCCCGGACACCGGGATAACTCCCTACTCTTCTCGACAAATGCCCGGGAATCATTAATGACCACTGAGAGTCAGGACCGTGGTACCCAGGTATCTTTTTCACCAGGATGGGTAGATCCAGGAATTTTGAATTCATTATTCAAGCTTATTTCCATCCATGACCCACAAGCTTGAATGCAGTCAATGCTGAATTTCAAACGAATGTTCTCTTACTCTGAATTTTCCAAACAATGAGTAAAACAGAGGACATGTAATTGACCGTTTTTCTGTGTAAAATACTACGCGTCAGACACAGGAATGCGGGAATGTGGAACGAGTGTTTACGAAGCTGCCATGCTGGTTTCTTTCAAGGAACGGCTGAATGAGACCTCCAGATCAACTAATCAAGTCACGTGTGCTGAACAGCTTGCCAGTGCATGTGCTCTCTCTCTTGTTCTGTTTGCGACTGGAATTTCCTGATACATCCAATTGACAATACAGCTGTGCTCCGCCTCCAGAGAGAGGCCCAACCTCTGGGCATCTTTAAGAAACAGCTGGATGACATTTTATCTGCACTGAGCTGCTGAACTTCTAGCAAACAAGATCTCCCCACCCCAGTTAGCAGGCTTTTTGTCACGCCCTCTGCAGCCAGAGGGCGCTCCTTCTCTGTCCTGTCCCCCACGTCCGCTCCCTGAGGGCATAGGTTTCTATACGGCATTCCTGAACTCTTTGCACTAATGAGCCCGGGCCTTTTTCCCGTCTCGCCGCTACGCATATGGGTCTTTTTCCGCTCTCCTGCTCCCCACGGTTAGTCCCTTTGGACGTCCGTGACAGAATGCTGAGCCACCTACTGACCCCGCGAGCGGCGTTTTTTTTTTTGTCTTGCCGCAGTTTTTTTTTTCTTGTTCTCTGGGCTGTTTTTTTTTCAGTTCCTCTATTCTAATCACTGGATATCACTCCGATCTTCCGTGCCTGTGAGCGGGTCCTGCACCTGGCTTTCCTCGGGTAGATCACTCCGATATCAGTGATTGAATGTTGAGCTGGCTTTCCTATTCTTATTACTGGATATCACTCCGAGCTTCTGTGTCTGGAGCGGGTTTTCGTGCCTGGCTCTTCCTGGTCTTGCTCTCTCCGATATCAGTGATAGAATGGTAAGCTTTCTGCCGTTCCTCCATTCTTTTCGCTGGATATCACTCCGGGCATCTGTGCCTGTGAGCGGACTTCGGTCTGGCTTTCCTCAGGTTGTCCACTGTTGTGTGTGGTTTGTCTCCCTGGTCTTTCCCAGGTTTTTGTCTGTTGTGTTTGTGCTTGTGTACTTTTTTGTTTTAAGTCTCCGGAGCTCTACTCTACCCCCCCTTCCTCCACCCAATAAAGGTTTATACCCCGGAGGAGGGGGTAGCTCTCAGCCGTGGACTCCCGGAGGTTTCCTTTCAGTTAAATGAGGTTTTTCCTCCCCCCAGTGCTGGGCAGCTCATGTATTTGTATGGGCGTCGGGTGCCGCCCATGAAGGGGGGGGTACTGTCACGCCCTCTGCAGCCAGAGGGCGCTCCATCTCTGTCCTGTCCCTAGTTTCCAGTCTGCTGTCCTTCCTGTCCCTCTCTTTCCCTTGGGCTATATATTTCCAGGTCTTGCACTCTGTCCTCGCTCAGCATTGACGTTCGGATGTCCTGAGACCCGCCTAGCACCAGGGCGCCCCACGTCCGCTCCCTGAGGGCATAGGTTTCTATACGGCATTCCTGAACTCTTTGCACTAATGAGCCCGGGCCTTTTTCCCATCTCGCCGCTACGCATATGGGTCTTTTTCCGCTCTCCTGCTCCCCACGGTTAGTCCCTTTGGACGTCCGTGACACTTTTCTTATGCTCTCACACAGAGCTGTGCTAGAAACCCAAGAAACATATTTTCTCTACATATCGGATTATTGCAAAAGTACAGAGCATCAAACATTTGCTGTTATGTATTCCCTCTTTAAACTAGATACTTAGGAACCCGAAACAATTCACTGCCAGCAGACAGTGTTACTGAGAGAGCAGTACGTTTTTTACTTTTATTGAACATCAGATGTTACAGGCAAAGGAGAAACAGTTTTTCAAACAGAAAGGTGAACAAAAAAGACTCAACAAAATGTTGCTACAGATAATTACAAATCCAGACACATCAAATTAAATATTGTATGTGCAGTATGTCAGTTGTGCCTTTTACCTTCTTATTTTTCATGTTCTCAATGGAATTCATGTAATCTTGCACATCCATCTCACATATCGTAAAAGAGGGAGTAGCAGTGGCCCATTTTGATGTACAGATTGTGTGATCAAGCCTTTATTAATAACAGATTATATATACATGCCCCTTTTCCATATTACACCTTGCAAAGCTTAACATCACATCAAACTCCTTAAACCTGACATTCACATCGATACACTTAAAGATGAAGTTTTTCAAGTCTTCCCAAAACAGTTTTATATTTATACATGTACAGTAAGAGATAAATCTGTCCGAGTTTCTTTCCCAGAGCAGACCTACAGAACACAAATAAATCACCTTGTTCATGTTCGAATCTCGAGCTGAAGTGCTTTTTGAACAGGATGATACCTATGAAGATTTTGGAGCGTCATTTCTTTAACCTGTAAGACTGTATCTAAGAGCAGTACATTACAGCCCTATAGTCACTGACGAGTGGGTCTCTCTAATGCAAATGAGCCCATAAAGTAGTTTACACACAAGACCCGTTAGAGGCGTTATGAACACAAATTAATCAAACTTAATCCGGACCAATTTTAATAACCTCAACGCTTTCTGTAACAGTACATATGGATAGTTCAAAAATCTTTATTACCAAAGTCGTGTCTTATTATGCAACCATGAACGAGTCTAAAGGGTGAGGAGTTTTCAATGACTTTTAGTCAAATTTATAAAACTTCCACCACAAATTGCGGCGATGATCAACTTCCTTTTGTGATTAAAACTTCAAAACAAGCAAAATCAGGGAAAGTTTGTTTTGCAACGCAGAAACCCTGACGAATATTAGATACGCTTTCCAAATCTTTGGAAGGAAATAGCATGTTTATTCACTTCCTTGTGAAAAACCACAAGAGCACGATTTTTGTCCCAAGTTTAAACAGGAAAACTGATGACCGTGCACTAATTCTCTGCTGAAGACCGAGTATTCTATCCAAAACAGTGTGCCGTGAGTGTGAAGTGTGAATGTGTATAAAATCGCATACAGACTGAGTGTCGGGCTATTTTATTTACTCTGAGTTGAACTGATCCCCAAAAAAAAACCCTGGTCGCGAAGCAAACAAAACTTTAAAGAAACATAGGGAGTCAGATCCTCATTGGTCTGTCTGACTGGTTTTTCGTGAATTCACAAATCTTGCGATGTTTCTGCTGATTGAAAGCGCATACTATTTTGTATTATATGTATGTATTAGATGTTTTCAGTATATTGTATGTAATGCCAGCGGCCATATCACCTTGCAGCTCTCTACTGGTTACCCATTGAAGCTCAGCAGGGTTGAGCCTGGTCAGTACCTGGATGTGAGACCTCCTCGGAAGCTGTGGTTGCTGCTGGAAGAGGTGTTAGTGGGACCAGCGGGGGGCGCTCACCCTGCAGTCCATGTGGCGGGGCACTATACTGTAGTGGGCGCCGTCTTTCGGATGAGACGTTAAAGCGGGGTCCTGACTCTCAGTTGTCATTAAAGATACCCGGACTTTTCTCGAGAAGAGTAGGGAGTTATCCCGGTGTACGGGCCAAACTCCCCCCCTCGGCCTTTACCGTGGCCTCCAAATTGTCCCCATGTATCATGATTGCCCTGCGTGTACCCTGCCTTCCGCTCGTTGCTTGCCGGGTCGGCTCCGGCTTCCCGCGACACCGTACGGCATAAAGCGGTTTGGTAAATGATATCATATGTAGTACAATTCTGAAACCCAGAATGGAAACTCTGTCAGTCTGCCAGCTGACATTGATAGTATTTTACTAATTTCATCCATATATCCCGCGCTATTAAGAACTCCATGCTTCGTACTGCCTCTCCATGCCACAGCAGAGCTGAGAACCGAGAGATGCCCTGCAAAAGACACAGTTTAAAAATATCTCAGACACCGATAGTAGGAAGCTCTTAAACCAACATGTACAAGGGGAACAAAATAAAAACGAAGTGTAAAATAATTTCGCAGCTTTATTGTATCATAAAAGCAATTTCGATTGTTTCATTAATTTCAACTCTCGTGTACAATCCAGTGTTTTATGGCTAATTACAGAATTTCGACAGTCGAATTTCGTTTTCTTCCGCTTTCGGGAGCGGAAACCCCATTTTCCTAGAGCCGCGGGTATAAACAGGCGGATCTGCGGTGCGCTGGTCAGATCCCGAGTGTCTGAGCTGACCGACACGGAGTTGACTTTGCCGCTGGAAGACAACCTCAGGTACCGGCAAAGAGACATTCCTCTGATTCGGGCATAGGGGTAGAATCGCAGAGCTGAAGTCGGGTAATGGGCTTTAATGGAATATTTGTTATCTGTATGTTAGTGTGAAAGATCCGCTGTCAGTTCGCAGGGCAGAAATGGTGGCGCTGCGGCGCTTTTGGAAAAGCTCTTGAGCAGAAACAATTCAACGACTCGTTTGCGCGACTTTACTTGAGGATGCCGAATCGCGGGTTGTTGTGGTTTTTTATATTTCTAGAAATATTGGGTTGGAACGAGTTCATGAAATAAGGAAATCACTGCAGTTTTGATCTTTTTTAGTTACTGGCTGATGTGTCATACATTTGTGTAAATGTAGACAAATATAATTTGAAATGTACTTTTTTACGGAATTACAATATATATGCGATGTGTATGTTTAAAGATTATGGGAATGGGAATATTTGACATGTCAGTGTGTTTTTTCTTGTGTTCTAGGCGCAAACATGATGTGTGACATCGAGTTCGACTTATCCTTGGCTTTAGAAAGGTGAGGGGATTGATCGCACACCTGGCGCCGGGAACCTACAGCACTGAGCTCCGTCTGAGTGGAGACTCACCTCCGCTTTCATAGGAAAAGAACAAAACCGTGCAGAACCAGCTGTGATCTTGAGTGTTTTCAAGTGTGATAATAAAAGTAGTTATATTCATGTGACACCTGAAGCCTTGAGATGCTCACTTTGTAATGACTAAAACGGTATATTATGTAACCAGGATTATTAAGCGTTTGCTATCTACTGTCTGTAAGAAAGTAGCACAGGACTGTTGAAAAGGCATGAGGCTCAAACAAAAGTGAACCTTCATATTAGTTTTAAACAATGATTTTTTCAAAACCAGACGGTAGCTATGAAGATTGTCACGTTTTCTTCTGTGGGTCTGTTGTAATTCATCACGAAACTCTGTTCCTTGCAGTGATCCCGACATGACGGAGGTAGACTGCCCTCTAACGGCCAAGGTGAGGCGCTGCATGTTTTTCTCACAGGGAAGAAATGAACCGATGACGCATGTAGACGAGAGGAGTAGCGAACTTCATCGACTATTTGGAACAAGTGGCAAAGATAGTAATTGCTGCATCGCTGTGTGTGCGCTCAGAGTCATTTATATACTGTAGCGGCTGACGCGTTTCTGCAGACAAGTGAAGTCTTACTCCAGTGTCTATTAGCGGCAGCTGTACACTGGAGGTGAATTAGTCCAGACGGAGCCCGGGAGTCTAGTAACCGCTGCCCACACACACGCAGCGGTTTCCTGGTCGCTGACTGTGCGTTTGCTCCCCTGTCCGCCAGAATCACGGCCTGAAGGATGACACCTTCTTGCCCAGAAGGCGCTGCCTCCTCAGCCCTGGGCTGGAGCTGGAGGTGGAGTCTCACCCTCTGCACAGCTTTCGCCAAGCCGCCACACTCATCGTCGCCCTGGAGAGGATGAAGAAGGTGCAGGAGAAACCGCTGGGGACAGAGTTCACTGGGGACACCCTGTTCCACTTTGTGATAGAGCAGCTGGTGGAAGGTAGGAGGCTCCTACACAGCCGGTCTTTCCCCACTCTGCTGTGTCTGAGGAGGAACAGACAACATCCTGATTAGGCTGATGTTGCAGTTTACTGGCAAAGATGTTTGATTCAGAAATACCTGAGGGCAGCTTAGTGGTGCAGTGGTCAGCGTTGCTGCCTCACAGCTCTGGAGCCCTGGGCTCAATTCTGGACCTGGGGTGCCATCTGTGTGGAGTTTGTATGTTCTCCCCGTGTTTGTGTGGGTTTCCTCCCACAGTCTCGAGACATACTGGCAGTTTCATTGGCCTGGTGTGAGGGTGTGCATGTCTGTCTGTGTGCCCTGCGAGGGACTGGCATCCCGTCCAGGATGCAGCCCACTTTACTCACTGACCTGAGCTCTTGTGTCTCTGTCCCACAGAGGTCTGCTTTGACCAGCAGTACCAGTTCAACCCCACCTTCACACGCCGGACCCAGGACCTGGCACACAGCATCGCCGACCAGCACAACAAGAGCTGGAAGCTGAACGAGCTCCCCAACGGAGCTGCTGAGCTGCTGGCCATCACTGTGCAAGGCCCCAGCTCCTCCAAGAAAGGTGAGTCCCTGCGACTGGCCTCCTCCTCAGGACAGCTGGCCAGGCCCTTCAGGTCCAGTGCTTCTCAGCCCTGCAGACACAGGACAGCTCTTCAGGGCAGGACTGTTCACACCACATCATCAGTGTCCTGTTGGAAAGACCCTCTGTATCCATGATGACAAGGTCCTACACACAAGAAGTGACTAGAATTAGAGCACAGATTGCGCGGTATCGCAGGACTGACGTGCTCTCTCCTTGTGTGCCCGCAGTGTGGCTGAACCTGTCCACATACGTCTCGCTGCCTCCAGTCTCCTCTCAGTCCCAGCCAGTGGCCCTGGGCATCGGGGGCCGCAACCTGTACCTGTCCTGCTCCGAGTCCGAGGGCAAACCCATCCTGCAGATTGAGGTAGGAGCTCTCTTCGTTGCGGCCGGCTTCTTCTCTTCCTCTCTCAAAGCGCTGTCGAAATCGGAAGGTTTCGCTCCTTGTCTTCACACTGGCATCTCTCTGCATGTCTGTAAGCAGCGGCAGGATTGAGCAGCAGCTCCAAGCAACTCGGCTTTGACTTCTGCCTCAATAAGACAGTTGACATGAGCATCAGCTGTCACCTGTCTGCTGGAGAGATCTCCTAGTGCCGTGTGTGAAGGTGCACATTAGTGTCAAGCGATGGCAGGGCTCTGTGTGTGCTGGTCCTCTGGTATTCTCTCCCGTGAGGCTTGTGCACCAGCTGCCCGTCAATCCACACTTACCGGTGCTCAGCTCTGACTGCTGCTCTCGCTGTCGCCCCCCTCAGGAGATCCCCGACAAAGAGGACCTGAGAAGCATCCGCTCCGGCAGCACCGCGGCCCGCTTCCTCTTCTACAAGACGGACAGCGGCGTCTCGTCCTCCACCTTCGAGTCGGTCAACTGCCCCGGCTGGTACATCAGCACGGCCATTGAGGAGCCCTGCCCAGTGGCCATGTGCCACCTGCACCCCAACGACTGCATCACCAGCTTCATGGTCAAGCAGCAGTGAGGGCTGGCCGGCCCCAGTGCTCACCAGCAGGTCTCGGGCTGGGGGTCCCAGTGTCTCAGTATGTACCAAGTACAGAGAGCAGCGCGGCCAGCTTAGGTGTGAATCCCAAAGTTTCAAGCTCATTTTCCAGCCTCTGGGAAATTGTGGCCTGAGAGTCACAGAGCGTAAATACATAATGTGTGCTTGTTCAAAAGCAATGAAGAATTCATATTGAATTAAACTGTAACTTTAGTGTTTGTACAGATATTTATATTGTGTCTCAGTGAAGTTCTCTATTTATTTTTATTTATTTCAATGTGTTAATTGAGTTGTATTGGCTGCTGTAACGTTTGTTCACACTGCAGAACATCTACTGTCTGAAACTAATGTTTACATTGCTTCACAATTCAGGGCTGAGGTGCACACCTTCATATTTAAGTATTTAAGTTTTATTTATACATTTGCTGTTGTTTTTATACATTAAGCTGGATGGAATTATTTATGGGATGGCTGTTGTATATTGTTGCACTTGAATAAATGTCTTCAGTATTTCAATGCTCGGCTCTTGTTGATGGTTTCTCTGAAGCTGTTTGTGGATACGAGTCTTTCTTCCCAGCGGTCTCTATTTCACTCGCCTCTTTCCACACTCTCTCGCACCCTGCGCCTCTGGGCTCAGCTCACTCTTCCTCTTCTGGACCCACCACGCTCCTTCCTGTGTCCTTGTTCCGGCCCGTTTGGAGTCGAGTCCCGGAGCAGTGGCGGGCCAGAGATTCACCACATCCAGCCGATCCACCAGTACAGCTCCAGGCCCGTCCTGAATGAATGGAGAGTGTTTCAGCAGGAGCAAGGCTGCAGATGATCAGAGTTCACGAGTCTTTGCTTTGAAATGAATGAAAGGCAGGCAAAAATGTAAAGTAGAAGAACTTTTTGTTCACTGATGTAGCTTTATTTAGATCCATAACCCATAAGCTGGATTGCTGCCAGTGCAGAATTTCAAATGATGTTTTCAAAAGCTCTATAAAACAGACAGCATGTGGTTGTTTAAGTGTATCTCGTAAGATTGCCCATGGACATAAAAAGATTACGTGAGGATATTATTTTGCTTTGCATTTCAATGTAAGATCAGCAGCTATGTTTTGCTCTTTAAGAAGCTGAAATGATTTAGAAGCTTTTTTTTCATATTCCAGTTCACATGTAGGATATCATGTCATTTGCCAAACTGCTTTCTACCATACGGTGTCGCGGGAAGCCTACCTGGCAAGCAATGAGCACAAGGCGGGGTACACCCTGGACAGGGGGCCAGTCCATCACAGGGCAAGTGCAAGCCAATCATACAGGAGGACAATCTGGAGGCCACAGTACAAGCCAAGGAGGGAAATTTGGCCCGGACACCGGGATAACTCCCTACTCTTCTCGACAAATGCCCGGGAATCATTAATGACCACTGAGAGTCAGGACCGTGGTACCCAGGTATCTTTTTCACCAGGATGGGTAGATCCAGGAATTTTGAATTCATTATTCAAGCTTATTTCCATCCATGACCCACAAGCTTGAATGCAGTCAATGCTGAATTTCAAACGAATGTTCTCTTACTCTGAATTTTCCAAACAATGAGTAAAACAGAGGACATGTAATTGACCGTTTTTCTGTGTAAAATACTACGTGTCAGACACAGGAATGCGGGAATGTGGAACGAGTGTTTACGAAGCTGCCATGCTGGTTTCTTTCAAGGAACGGCTGAATGAGACCTCCAGATCAACTAATCAAGTCACGTGTGCTGAACAGCTTGCCAGTGCACGTGCTCTCTCTCTTGTTCTGTTTGCGACTGGAATTTCCTGATACATCCAATTGACAATACAGCTGTGCTCTGTCTCCAGAGTGAGGCCCAACCTCTGGGCACCTTTAAGAAACAGCTGAATGATATTTTATCTGCACTGAGCTGCTGAACTTCTAGCAAATAAGATGTCCCCACCCCCGTTAGCAGGCTTTTCTTATGCTCTCACATAGAGCTGTGCTAGAAACCCAAGAAACATATTTTCTCTACATATCGGATTATTGCAAAAGTACAGAGCATCAAACATTTGCTGTTAAGTATTCCCTCTTTAAACTAGATACTTAGGAACCCGAAACGATTCACCGCCAGCAGACAGTATTACTGAGAGAGCAGTACGTTTTTTACTTTTATTGAACATCAGATGTTACAGGCAAAGGAGAAACAGTTTTTCAAACAGAAAGGTGAACAAAAAAGACTCAACAAAATGTTGCTACAGATAATTACAAATCCGGACACAACAAATTAAATATTGTATGTGCAGTATGTCAGTTGTGCCTTTTACCTTCTTATTTTTCATGTTCTCAATGGAATTCATGTAATCCTGTACATCCATCTCACATATCGTAAAAGAGGGAGTAGCAGTGGCCCATTTTGATGAATGGATTGTGAGATCAAGTCTTTATTAATTACAGATTATATATACATGCCCCTTTTCCATATTACACCTTGCAAAGCTAAACATCACATCAAACTCCTTAAACCTGACATTCACATCGATACACTTAAAGATGAAGTTTTTCAAGTCTTCCCAAAACAGTTTTATATTTATACATGTACAGTAAGAGATAAATCTGTCCGAGTTTCTTTCCCAGAGCAGACCTACAGAACACACATAAATCACCTTGTTCATGTTTGAATCTCGAGCTGAAGTGCTTTTTGAACAGGATGATACCTATGAACATTTTGGAGCGTCATTTCTTTAACTTGTAAGACTGTATCTAAGAGTAGTACATTACAGCCCTATAGTCACTGACGAGTGGGTCTCTCTAATGCAAATGAGCCCATATAGTAGTTTACACACAAGACCCGTTAGAGGCGTTATTAACACAAATTAATCAAACTTAATCCGGACCAATTTTAATAACCTCAACGCTTTCTATAACAGTACATATGGATAGTTCAAAAATCTTAAATAACGACGTCGTGTCTTATTACTCAACCATGAACGCGTCTAAACCTCAGTGACTTTGGGGACAAGATATCCTGGCCAAGGGTGAGGAGTTTTCAATGACTTTTAGTCAAATTTATAAAACTTCCACCACAAATTGCGGCGATGATCAACTTCCTTTTGTGATTAAAACTTCAAAACAAGCAAAATCAGGGAAAGTTTGTTTTGCAACGCAGAAACCCTGGCGAATATTATATACTGTACGCTTTCCAAATCTTTGGAAGGAAATAGCATATTTCTTCACTTCCTTGTGAAAAACCACCACAAGAGCACGATTTTTGTCCCAAGTTTAAACAGGAAAACTGATAACCGTGCACTAATTCTCTGCTGAAGACCGAGTATTCTATCCAAAACAGTGTGCCGTGAGTGTGAAGTGTGAATGTGTATAAAATCGCATACAGACTGAGTGTCGGGCTATTTTATTTACTCTGAGTTGAACTGATCCCCAAAAAAACCCTGGTCGCGAAGCAAACAAAACTTTAAAGAAACATAGGGAGTCAGATCTTCATTGGTCTGTCTGACTGGTTTTCCGTGAATTCACAAATCTTGCGATGTTTCTGCTGATTGAAAGCGCATACTATTTTGTGTAATATGTATGTATTAGATGTTTACAGTATATTGTATGTAATGCCAGCGGCCATATCACCTTGCAGCTCTCTACTGGTTACCCATTGAAGCTCAGCAGGGTTGAGCCTGGTCAGTACCTGGATGTGAGACCTCCTCGGAAGCTGTGGTTGCTGCTGGAAGAGGTGTTAGTGGGACCAGCGGGGGGCGCCCACCCTGCAGTCCACGTGGGTCTTAATACCCCAGTATAGTGGCGGGGACACTATACTGTAGTGGGCGCCGTCTTTCGGATGAGACGTTAAAGCGGGGTCCTGACTCTCAGTTGTCATTAAAGATACCCGGACTTTTCTCGAGAAGAGTAGGGAGTTATCCCGGTGTACGGGCCAAACTCCCCCCCTCGGCCTTTACCGTGGCCTCCAAATTGTCCCCATGTATCATGATTGCCCTGCGTGTACCCTGCCTTGCGCTCGTTGCTTGCCGGGTCGGCTCCGGCTTCCCGCGACACCGTACGGCATAAAGTGGTTTGGTAAATGATATCATATGTAGTACAATTCTGAAACCCAGAATGGAAACTCTGTCAGTCTGCCAGCTGACATTGATAGTATTTTACTAATTTCATCCATATATCCCGCGCTATTAAGAACTCCATGCTTCGTACTGCCTCTCCATGCCACAGCAGAGCTGAGAACCGAGAGATGCCCTGCAAAAGACAAAGTTTAAAAATATCTCAGACACCGATAGTAGGAAGCTCTTAAACCAACATGTACAAGGGGAACAAAATAAAAACGAAGTGTAAAATAATTTCGCAGCTTTATTGTATCATAAAAGCAATTTCGATTGTTTCATTAATTTCAACTCTCGTGTACAATCCAGTGTTTTATGGCTAATTACAGAATTTCGACAGTCGAATTTCGTTTTCTTCCGCTTTCGGGAGCGGAAACCCCATTTTCCTAGAGCCGCGGGTATAAACAGGCGGATCTGCGGTGCGCTGGTCAGATCCCGAGTGTCTGAGCTGACCGACACGGAGTTGACTTTGCCGCTGGAAGACAACCTCAGGTACCGGCAAAGAGACATTCCTCTGATTCGGGCATAGCGGTAGAATCGCAGAGCTGAAGTCGGGTAATTGGGTTTAATGGAATATTTGTTATCTGTATGTGTGAAAGATCCGCTGTCAGTTCGCAGGGCAGAAATGGTGGCGCTGCGGCGCTTTTGGAAAAGCTCTTGAGCAGAAACAATTCAACGACTCGTTTGCGCGACTTTACTTGAGGATGCCGAATCGCGGGTTGTTGTGGTTTTTTATATTTCTAGAAATATTGGGTTGGAACGAGTTCATGAAATAAGGAAATCACTGCAGTTTTGATCTTTTTTAGTTACTGGCTGATGTGTCATACATTTGTGTAAATGTAGACAAATTTAATTTGAAATGTACTTTTTTACGGAATTACAATATATATGCGATGTGTATGTTTAAAGATTATGGGAATGGGAATATATGAAACGTCAGTGTGTTTTTTCTTGTGTTCTAGGCGCAAACATGATGTGTGACATCGAGTTCGACTTATCCTTGGCTTTAGAAAGGTGAGGGGATTGATCGCACACCTGGCGCCGGGAACCTACAGCACTGAGCTCCGTCTGAGTGGAGACTCACCTCCGCTTTCATAGGAAAAGAACAAAACCGTGCAGAACCAGCTGTGATCTTGAGTGTTTTCAAGTGTGATAATAAAAGTAGTTATATTCATGTGACACCTGAAGCCTTGAGATGCTCACTTTGTAATGACTAAAACGGTATATTATGTAACCAGGATTATTAAGCGTTTGCTATCTACTGTCTGTAAGAAAGTAGCACAGGACTGTTGAAAAGGCATGAGGCTCAAACAAAAGTGAACCTTCATATGAATTTTAAACAATGATTTTTTCAAAACCAGACGGTAGCTATGAAGATTGTCACGTTTTCTTCTGTGGGTCTGTTGTAATTCATCACGAAACTCTGTTCCTTGCAGTGATCCCGACATGACGGAGGTAGACTGCCCTCTAACGGCCAAGGTGAGGCGCTGCATGTTTTTCTCACAGGGAAGAAATGAACCGATGACGCATGTAGACGAGAGGAGTAGCGAACTTCATCGAGTATTTGGAACAAGTGGCAAAGACAGTAATTGCTGCATCGCTGTGTGTGCGCTCAGAGTCATTTATATACTGTAGCGGCTGACGCGTTTCTGCAGACAAGTAAACTCTTACTCCAGTGTCTATTAGCGGCAGCTGTACACTGGAGCCGAATTAGTCCAGACGGAGCCCGGGAGTCTAGTAACCGCTGCCCACACACACGCAGCGGTTTCCTGGTCGCTGACTGTGCGTTTGCTCCCCTGTCCGCCAGAATCACGGCCTGAAGGATGACACCTTCTTGCCCAGAAGGCGCTGCCTCCTCAGCCCTGGGCTGGAGCTGGAGGTGGAGTCTCACCCTCTGCACAGCTTTCGCCAAGCTGCCACACTCATCGTCGCCCTGGAGAGGATGAAGAAGGTGCAGGAGAAACCGCTGGGGACAGAGTTCACTGGGGACACCCTGTTCCACTTTGTGATAGAGCAGCTGGTGGAAGGTAGGAGGCTCCTACACAGCCGGTCTTTCCCCACTCTGCTGTGTCTGAGGAGGAACAGACAACATCCTGATTAGGCTGATGTTGCAGTTTACTGGCAAAGATGTTTGATTCAGAAATACCTGAGGGCAGCATAGTGGTGCAGTGGTCAGCGTTGCTGCCTCACAGCTCTGGAGCCCTGGGCTCAATTCTGGACCTGGGGTGCCATCTGTGTGGAGTTTGTATGTTCTCCCCGTGTTTGTGTGGGTTTCCTCCCACAGTCTCGAGACATACTGGCAGTTTCATTGGCCTGGTGTGAGGGTGTGCATGTCTGTCTGTGTGCCCTGCGAGGGACTGGCATCCCGTCCAGGATGTACCCCACTTTCTCACTGACCTGAGCTCTTGTGTCTCTGTCCCACAGAGGTCTGCTTTGACCAGCAGTACCAGTTCAACCCCACCTTCACACGCCGGACCCAGGACCTGGCACACAGCATCGCCGATCAGCACAACAAGAGCTGGAAGCTGAACGAGCTCCCCAACGGAGCTGCTGAGCTGCTGGCCATCACTGTGCAAGGCCCCAGCTCCTCCAAGAAAGGTGAGTCCCTGCGACTGGCCTCCTCCTCAGGACAGCTGGCCAGGCCCTTCAGGTCCAGTGCTTCTCAGCCCTGCAGACACAGGACAGCTCTTCAGGGCAGGACTGTTCACACCACATCATCAGTGTCCTGTTGGAAAGACCCTCTGTATCCGTGATGACAAGGTCCTACACACAAGAAGTGACTAGAATTAGAGCACAGATTGCGCGGTATCGCAGGACTGACGTGCTCTCTCCTTGTGTGCCCGCAGTGTGGCTGAACCTGTCCACATACGTCTCGCTGCCTCCAGTCTCCTCTCAGTCCCAGCCAGTGGCCCTGGGCATCGGGGGCCGCAACCTGTACCTGTCCTGCTCCGAGTCCGAGGGCAAACCCATCCTGCAGATTGAGGTAGGAGCTCTCTCGCTGCGGTCGGCTTCTTCTCTTCCTCTCTCAAAGCGCAGTCGAAATCGGAAGGTTTCGCTCCTTGTCTTCACACTGGCATCTCTCTGCATGTCTGTAAGCAGCGGCAGGATTGTGCAGCAGCTCCAAGCAACTCGGCTTTGACTTCTGCCTCAATAAGACAGTTGACATGAGCATCAGCTGTCACCTGTCTGCTGGAGAGATCTCCTAGTGCTGTGTGTGAAGGTGCACATTAGTGTCAAGCGATGGCAGGGCTCTGTGTGTGCTGGTCCTCTGGTATTCTCTCCCGTGAGGCTTGTGCACCAGCTGCCCGTCAATCCACACTTACCGGCGCTCAGCTCTGACTGCTGCTCTCGCTGTCGCCCCCCTCAGGAGATCCCCGACAAAGAGGACCTGAGAAGCATCCGCTCCGGCAGCACCGCGGCCCGCTTCCTCTTCTACAAGACGGACAGCGGCGTCTCGTCCTCCACCTTCGAGTCGGTCAACTGCCCCGGCTGGTACATCAGCACGGCCATTGAGGAGCCCTGCCCGGTGGCCATGTGCCACCTGCACCCCAACGACCGCATCACCAGCTTCATGGTCAAGCAGCAGTGAGGGCTGGCCGGCCCCAGTGCTCACCAGCAGGTCTCGGGCTGGGGGTCCCAGTGTCTCAGTATGTACCAAGTACAGAGAGCAGCGCGGCCAGCTTAGGTGTGAATCCCAAAGTTTCAAGCTCATTTTCCAGCCTCTGGGAAATTGTGGCCTGAGAGTCACAGAGCGTAAATACATAATGTGTGCTTGTTCAAAAGCAATGAAGAATTCATATTGAATTAAAATGTAACTTTAGTGTTTGTACAGATATTTATATTGTGTCTCAGTGAAGTTCTCTATTTATTTTTATTTATTTCAATGTGTTAATTGAGTTGTATTGGCTGCTGTAACGTTTGTTCACACTGCAGAACATCTACTGTCTGAAACTAATGTTTACATTGCTTCACAATTCAGGGCTGAGGTGCACACCTTCATATTTAAGTATTTAAGGTTTATTTATACATTTGCTGTTGTTTTTATACATTAAACTGGATGGAATTATTTATGGGATGGCTGTTGTATATTGTTGCACTTGAATAAATGTCTTCAGTATTTCAATGCTCGGCTCTTGTTGATGGTTTCTCTGAAGCTGTTTGTGGATACGAGTCTTTCTTCCCAGCGGTCTCTATTTCACTCGCCTCTTTCCACACTCTCTCGCACCCTGCGCCTCTGGGCTCAGCTCACTCTTCCTCTTCTGGACCCGCCACGCTTCTTCCTGTGTCCTTGTTCCGGCCCGTTTGGAGTCGAGTCCCGGAGCAGTGGCGGGCCAGAGATTCACCACATCCAGCCGATCCACCAGTACAGCTCCAGGCCTGTCCTGAATGAATGGAGAGTGTTTCAGCAGGAGCAAGGCCGCAGATGATCAGAGTTCTGGGGTTTAGTACGTGCGCAGAGTTCACAAATCTTTGCTTTGAAATGAATGAAAGGCAGGCAATAATGTAAAGTAGAAGAACTTTACATTACATTTACATTTACAAGCTACTGATGTAGCTTTATTTAATAATAATAATAATTGCTCACACTTATATAGCGCTTTTCTGGACACTCCACTCAAAGCGCTTTACAGGTAATGGGGACTCCCCTCCACCACCATCAATGTGCAGCCCCACCTGGATGATGCGACGGCAGCCATAGTGCGCCAGAACGCTCCCCACACACCAGCTATCAGTGGGGAGGAGAGCAGAGTAATGAAGCCAATTCATCAAGGGGGATTATTAGGAGGCCATGATTGGTAAGGACCAATGGGAAATTTGGCCAGGACGCCGGGGTTACACCCCTACTCTTTTCGAGAAACACCCTGGGATTTTTAATGACCACAGAGAGTCAGGGCCTTGGTTTTGTGTCTCATCCGAAGGACAGTGCCTGTTTACAGTATAGTGTCCCTGTCACTATACTGGGGCATTAGGACCCACACAGACCGCAGGGTGAACGCCCCCTGCTGGCCCCACTAACACCTCTTCTGCAGCAACCTTAGTGTTTTCCAGGAGGTCTCCTTTCTAGGTACTGACCAGGCTCACACCTGCTTAGCTTCAGTGGGTTGTCAGTTGTGAGCTGCAGAGTGATATGACTGCAGGCATATCAGAATGTAGCAGAGTTATAGTCCTTCTCCCCATTTAGCTCAGACCTACAACAACATACAACTACCATAGAACTATATTTAAAAACAATGTCAAAACCGGGTTTGGTTTAATACAGAAGGAGTTAACAGTATAATGAACGTTGTTTTAATGTTACCACGTTTCGAAGTTTTACGGTAATAGTATTAGCCAATCACCGTCCGAGAATCCAAATAAATTTCATTCTTACAGCTAATTGGTCAGTTCAAAGGTAAATTCACCAATAATAACAAGGGGGCGTGTTTACCCGGAAAATTCAATTGTTAGACAAACGGATTATTTTGCTTTTGCCTTGGTACAAGAAGAAATTTCATCTGTAAATTTTTCTTTTTCATCCTAAAAAGGTATACCGTAGGGTACTGACTTGGAAGACGAAATAAGGAGCAGAAATGGACGGAGACGGCGATGGAGCTGTCCGTGTGCTTTCAGCTCAAGGTATTCTTGTTATACATCCCTACATTTTCTTACTTAATTATTTCTTATAATGAGGTTTGGGTATATTCATTACGCATACTGTTTGTGATCTTGTATCGTGTTCACAATGTGGTTGTGGATTGCTATGATGTCGTGAAATAACAGGTGAATCGCAATCAAATCGTCTTGAGAGAAGCCCCTAAGGTTGTCGTGTGGAACCAAGGGTCGTAAAGAACACGGATCAACAGACGATATTTATTTTACATGACAAAATCACTAAATTGATGTGAAACATTATTTGCCATTATAATGCGTAATTCCCTCGACACCCTTTCGATACCTTTATGGAGCTGCATGTTAGATGCGCATTTGCTCGCTCCAGTAATGATTTCCCTTCGCGCTGCCTTGACGTGGGCTGTTGCCCTGTTTCCAGTAATGAAACACTGAGAGCCAGCTGATACCCACACAAGGCCCATAGCAAGAACCACCATCACCAGGACGGTGCTTCTTTAGAGTTTACAAAGTGAGATCACAGTGGCATCGTGTCCGCTCGTGCCAGCTTAATCTGGTCATCGTTTTGCACCACAAAGCTCTGTCCTTCAAGTTTGGTTTTGAGGTGGCATAAGCAAGCATTCGAAGGGTATAATCACTCCAAAGCACAATCTCTCACCCTTTTTGCCTGTTTGATAGCACGGCGCTTACAGCTCGGAGAGTAAGAATCACCAGAGCTAGACAAGAATATGACGGTGGAAAATAAAATATATTTTTGTAGTATTATGACCACAAAACATTACACCTCATGGAAAATAATACAGTTAAACGTTGACCGTAATAAGAGAACAAGTGATAATCAACTATTTTACCCAGATTATCATGAAAATATCGGCAACATGCTGAGGAGAGGCAGTTCTGTATGAAATAGTCTAGCAAAGCTGCAATGTACCCGGTGGTCTCGGTGGGCTGTGTGCCCTGCATGCTTTCTAGACATCGGTCACAAAGCAGGACACATGGTAATATTTTCCTACATCTCCAACATGCTTGCTTAACAAATGCTGCAGAACAGCTCGTACAGAGCAAGAGTTTTGATCTTCTTGTCAAGAAGGTTGAACACGAGGAGGGCTGTAAACGAGGGCAGCTCGTTAGCCCTAACTTTCTTGTTTGGCTGCCTTTAGGTAATTGACCCAGTTTCCAGCAGATGGAGCTGGGAAGGCTTTTCCATTGTAATTGTTTGTGCAATACCTGCATAAGTGAGTGGCACTGCACTTGTGTAGTATATCTTTGTAGTGCACTGAACATGCGTTTGTGTGTTTGTGTATGTGACCTGCTTTTTTCTTGTGGTCCTCAGAGTTGCGGGAACAGAAGCTGAAGGAGTATTTGGCTGCAAAGGGAAAGCTGAAGCCTCCGAACCCGAAGTAAGGAGCTCTTGTCTGCCCCCTGGGCCCCGTTCGACAGCGCAGCTGGGTTTGTGTCTTCCAGTCTGACCCCCTGCATGCCTGCCAGGCCATCGCCAGCCCTGTACTGTCCACCAGCACTGTAAACGCATCTGTTACTGGGTCAGTTAACGGTCAGGACTAATCAGGTCTGTTTTAATCAGTGTTTAAAGATGATGCTCTTGAGATCGGAGTTGCTCACTTAGTGTGGTGTGTCCTTGGTTTGAGATGAAACTCCTCAGCAGTCATGCAGACCCAGGTAAAGTAAGAAAGTGTCAGCTGTCATGGCTACAATATTGGAAATGCAAACCTGACCACAACTGCTTTTACATGTATATCAGGTGCAAACAAGATTGAATACAGATAACTGTAATTAACAGCCGAGCTCCTTCTCTGACTGACCATTGGCCTCAGGATTTACTGTGCTGCTTGTATTTGTTTGGGTGCATGTCGCATCTATTTTCAGTCCATCCTGGTGTGGTTAGAGGTGTGGGGGTGGGGTTGTGTCCAGGGCAACTGATGTCACACATTCTTTCCTTAGTGTTCGCTGTATTGAAGCTCTGATGCACTTACTTCTTTGGTTCTTCCCCTTGCCCAGACCCTACCTGAGGGACAATATGGTCAGACCCAAGCAGCCCGTTGACCCCAAAGCAGGGACAGTGCCAGTAAGTACATGAGCAGCCTTAGGCCATCAACACCATCACCTGTAAATTTCATCCATCCATTTTCACTCCACTTTTCCTGGTGAGGGTCGCAGTTCACCTCTAAATTCTAGCTGAAAATAGTTGTCTGCCAGTAGAGAAAGAGCTTTCCATCATCTTCTGTACTTCTTATTTTGTCCTGTACATGGGATATGCCCAGCCGTTCTTTATAAAGATTGCGATATTGTAGCCTACCCGCATGGGACTTTGCTATAAAACCAAGTTATTGGCAGCTGGTGGTGGCAGCAAGTACTCTTTAAAAGTCCTGGGCTACAGCCACATCCCAGCAAGAGGGGTAATGATTGAATCTGGGTCTTGTATAAAAAGGACCGTAGTTCCTTTAATGCATGGCACAAAGGGTGGAAAGGCTAATTCCTTCTGTAGATATTTGAAAGTTTAATAGTGGCCATGGTGATGTTTTTCAGATGAGCTATAACAGATATAATGACACATGGGTTTCATTTTCTCATGCAACCTGCTTTTATTTTCTTATGTACGCTTTAGGCCCGGAAGCAAAAAGAGAACCAGCCTCCGCCATTTAGACCCAAAGGCACAGAGAATAAGCCGCCGTCCACAGCTGCAGAAACCAGAGCCCCCACTAAGCCCGTCCCTTACCCAGACAAGACAGCACAGAAATCCACTTGCAACAATACCATTGCTAAGACTGCCAGGCCTGTCAAGACCAATGCAACACAGAGCACCACTCGCAGTAAGCCTGGCCTGAATGGTGCTGCAGCAAAGACCTCCCAGTGCAAATCTATGACTCGGGCGCCTATACCCAAGACAGCTCTTAATAAACCCAACATTCAAAGTGCACAACCTGCGACTGTTCCAAGGAGCACTGTGCTCCACGCTGCTTCTGCTAAGGCATCTTCCAGAATGAGTGCCAGTCAAGCTCCAGTTCAGCTTGCCACCAGTTCAGGTCCTGCTAAGGCAGCTCGTAGGGAACTCGCCCAGAGGAAGCCCCAGGTCCCTAGTGCCAGAGGGGCCCACAGCTCCCGGGTGGGCATCAGGATCTCGGCTGCAGGGGCCTCTCAGGGGCCTGCTAGCATGCAGACTGGCAGCACGGGGGAGGCCCAGCTGGTGGAGCTGCAGCACCGGCACTCTGCATTGAAGAGAGCTCTGGGGCGGGCTGCTTCTGTAGGGGGCAGAAAGCCTGGGCTCTCTGGAGCGGGCAGCAGCGATGCCCACAGCAAGGCTAAGGGCAGCAGTCCCCTAAAAACCCTTGCCGCGAGACGGGAGAAGCCACGTGCTGTGCCGGCAGAAAGCCGGAGGAGCCAGAAAAGCAGTGGTGCCACCGCAGTACAGCAGCCAGGTGTGTGTGGAGCAGCTGTGGGTAATTCCTGGCGGTCGGGGGCGAAGGCTGCAGGTGTGGGGCAGCAGGACATCAGGGTTGGGGCAGCAGCTCCTGGGAGGCGCCACACGTTCGTGGTAAGAGAGCCTGTAGGCAGAGGGCAGCTCCCACACCGCTGTGTTAGCAGCTTCTCGAGCAGGAACACTGCGCCCGCCCCGGTGCCCACCAAGCCTGCCCAACAGGGCCAGGACCCAGGGCCCAAAAGACAGGAGCCAGCAAGAAACGCCACCATCACCATCGGAGGTGGCACCAGCCAAACCACTGCGGAACAGGGCTCAAAGAAGTTAACCAAGGCGCAGGAGGAAAGGATGTGAGTGTCGCTTCACAGCTTCTTGGCACCTTTTTCTTTTATAGTTTGCGTTTGCTTTTAAAAATTCTGGAGGGCTCTGTGTGTAAGCTTCATGTATATAGACAGGGAGTCGGAGATCAGGAGGGGATGATTTTTATTGAGCAATGACTGTAGTCTGCAGAATGAAAAGGCCACTGCCAGAACAGAACACATCCCCCCAAGACCCAGATCTGAATGGTGGCCTATAATATAAGCTCTTTTTACTTTTGTAAGCAAACAAATCAGGCCATAAAGGGTTGAACACTCCCCCCCCATCAATAATTGCTAAAGTACAGGCTGTTGGGTTTGCACAGCTCTTTGGTGACAAGCCTGTGGATTCTGTGCTGAGAACGGCAGACATTGATTTCCTTTGTGGTGTTAATGCACAAACCGAGGCACAGCTAACAGCCGGTTGGTTCTCTAATCATTTAAGCCGATGCTCAAGGACCAGCCAGTAGCTGATTGTGCATTTTAAGCTGCATGTGACCTCACTAACTGAAAAATTTGATGTGCACAGTTCACAAGCCGGAAGTATTGGATGCTGCCAGGCAGGATGCATTTGGGTCTGGTGACTCTGTGCTACCAAACCACTAGCGGGGCAGGATCCACCTCCATCTCTGCTTGCGTTTCCTCTCCCGTCCTCCCAGGCGGAGGCTGCAGGAGTGGCGCGAGGCCAAGGGCATCGCGTACAAGAGGCCGCCCATGCCGACGCCGCGGAGGTCCGTGAAGAAGCCGGCTGCTTCCCGGCAGTCCTTCTGGAGCGCCATGGAGGAGGAGGACCGCCTGGGGAGGCTGGCCGCGGAGCGCATCGACGACTGCCTGAGGCTGCTCCGGGAGGTAAGGCCAGCACCTCGGGCGCCTGTTCCCACCAGCCTTCGGCGGTGTAAAAGGAAGTGACTTTAATTTCCCCTTTTAAAAAGGAAAGGGTTTCCCGTAGCTGCGTAGTCACGACTTGAACATTCCCTTGTTGCAACACTGGAAATGATTTATTCAGTGGACACTGAAAATTACACTTCTGTTGCTTTTAGGTTCTGGGAAAGTTAGAATGGCTTTGAGGTCTGGCAATAGCCCAGTATTGAATGGCACAGCAGCCGGAAAACTGCACTGAATCCTTAAAGTTTGTAACGGTTTTAACCCAGCACAGTGAACACGCATGCATTGGCCAGTAATTCAGTTTATTTATGCTAAGGGCCCACTCTGACAAAGGACAGCAATGGAGACTGAAACACAATATCTAGTGCAACTCGGCAAATAACTGCCATTATTCATCACTCAGAACAATATAAACATCATTTCTAGCTTGCAAAAGTTATTTGATAGAAGCCACAAACTTGGATATAAATACACAGTTCCTTTTTTCAGCTGTAGGTTTCCTGATTTTTTTCAGGCTCTCATTGACCGTTTTAAGCCTAGGTAAGGTAACGCCTCTTAAAGAGTTTTGTAGGCCCTGAAAAGGCAGATTGTACATGCTGCAGCCACCGGAGGGAGCCAGTGATATGTTCTTCTGCTTAGTGAAAATGGTAGAAACCTCAGGTGTTGCTCAAGTTTTTCATTGAGTACCTTTGTAGCACATTTACAGTCACTTTAGTTACATTATACCAACATACAATGTTAATGGCTCAATTAAATAAACTACAAATGTGAGGAGGGTGTCATATAAATGTGTACATACTGGTAACAGTAAGAGATTGTCTGCAGATATGCATTGATTCAGTAGGTCTGTAAAAACTCAGAGACAAAATTCTTACTGTTAATTTGAAATGAAAACTAAGTTGTTAGACCAGATTTGCTTGCTTGCTTTCATTAATAGTCTCTTTCCATTGGTAGTTGGTAACATTGAGGGTGTTTAATATATTTTGTTTCCTTGCACAGCATTGTATGTCTAATTTTGTGCTTATTGCTGGATTGACACCAGTTTATCAGTTCCAGACCTTACCAGTCCTCAATATGGCCTTTGCTGTTAATACAGGGTTGTCATAAAACCCTGTTCACTTTCAGACAGGATGGAAATTTAAAACTGCCCGTGGACTGAAAAGAATTAATGTGTGAATCGTGACACTTTGCCAGCATAGCGTGTAGTAAACTGAGATTACAGATCCGCTGTTCGCTGTTTCTGGGTGTTGATCAAACCAGTGGAATAACTGATCACTAAAACTGGTTTCAGACACTTCTACAGGTTTTATAATCTCCTAATAACATAAAAAAGTCACATTATCCTATTATTAACTGCAAGAAAACCAGCAGCACAACATCATGAATTGGTTCATATTTGTAATCAGTAAAAACAGCCATGAGCTCTTTACCCTTCAGAACATAGAATAATGAATAATTAAGCCCCAGTCTTCACTATAGCAAAAATGGAACTCTTCCTTTGCAGTTTCAGTTTAAGGGTGGTTTTAAAACCCGGTCCTGCCTGAAAGAGTCTGTGGGTGACCACGGGGTTCTGCAGTAACCTGGCTCCTGTAGCACTTCGCCCCGATCGGGGGGGGCTCCAGGCTGCGATCAAGCCACTCTCTCGTCCTCTCCTGTGCGCTGCTGAACCAGAGGCTGTGTCTGTGTGTCTGTCTCTCTCAGGGCCATGAGTCCCGGGAGGTCCTGGCGGTGCTGTCCCAGGTGCCCTCGGTGGAGAAGTTCGCCATGTACTGGGTCTGCCGGGCCCGGCTCATGGAGCGCGACGGCGACTGCGAGGTGCTGCCGCTCTTCGAGGAGGCGGTGCGGGTGGTGCAGGAGGTGAGACGGGGGGAGTGAGACTCTGGCACCTCTCCTCTGTAGCGAAGAGGGGCTGTAGGACAGAGGACTTGAGCTCCGATTCAAACAAACTTCCCAGCAGTACTGTTTGCCAGCAGCTGTATCACCCGGCAGCTCACCGCTAGCAGCCAACTGGAGCTCAGCAGGAGTGATCCTGGTCCGTACCTGGATGGGAGACCTCCTGGGAAAACTAAGACTGCTACTGGAAGAGGGGCCAGTAGGGGGCGCTCACCCTGTCATCTGTGTTGGTTCTAATGCCCCAGTATAGTGGGGGACACTATACTGTAAAAGAGGCACTGTCCCTTAAAATCCCAGGGTGTTTCTCTAAAAGAGTAGGGGTGTTACCCTGACGTCCTGGCCAAATTTCCCTCCTGACTTTACCAATCATGGCCTCCTAATCCCATCTCTGAGCTGGCCTCATCACTCTGCTCTCCTCCCCACTGATAGCAGGTGTGTGGGGAGTGTACCAGTACATTTTGGTTGCCGTCACATCATCCAGGTGGATGCTGCACACTGGTGGTGGTGGAGGGGAGTCCCCATTACCTGTGAAGCACTTTGAGTGCAGTCTCCAGAAAAGCGCTATGCAAGTGTAAGGATTATTATTAGTAGTAGTGTCTGTGCAGCTGTGCAGAGATCCACTTTATAAGAAAGACCGCTGGAATAGTCTTCCCCATGTACTGTCTTCGCCCGTAACGACACAGTGGACAACCGCCTGTGTTTCTAGGAGTATAGAAAATAGCAGTTAGACAGGAGGCTAAAAAGAGATGCTGAACTTCTCCATTCAGCAATGCGTTCACATCTTGAATGAATAAACTGCTCATAATTAGAACCGAACCACAAAGCTGAAATTGTGATAGCATTAGTGTTAAAAATATGTAGTCATTCAGTCACTTCCTGGAAGAATCTTTCTTACGTGCTACTGCATAAGCAGTCTCAAGTGTGTGTTGTGGGAATTTCAAGTAAATAAGGTTAGCTCTTATGATAGGTATTTTTCTTGGAACTAAAGTAGTTGCAAAATGTTCTGACCACATAGTAGATATTTGTGCACAAGCTAAAAAAAACTAATTTGTAACATCTAATAGAAGGAGCCAGAAGACATATTCTCATTGAATTGTTTCCAACAGCGGTAATTGCTTTCTTTCTTATGCCCTCTCCCTAGAGAGGGCATGTGTGATTTCTGCAGTGCAATTGGTAATTGATGGAAGCTCTACGGCCGAAACGTTGTGTTCTCTTTCTTCTCTTTTCAGACTGGAATAAAACCTATTACTTGTTCCTTTGCAGCCTACGCATGCTGACGCAGCTACCCACCTGAATTGATGGTTATGTTTTTTTATTCATTTCAAAAAGGGGGAGGAGCTGAAATTGCTGAATCACTAAATTGAACTTGCAATTAAATATTGCAAAGGGGGGGGGGGAATGCAGACTATGATGCCTACAACAATCCTGCGTTTTAATGTATTAATTCCCAGTTGATTGAAGCATGTTCCCCGAGTGCATATGACCCAATCAGATTTAGTTTTTTATTTAATTAAAAAAGGGGGCTGCTGATGACCTCAACCAGTGATGTTGCTTGCTCGAGTACAAGCTGAGACAATTGGCTGTGGTGTGGCAGGATTGAGTCTGGTCTGTGCCGCTAGTCTACTGGAACTGGGGCTCCTGGCATTGTGGTGAACGGCTAACGGAGCATTTCTAGCATCTGTTGGCCTTAAGTAGGCTGTGTTTGATAACACTGGTGACAAAAAAAAAAGAGGTCCTTCGGCCCCGTTATCTCATTAGAGAGTTAGTATCTTATAGATCCCAGGATAAAATCAGCTGTTTCTTGAGGGGAACCAGGATCGAGGTCAAATGGAACCCCTTGGGCTGTGAGAGTCTGGAACAAGCCATGCCTTCCTGATGAAGTCACTAAGACTTGCTTGAGCCTCAGCTTACAGTGCAGGCACATCACTCCTGTGGGCCCGAGCTTTTACCTTGTCCACCCAGTAAAAGGTTTGAGCAAAACGGTGACCTTCAGCATAACGGAACGTTTTTTACGGCTTTTAGCTAAAAATAAGCTTCACGAGAGGACTCGAAAGTGTGTCATTTGGAAGGAAGGCTGGTTCTTTATCTTTCTACAAAGTTTTTGGAGTTTCTGGCAAGGAACTGCTGACAAGATGTGTAATGCAACACATGGCCCGAGAGAGCATCTATGGCCTTGGCTTCTAGGAAACGTGAAAATGACACAAGCTGCTACGTATGGGTCCTGTATGTAGATCAAAACGGTGCGAGCACATACTGTCCTTCCTGTCCTAGTGCTCAGTACTGAGAGCAGAGACCTGAAGTTCCCTTTTTTAAGAAACATGTGTCCTGTCATTGCTAAATAGACATGGGTTTCCCATTAGGGTCATTGTCTTTAATCACCTGTTCATGAAATGGGTTTTGCTACAAATTGGAACACATTTCAATAAATTTGGCAAAATCATACTTTATAATTTTGGAAAATGTACAAACTATAATGACGGCCTGTGCTTCCTCATGTTCCAACTCCAAGCCCTACGCCATGAGTCGAAAAACAAATGACGAAGGTCTCTTGAGGTACTGAGTAGCTCAGAGCACCTCATGGCTAATTGAAAATATCTACTGTTCATACTACACCCATGCCATGTGTAGCCATAATTGGAGTAAGGATATAGTTTATGCAATTCCAAACAATTCTAAAAACTCAGTTAGTTTAATAAAAGGAGGTTGTGAATATACTTATCCATGTAATTTATCCCGGTCCGGTTTTGTGCCAAAGAGCAGACAGTGAAGATATTTTGCAATAACTATAACTTTTGCTTTTTCTTGGAACTAAAGTAGTTGCAAAATGTTCTGACCACATAGTAGATATTTGTGCACCAGCTAAAAAAAACTAATTTGTAACATCTCATAGAAGGAGCCTGAAGACATATTCTCATTGAATTGTTTCCAACAGCGGTAATTGCTTTCTTTCTGAAGAAATGCTCTGGCTGCTCTGTGGCTAGATAAGCTGTTTAAGATTTTAGATGACCACCACCACAGCCCAGCTGTGCTCTTTCTGCATGCTGATGTATTCATTCTGTAGGCTGTTACTGGGGAGAAGAACACTGCTACAGGGGAGTTTCGAACTTCCAGCACCTGAGGAAACCTGATGTTTAGCAACTTTATCGGAAAACATAAAATGCCTCAGGGTTTGTAAACGGAGTACCTTACACCAGAAAATGATTGTTCCTCCAAGATCACAACGCACAGCAATGTCAGACACACCTGAAGAAGGCTCCACGGCCGAAACGTTGTGTTTTTTTTCTCTCTTCTTTTTTTCAGCATGGAATAAACCTATTACTTGTTCCTTTGCAGCCTACGCATGCTGATGCAGCTACCCACCTGAACTACTAATGTCAGAAATATTCTGTTTAACTCTTTCTGTCTTTCTTAAGATGTCTAATAGACTGAAAATCATCCCTACTCCACAGTGCAGTAGATTTTCGGCATTGTGATTTTGATCACTTTGATTTTGATGGCCTAGTGGTTTGTGGTTAAAAGTGTTGTTGTTGTTGTTGTTGTTTTTTGTAGCCCATCGAAGAACTTCGGACCATTGTCTTTGAGATCCTGAAGAAGAAGAAAACCATAAGTAAGTTGTTGTCCTGTTAGCTAGGAGCTGAAGTGCTCTTTAATGTGTACAGTGCCAGAAGAGACAGCTGTCCATCCGTTCTGTTCATTTTGCTGTTATATAATGTCCCTAGGTACAACTTCAAAGGCAACTCTGGTTTAAAATGGAAATTAACGAAGTATATTATCACTTTATTGGCCGTATACAATTTCTTGTATCAGGAATCGGTCTTTTGGCGTACCCCAACTTGCTTTCCATGAGAGACAGATGGGGAGAGAAGCTTGGGGTCGGAACGCAGGGTCAGCCATTTATACGGCGCCCCTGGAGCAGTTGGGGTTAAGGGCCATATTATGATGCATTTCAAATACATTATGGTGTCGTCTATTAGTTATATGTAGTCTTTGATCTTTGTTTTACATTGGATTCGTATTTTACAGTCTTCCAGCTTCAGCCTCCTTCTCTGGCACTAAACATCCAACAGAAACAATACAGATAAATTATATCTGAAGCAATAACATTTTGCATTAAAACTCCAGTCCTCAAAGACCATAGTGCTGCTCCTGCAGGATTACACTGGAGGAGGCCCAAGCACATTCCTCTTGTTCTGTTGCTCCCACTCTCTGAAATTCCCTTTTGTGTCCACAATACTCCTTACTGTGCTTTCAAGTCTAGGTTATAGATCTGCGTTTTTAATTCCTGTTCTCTCTTGAAATTTGTGTTAATGTTCAGGGTTAGGGCCTGACTGCTTATGGTATTTGTCTATTGTTGGTGACAGCTGAGACAGACAAGGAGGGGGACCAGAGGGAAAGCAGCAGTCCTGGGGTGCCAAGAAATGACCCTGTAACCCCCAAAATTGTTGGAGCGAAGATCCGAGGGGCCAAAAATGGTTCATCTGTCGTCAAGTACAAGATCACAGCTACACCAGGGTGAGTCTCATCAAAAACCAGCTTTTATTTGTCTGTTTTTTTTTTCCCCAATCATTCTTTCAAGCTTTTTCTTTCTTTAAAGAAAGGCTTGTGGGTTCTTTGCTCTTGTCAGGTCTTGCTTGAGGTTTAAGTTGGGTCCTGTGAGGCTGGAGATGGCTGGTTTGAATCTGCGCTTTGCTGTTAGCCAGGGTTTCCTCCTGGCTTCTGTGGCATGCTGGGTACCAGCATACCTGAGCTGCTGTCAGTGGGGGCTCCATCGGTGTCCATCGCCCACGGAGAGCGGCTGTGTGCTGTGAGCTCGTGGTGTGAAATGAAGCAGATGGCCTGGTGCTGTAGGATTAGGGTCTGTGTTGGCATCTGTCCTGCGATGGCATGAGGGTTTTCAAGTGATTAGTTGATCAAGTAGGACAGGGTGTCATGAGAAGCTACTGATCTTGAGTTAAGGAAACGTGAATGAGTGGATGCAGTACAAGGGAAAGCCTGGCCCCTGGCGGGGTGAGCCATGCGGTCGGGGGTGAGAGTCGTGCCCCTGGCGGGGGTGAGAGTCGTGCCCCTGGCGGGGTGAGCCATGCGGTCGGGGGTGAGAGTCGTGCCCCTGGCGGGGGGGTGAGAGCTATGCTGGCGGGGGGGTGAGAGTCGTGCCCCTGGCGGGGTGAGAGCCGTGCGGTCAGGGGTGAGAGTCGTGCCCTTGGCGGGGTGAGCTGTGCTGGCGGGGGGGGTGAGAGTCGTGCCCCTGGCGGGGTGAGCCATGCAGTCGAGGGTGAGAGTCGTGCCCCTGGCGGGGGTGAGAGTCGTGCCCCTGGCGGGGGTGAGAGTCGTGCCCCTGGCGGGGGTGAGCCATGCAGTCAAGGGTGAGAGTCGTGCCCCTGGCGGGGGTGAGCCATGCGGTTGGGGGTGAGAGCCGTGCCCTTGGCGGGGTGAGAGCCGTGCGGTCAGGGGTGAGAGCCGTGCCCCTGGTGGGGAGAGCCGTGCGGTCGGGGGGGGTGAGCCGTGCACCTGGCGGGGAGAGAGCAGTGTGGTCAGGGGTGAGAGTCGTGCCCTTGGCGGGGTGAGCTGTGCTGGCGGGGGGGGTGAGAGTCGTGCCCCTGGCGGGGTGAGCCATGCAGTCGAGGGTGAGAGTCGTGCCCCTGGCGGGGGTGAGAGTCGTGCCCCTGGCGGGGGTGAGCCATGCAGTCAAGGGTGAGAGTCGTGCCCCTGGCGGGGGTGAGCCATGCGGTTGGGGGTGAGAGCCGTGCCCTTGGCGGGGTGAGAGCCGTGCCCCTGGTGGGGAGAGCCGTGCGGTCGGGGGGGGTGAGCCGTGCACCTGGCGGGGAGAGAGCAGTGTGGTCAGCGGGGTGAGCCGTGCGTTCGGCGGGGGGGGCGTGCGTTCAGGTTGAGAGCTGTGCTGTTTCCCGTGCTTGCAGGGGACGGCAGCAGCAGCAGCAGCAGCGGCAGCGGGACTCGGTCCAGCTGGACGGCCAGGAGCTGCGGTTCTTCACACCTGTGCGGCGTTCCCTGCGCATCGAGAGAGCCGCCCCCCGATACCCCGCCGCGCTGCAGGAGCACGATCCCTGCGTGGCCTCCCTGCAGGAGCTGCTGACGGAGGAAGAGGGGTCCGGGCCGCCCCTGTACGTCTACCGCGAGAACGAGGCCCTGAATGACCAGATCCACATCGAGCTCCTTGAGTCCTAACAGGTGATCGTGGCTGTCTCTCACACCGCCTGTAGTACACGACAGGGGGGCCAGATGTCGACAGCCACTCAGTCTTGCATACTTAATATTATAGGCTTTGTTCCATGCTGAAAAGAGAAGAATAAAAACAAAGTTTCAGCCATGGAGCCTTCTTCAAAGAAGGCTCCATGGCCGAAACATTGCATTTTCTTTCTTCACTTTTCTGCATGGAATAAACCTATTACTTGTTCCTTTGCCGCCTACGCTTGCTGACGCAGCTCCCCACCTGAACGACTTCATATTATGTTTGGCGTTTGAATGGAAGATGAAATAGTTCAACATAATCTCACTCACTTCTGTAACTTTTTTTTTTTAAATTTGTTTGAGTGATTTAGTCACTGTGAAATGACTGGGCTGTTCATAGGAAGCATTTGTTACAGAAAGCTAAAAAGCACACCATTTCAACAATATAATAAGTTGATTTGGCGCGAGATGCCAAACCAGAGCACTACATCTAACATCCAAGCGCTCAGTGACTAACCTTGGAAAAATACTAACATACTCAGATGCAGATGCAAATCTCTGTCCAGGAAAACGGACTACTTTCATAAAATAAATACTTCTGCAAAGACAGAGTCTCATTACAAACAGATACTAGAATATAAACCATCTGCCACTATTGAAAACAATAATAAATAAGATTTGTAAGGGAAATTAGTGTGTCCATAAATGTGACAGCAGTTTCTTCTCTTAAATATAGCCTGCATATAATTTATGGACAGCAGCTACATCACCTTACAGCTCACAACTGGAAACCCACTGAAGCTCAGCAGGTGTGAGCTTGACCAGTACCTGGGAAAGCTGAGGCTAATGCTGGAAGAGGTGTTAGTGGGGCCTAATACCCCAGTATAGTGATGGGGACACTGTACTGTAAACAGGTGCCGTCCTTACGATGACGCATAAAACCGAGGTCCTGACTTTCTGTGGTCATTAAAAATCCCAGGCGTTTCTCGAAAAAGAATAGGGGTGTTACCCTGGTGTCCTGGACAAATTTCCTCCTGGTCTTCTACCCATCATGGCCTCCTAACAATCCCTATCTCTGAACTGGCTTCATCACTCTGTTCTCCTCCCCACTGAGAGCTGGTGTGTGTGAGCAGACTGGTGCCCTATGGCTGCCGTCGCATCATCCAGGTGGTGGTGGTGGAGGGGAGTCCCCAATACCCGTGAAGCTCTTTGAGTGGAGGGTCCAGAAAAGAGCTAGGAAAGTGTCAGGAATGAAATATAATGTGTCCCTTTAGTTCTATAGGTTTCGGTTTGTCAATGAGGACACCAGGTGGAGGAAATACTGGACTGTTGAAACTGCCTTCCTGTCAGTCCTCCGCTCCCCTTTCCCTCTTTCTTGTTCTCTAAAGGGCCGTATCGATCACATGGTTTTGCATCCACGTTCGGTGAGATCAGGACATTCCGTTAAGCTGGGGGTTATTCGAGGACCCCCGACTGTGGACGCGTAACTGAAGACCTCATCCGGTTTTCCTTTATGCAAGTCTAATCACACTGGCGCCACAGTGGTCCCTCTTTTGGAAATGCATTCTGGCAATAAAATAAATACAAACACTTCACATTCAACTTGAGCTGCCCAACCCATAGTAGCATTAAATTCTACTACCAGCATTTCCATATCCCATTATATACTAAATGACTTTAACAGCTGTTGAACTCTGGGCTTTTTACCCTTAGCAATTAATAGTACCATGAGTTAGTCTAAAGTTATAACTTGTATTGCTTTTAGATAACTGCCAGATCCAGGTAAATACTGTATGTCATCTGTTGCTTTCTTCAGCATATTAAGACCAGTTCTTTCAATTTTACAGTACAGAAGCAGAGATCTGAATGCAATGTATTTTCTCAGGTTTCTTGCTCAAATATCTTGGTATGCTTAGAACCACGAATGTGGCATGAGAGAGGTTGTATAAATGCCTAAAAATATACTTCAACATGTTGTAAACCATATTGCTGCAGCAAAAAGCAATTAACGCTTAGCAATAGCATTTTTTCATTTGGGTAAGACTTCCATAATATAGGCTGCAGTTTCTATTCCCCTTGTTTTTTTTATAGGTGGCGCAGTGGTTAGTATGGCTGCCTCCCAGCACAGGGACCCTGGGTTCAAATCCCGTGGTGCTATCTGTGTGGAGTTTGAATGTTCTACCTGTGTTCGCGTGCGTTTCTTCTGGGTACTCTGGTTTCCACCCATAATCCAGAAACATACTTGTAGGTTAACTGACTTCTGGAAAAATTGGCTCTAGGCACAAGTGTGTTTGTGTCTGGTGTCCCATCCAGTGTGTATCCTGCTTTGCGACCATTGCTTGCTGGGATAGGCTCCAGCTCCTCCACACGTTGAACTGGGTAAAGAGATTAGAAAATGGCAGCTCTGGGACTGAGCAGTAAAGGTTTTTCAGGTTATGAAGTGCTTGGCTGGTCTCAAACAGACATTTTGCCTTAATGCTTACAAGTCATTTCAGTTCTTCCCCAAGACTACTGAAACATTCACTAAAATGCATGTTCTCACTACCTTGATTTTCAAATAAGAACAGTTCAGTACAGCTGTAGAACTCTACAGTACAGCTCATGGCATGGTAGTCTTTGGGTATGGTGGAGTATAAGAGAACAATTGTATAATATAGAAAAACAAAGGTGTTATTTGAAGCATATGTCTTTGTTTTGGAAATATAAATGGTAAATGAAATCACAGTGGGGTAAAGGGAGGAAAAAAAGACTCAAGGAGTCTTGTTTTGGTTCTTTTGGGTATGGGGGTAGTTACTACAACTGTTATAATGAGAGTGGGATTGAGAGGTGTTGAATATTTAAATCTGAAAAATAAAAATACAGGAATAAGCTCCTGAGCAGTTAAATGAAAAGGTCACCATTAAATTATGAAAAGTGATCTAAATCATTGTTGCAAAGGAACAAGTAATAGATTTATTCCATGCTGAAAAAAAGAAGATAATAAGTTGATTTGGCGCGAGATGCCAAACCAGAGCACTACATCTAACATCCAAGCGCTCAGTGACTAACCTTGGAAAAATACTAACATACTCAGATGCAGATGCAAATCTCTGTCCAGGAAAACGGACTACTTTCATAAAATAAATACTTCTGCAAAGACAGAGTCTCATTACAAACAGATACTAGAATATAAACCATCTGCCACTATTGAAAACAATAATAAATAAGATTTGTAAGGGAAATTAGTGTGTCCATAAATGTGACAGCAGTTTCTTCTCTTAAATATAGCCTGCATATAATTTATGGACAGCAGCTACATCACCTTACAGCTCACAACTGGAAACCCACTGAAGCTCAGCAGGTGTGAGCTTGACCAGTACCTGGGAAAGCTGAGGCTAATGCTGGAAGAGGTGTTAGTGGGGCCTAATACCCCAGTATAGTGATGGGGACACTGTACTGTAAACAGGTGCCGTCCTTACGATGACGCATAAAACCGAGGTCCTGACTTTCTGTGGTCATTAAAAATCCCAGGCGTTTCTCGAAAAAGAATAGGGGTGTTACCCTGGTGTCCTGGACAAATTTCCTCCTGGTCTTCTACCCATCATGGCCTCCTAACAATCCCTATCTCTGAACTGGCTTCATCACTCTGTTCTCCTCCCCACTGAGAGCTGGTGTGTGTGAGCAGACTGGTGCCCTATGGCTGCCGTCGCATCATCCAGGTGGTGGTGGTGGAGGGGAGTCCCCAATACCCGTGAAGCTCTTTGAGTGGAGGGTCCAGAAAAGAGCTAGGAAAGTGTCAGGAATGAAATATAATGTGTCCCTTTAGTTCTATAGGTTTCGGTTTGTCAATGAGGACACCAGGTGGAGGAAATACTGGACTGTTGAAACTGCCTTCCTGTCGGTCCTCCGCTCCCCTTTCCCTCTTTCTTGTTCTCTAAAGGGCCGTATCGATCACATGGTTTTGCATCCACGTTCGGTGAGATCAGGACATTCCGTTAAGCTGGGGGTTATTCGAGGACCCCCGACTGTGGACGCGTAACTGAAGACCTCATCCGGTTTTCCTTTATGCAAGTCTAATCACACTGGCGCCACAGTGGTCCCTCTTTTGGAAATGCATTCTGGCAATAAAATAAATACAGACACTTCACATTCAACTTGAGCTGCCCAACCCATAGTAGCATTAAATTCTACTACCAGCATTTCCATATCCCATTATATACTAAATGACTTTAACAGCTGTTGAACTCTGGGCTTTTTACCCTTAGCAATTAATAGTACCATGAGTTAGTCTAAAGTTATAACTTGTATTGCTTTTAGATAACTGCCAGATCCAGGTAAATACTGTATGTCATCTGTTGCTTTCTTCAGCATATTAAGACCAGTTCTTTCAATTTTACAGTACAGAAGCAGAGATCTGAATGCAATGTATTTTCTCAGGTTTCTTGCTCAAATATCTTGATATGCTTAGAACCACGAATGTGGCATGAGAGAGGTTGTATAAATGCCTAAAAATATACTTCAACATGTTGTAAACCATATTGCTGCAGCAAAAAGCAATTAACGCTTAGCAATAGCATTTTTTCATTTGGGTAAGACTTCCATAATATAGGCTGCAGTTTCTATTCCCCTTGTTTTTTTTATAGGTGGCGCAGTGGTTAGTATGGCTGCCTCCCAGCACAGGGACCCTGGGTTCAAATCCCGTGGTGCTATCTGTGTGGAGTTTGAATGTTCTACCTGTGTTCGCGTGCGTTTCTTCTGGGTACTCTGGTTTCCACCCATAATCCAGAAACATACTTGTAGGTTAACTGACTTCTGGAAAAATTGGCTCTAGGCACAAGTGTGTTTGTGTCTGGTGTCCCATCCAGTGTGTATCCTGCTTTGCGACCATTGCTTGCTGGGATAGGCTCCAGCTCCTCCACACGTTGAACTGGGTAAAGAGATTAGAAAATGGCAGCTCTGGGACTGAGCAGTAAAGGTTTTTCAGGTTATGAAGTGCTTGGCTGGTCTCAAACAGACATTTTGCCTTAATGCTTACAAGTCATTTCAGTTCTTCCCCCAAGACTACTGAAACATTCACTAAAATGCATGTTCTCACTACCTTGATTTTCAAATAAGAACAGTTCAGTACAGCTGTAGAACTCTACAGTACAGCTCATGGCATGGTAGTCTTTGGGTATGGTGGAGTATAAGAGAACAATTGTATAATATAGAAAAACAAAGGTGTTATTTGAAGCATATGTCTTTGTTTTGGAAATATAAATGGTAAATGAAATCACAGTGGGGTAAAGGGAGGAAAAAAAGACTCAAGGAGTCTTGTTTTGGTTCTTTTGGGTATGGGGGTAGTTACTACAACTGTTATAATGAGAGTGGGATTGAGAGGTGTTGAATATTTAAATCTGAAAAATAAAAATACAGGAATAAGCTCCTGAGCAGTTAAATGAAAAGGTCACCATTAAATTATGAAAAGTGATCTAAATCATTGTTGCAAAGGAACAAGTAATAGGTTTATTCCATGCTGAAAAAAAGAAGAAAGAAAACGCAACGTTTCGGCCGTGGAGCCTTCTTCAGGTGTGAGGGGTGAGAGGTAAATCATTGCTGTGTTCCTTTGCAACGCCTTACTCCAACGTTGCATGAAAATACATTGCAGAGCTACGGCTGATTCCCAGCGTAAATATTTTCAATAACCACCTCTTCCTTAATCCCCAGCTCACCAGGAAACCAGGCAAGACTATGCCCTCGGCAGGATGCCGGTTTACCGCAAGGCACAGGGACATACAGGGGGAAAACTGGGAATGCAGTTCACCTGGACATCATGTTTTGGAGGAAGACGGAAAACTGGCATGGCCACAGGAGACCATGCATACTCCATACAGAAGGTACTCTGGACTCGAGCTGTGGCACAGCACCACTAACTCCCACCCTGTCAGTCAAATGCAAGATGATTTTCGTTCTTCAGATATCTGTAACAAACCAATAAAAAAACAACAAATGCTAACTTGGGTTTTAAACTCCTATGCTAACATTTTATAAGTTTATAGTACACTATTTAAAAGAGGTTATTGTCAAGATCAATATAATAATATTATGTGAAAGTAGTGCTCTGACTTTATGCATAGTGAGTCTCTATTTTGAATGATTCACAAACAGTATTGCTTCTGCTGCTGCTTGTCATTTATATTGTGGTGGCTCTCGGCTTGCAAATGGCAAAAGATCTCTTACTCAAACTGTTCATCAGTTGCAGCCTCTGCAATGGGGCAGGTTTAGGGTGTGCAGGAGTACAGCTTGTTTACATACAAAGTGGCAGGACATCTGATGTGGTGCTCTACACCTGGCATTCGCACACGGAGAGCGTACGTGTTTGGTGGCTGTTAGGGTTGAGGCAAATTTGTGATATGGGTCAAGTTTACAAAAACATAGATTACACATTACTGGGCCATCTTAAATATGACCCTTATTACCAAGTGCTCCAGGAAACTCGGGTCAGAACGAAGAGGCCCACACTGTGGACCAAAGAAAGGTCGGCTAGGAGTTTTTTTTTTTGTAAATTGTAAATTACTATTCTATTATTATTGTAGATTGTTAAAAATGAGGTGGAAAAATAAATATTATTTCCAAATGGATCCAAGTTATCTCTTTGGTTTGTATTTGCTAGAAGACAAATTAGGTTGTTTTTATTTTTACTTCTGCTTCATTCAGGATGTATGGCTAAAAATGATATGGTTGAATACAAACATGTTTTCCTCAGAATTGCGTGTGAGGCAGCTTCCTGGCAAGACTGAAGGCTCTGAACTAACAAATTTATTCCTTGCTTTTATTTCTGAAATTTAGCCAACAAACAAATGTTATGTTCAAATGGTCACATAATGGCCGAGATCAGTTTGTCTATGATCGTAGTTGTTGTGCAGCAAGCGTGAGTTGTACCGTATGTGGGCTCAAGTTCAGGTTTAGTTCAAGACAATTAACAAGTACCAGCTAATGCCAACGGTAGTATGGTCACATCTTCGAGAAAATTCACATTATTTAGTTTCTGTGCATGTAAATATCCCCTGTATTTCCAGAGGTAGTTCTTGTGTGCTTTTTTGCATTGTAATAATAAAAGCAGGCAGAAATCATTTCAAACTTATGTTGAGACGGGGTAAAATGAGAAGAAAACAACTACCAACGGTTTCAAGACCATTGTTGGGTCAAGTCAAAGCAGTATTGGGTTTCCACTATTTTTTTTAATGGATTCATGCTGGCAAAAATAAGATTGTTTTTCTTTTTGCTCATGTTGAGCTTCTGTAAAAGCCACGGAGTTCAGTTAATGGAAAAATTGCACATCTGTTGCTTATCGTTCAGTGAAAGTTTGATTTCCTGAACTGGAATTCAAACGCTTAGCTACAGGTGCCCTTTAGTTCCATATATTATTGTGATAAGAGAAATTTCCTGTTGGCATCAAGACCAGATCTCTGCGAATCTCTCCCACGGTGGAAGGTGTGACATTTGCTTTATTTACGCCCACTTCCCAGCTTGTGCCCGCACGAGAGAGATTAAGACAATGCCTTTTTACCCTTGGGAACAGGAGTTTTGTTGAGCTGCTCCCTTCTGAACCCCCCACCTTTGCTAAATTCCATTTCGTATTGCCTTCTGACAATGCAGACAGGTGCTATGTGCGGGCAGCCTGTAAAAACAGACCTGCGTGTTTGAAACCGACCATGGAATGTTTCAGACATCAGTGTGGAACGTCGGACACTCTTGAAGTTCTTCCCGAAGGCTTAATAAAGCATGAAAAGCTGCTTGCACTTAAAATTCAATACTTTCAAGGTATTACTTATTCAGCATTGTTTAAACAAAGGAGCAGGTCCCTTTTGGCTCATAAAAAAACATCCAACAGCCACATGCACTCAATCACATATTCTCTTAGACAGGTGCTGGATTCCACAATCAGGAGGAATTTTATACATCTCTTCCATATACTGTAGGTCCAGAAATTCCTAAGATGCACAAAGCTTTCTTCTGACCACTGTTATAAACCTGTTGACTAATATCCAGCGTATTTCTCAAATTACCATCACCAAAATGTGCATCTAGGATGTAAAAAGCCCTGAAATTGGAAATGGTCAGTCAGGTCAGGGAGCTTAAGCATGCCACCAAAAGTAGAAAAAAGTATGGCGCTAGAAATGGCGGCCTCAGTACGTGCTTTGTCTCTTGGTTATGCTCTTTTGTCTTTTAGTCGTCAGGAAGACCTTGTGCATTCTGAAATATGATCTATGGAATTGTTATCCATCAGAGAACAATTAAAAGGTAACAGATTAAACTTTTTCCTTTCCTGGAGAACTATTAAAAAAAAACACTTAGGGACTAAGTCATCATTTCCAGCCGGGCCTACATCGGAGCGCAGGACAGGTAGCTGGCGAGCTGGAGCGCTATCCTGGTCCGTACCGACAATCAAATGTCCGCTCTCGAAGTAATAAAATTGACGAGCTCTTGCTCCTCATACAAACTGTCATGGAAATATAACTATCAAGGAAGCCACAAGAGAGAGTTCTCACCTGAGTAAGGTCTTTATTTCAATATTGCAATATTGGGAGCCCTGCTGCCACTTCGCAAAGTGCAACCAGAGACTCAATTTGTTACAAGCAGTACAGGGTTTTTATAATCGTTGCGCTGTAAAAAAGCTCAGTGCTTTGTCCCTTCAAAAACTTCCCCTTTCCCTAAGACAAAACAGATTACATCATAGAGCGAGAGATGAAGCAGTAGATTTGTTATTCAAAGCTAATCAGTTACTTTCAGCTAATTCTAACGGCCCAGACAGCATATATTGTTTTGGTACATTGTCTTCTAAAGTAACCTAAACAGTGTACTTTGTTGACGCACTGTTTTCTAAAATTCTGCACGTACTGTAGCACAGCAATTACATCCTCGAAATATATTATCTAAAAGCACCAATATATTTTTTGCAAAGCTCTCTACATTTTAAGAATCAATTTACTTATTAGATTTCCACTTCAAAACCGATCGGAATTACAGTGAATGTTCCACGCTGTGTTTGATTGAAACGTGGTTAGATAACTCCATTCCAGACTCGGGCGTTTTCCCCGCCAGGTCAGTCAATTTATCCTGTAAATCTAAGGGTGGAGGCATTTGTTTTATGATAAATCAGCGCTGGTAACAGCTCTTCAGTATTACATCAGTTCTCGAGTTTATTTCCATTAAATGCAGACTGTTTTATTTACCTAGAGAATTCGCGTCAATCATGTTAACTGGCGTTTACATTTCTCCTCCAGCTAGCAGAGCTGTATGTAAACTAGTGCAAAATATTGCTACTGTGGAAAGGTCTAATCCAGACTGTGCGGTTATAGTGCTGGGTGACCTTAACCACTCTTAACTTGATGCAGGAACTGCCACATTTCAGACAGCAAGTTAACTGTCCTACCAGAGCTGTTCAAATAGTAGATCACTGCTACTGCACGTTAGACACGATAAACGGGATCCATATTAAAGCACCACTTGGAAATTCAGATCACACAATAATTCTGCTTATCCCGATTTATAAACAAAAATGAAAAAATATCAAATCAAAAGTTAATCCCCCAGAAGCTATAGAAAGCCTGAAAGGGTGTTTTGAATGTACAGATTGGAATGTATTTAGCTCTGCTTGTGCCTCCTTGGACGAATACACCGATTCGGTTACATCCTATAAGAGTTTTTGTGAAGAGGTATGTATTCCTACAAAAACATTCAAGACAAACAGTAACAAGAAATCATGGGTCTCAAAAGAACTGCAAGACCTCGCCTTAGGAAGAATAAAACTTTTATTAAGGGTGACCGGACTGAATATATCTCAGCCAAGTATGAACTGTGCTCTGCAGTGAGGAAAGCCAAGAGCAACTACAGTAAACAACTAGAGGAACAATTTGCTGACAACGCAAGAGTAGTTTGGAGGATAATTCCAACTATAAGGAAACAATCTCTGCCACCTTACTGGACGACGACCCCAATCTTCCAGATAAATGCAACCAGTTTTATGTTAGTTCTGAAAAACTTAATGTGAAGGCCTCCTCACTACCTTCACTGTCATCTACCCCTCTGCCAGCTCCATTCTTCATCCATAATGACAAGTATTTGTAAGAGCAGTCTTCAAAAAACAAAAGAAAAGAAAAGCCACAGGCCCAGACAATTTGCCAGCTGCAGCCCTTAGCTGATCAACTGGCTCCTGTGTTTACCAACATTTATAATACTTCACTTCTTCAGCAGAAAGTCCCACGCAGTTAAAATATCCACTGTGATACCTGTTCCTAAATCTCCACAAATGTCCTGCCTTGACTACAGACCAGTTGCTCTGACTTCAGTGGCTATGAAAGCCTTTGAGTACCTAGTGCTTCAGCACCTCGAGCGCTGTACATCTCTGTTGGATTCTCACCAGTTTGCCTACAGGTCTGTTGAAGACGCAGTTAACCTGGATCTCCATTGTGTACTCCAGCATTTGGAGAAGCCAAATTCCTATGCTCATGTCCTTTTTTGGGGATTTCGGCTCAGCATTCAATACCATTAATCCACATAAATTACTCAGTAAACTGATGGACTTTTACATCAGCCCTGCTGTGTGTCATTGGATTTTGGACTTTTTAACGTATCGTCAACAGACCGTTGTCAGGGTGGATAACAGGAGATCTTGCCCTCCAACTCGGCACTTATTTTTCGGCATCCTTTTTCCATCGCTCTTTTCCCTCTTCACGAACAACCTTACATCTCGGGATGAGTCTGTCAAGACTTCTAAATATGCAGATGCCACTACCACTGTCAACCTCATCTTGAATAACGATGAGACTTGTTACCAAAAGCAGGTTCACTTGGAAACAGCCTGGTGCTTGGACAACGATCTCCTACTAGCCGCTTCTAAAGCCAGGGAAATCATCATTGACTTTTGACGCATTCAGAACACAACACGTCCAATCTTCATTATTGATCTTCCTATAGAGACCACATGCTCCTTTAAATTTTTTGGTACATGCATGAACAGTTATCTTAAATGGAGGACTACAAAGGGTTCTGACAACCTCAATTACTGTCTGGTATGGGAGCTTGGATAACCACTCAAAAGGCAAATTGTGTCCAAAGCTGTGGAGCTTGTGTTGGCTGTGAAATCCCTTCCATTTCACCACTCTACTCAAGTTGCACCTCCAATCGTGCCAAGAAAATCTTCAGATCTCTTTCAGGTTCTCCCTTCTGGAAAATATTTCAAATCCTTTCTCTCAAGGACTGCCCTCTTCAGCCTCAGTTTCCCTTTCCCCCTGCCATACGAACTCTGAATTTCATTGCAGAATTATGCTGCTACGTGGAAAGTTGTTTACATATGTATGTGATGACATTTGACTTCTGTCCTATTTAAATGTGTATATGTTGAATGTATGTCTTATCTGTGTTCTTTGCTGTACTGAAAGCAAATTCCACCAACTATTGTTGTGTGGCAATAAAGAATAAAGTAAAGTCAAATCTATTTTTTAGGTAGAGGGACATCCAATTGGTTATCAATGTCCAACCTTGGCTTTCCATATGCTTCCCCTTCTCCGACTTGAGGACACGAGCAGGAGTTTGTTGGACTGATGTGCAGCCATGCTGTGGTGGCCCAATGCATACCTGACAAATTGCAGACAGGCACCTCCAGCCTTCCCACATCTGAAGTCATTCATCTTTATAGCCGTGTGTGCTGAGCGAACCATGTGCTTGGGCTGCTGTTGCATCATCTAAGTGGGGGCTACACATTGGTGGTGGTGGTGGAGGGGAGTCCCTATTACCTGAAAAGCTCTTTAGGTGGAGTTTCCAGAAAAGAGAAATGTAAGTGTAAGGTTAGTTATTTATCTCTCTCTCTCACAGGTCATTCATTTGCACCACATCCAATTTAGCCCTCTGACTGCTCTACCTTACCAAAACATGTCACTTCACATGTCGCTGTTAACATCTCCCTGTAACACCATTTCAATCGGCGTCCTTCATTGCCTTCATCCTCAGCATGGTCCAAGCAAACAGAATTAAAACAAAAACTGCACTTCAAAGGTGGCACAACCCTATCTGATTAGTATAGTCTTGTCTGATCACAGCACCACTCAGGCTGTAACACACCGAAGACACCCACCCTTTCAGGGGGTCTTCTTAGGGATTTGCTACCGGAACGGAGTTGAAATAAACGAAATAATCTCCTGTGATGAACATGGGGCGACGCTGAAGGTCAGAAGGTTGAAACTATGCTCCTGAACAACCACAGAGCCCACTGCTTTCTGTTGGAAACGTAGCAGCTTTTGACACCCTACGGGTTCTGCAGAGACAAACAGAGGATCCGTGCCAACTGCCGGAGAGCGGGGTCCTTTGCTGATGTCACTGCAAGTCTGCCGGCATCTGGTAAGCCACAGGGAAGCCGAGTGGTCTCCGGTCCCCTGCTTGGGGTTGGCTAGTGACCCTGACTTGAACTTGAAACCTGGATCATAGAGCTCCCCCTGCTGTCAGGACGGCTCTATAACACATAGAGCCAATAGCAGGACACAGTATGGTCAGACTTTTTTTCTTGCCTTCAGATCTTGATCTTAATTAGCCTGCTCTTTCTTTTTTTTTTTACTTGCATTTTGTGTATTATCACCCTTAATTCAAAAATATTCAAGAAGCTTAAGTGTGCCTTAATCTCTTATCTCTTCAATCGCTTTTTAAAGTTTTATTTACAGCTATGCCTCAACAAATAGAGCTCTAGTTTCAAATATGGTGCATTCTGAGTGGAAGACTAGATTCGGTGTACAATGGTCTTTTTTAGTGGTAGACTCCTTTAAATTGTTGACCCATTATCATTACATAATGCAAACAATGGGCGTGCAGAAGCTCTTATTCAAAGGGTCAAGAAACAAATAGGGTAACAACACATTCTCAAACCGAGCTTGCTGCCTCCTCCCGCAGGAATGTAGAAAGAGTAGGACTTTATTTTATCATCTTCAATCGTGTTGCTCAGAAAAAAAGGTTTCCTAAGACTCCAAATAACTGGCTGTGAACTGGTGGTTGTGAAAAGAACCCGAGCTGCACACAATTAAAGAAAACATTTACATCACATGTTTCCAGTAAAATCCAGCTCGTTAGAAATCAATTTCCAGGAAGGTGGCCCAGTATCAAAGATTGCCAAAGATGTGCTGCTTTGTGATGTTTAGGAGAGTCATAAATTTTAAGTTGCAGCTGTATTCTTTGTGGCACAGTTCCCCTCTTAGTCTGTGCTGTAATAAGCTCCTTTTACTATTTCATTACAGGGTTGCAGCAGCGCTTCAGTATGAAGAGTTTTCTGCAGCGCAAGCGTCTTATATTTTTCGAATTCATCTAATAATATGTTTCTAATCTTTTCTGCATATGGCACCCAGTTTTTGTAAATGCTGGTATACAAAGAATGTAGGCAGCATGCACAATCACTATAAAAATACAATTCCCATGGAACATAAAACTTGACACCTAGAAAAGTCTCCTGATGCAAACCAGCAAATCTCATAGTTCATGTAGGAAGAGCTGGAAAGCTACTGTTCTGGCCAGAGACCTTTATCAGAGGATGGAATTCAAAACCTGTATGGTTTTATATACCCTCTAAACCACTAAACAATGGCTTTGCCAGTCAACTGCTGATCGGAATTCTCAAACTGTGAAAAGCTTCTGGAAAGCGTGGAGCTTTTGTTTCGAGTCATGTGGGTTTTCGTCACACTCCTGAAGAGACCCCTCAGCTAAACAATTGCGTTTCTATTATTTTCAGGGAGGGATGATCCTCAACTTGTTCATTTCCGGTATGTGTTTATGCTTTCTTTCAGGAAACTGGGGCCAGGGCGAAAATGACCCAAAGGGTCAGGACGATGAGTCAGAGCAGTGAACTGGCTGCAACTTAGCCCTGTCTGCCAAAGGTCACTTCTTAGTCTCTCCAGCTCAAGCGAGAGCCAGAGCCTTTGTCACACCACCCATTTCTGCTGTTCTGTGTGGCGTGACCAGAAGAAAGTGATGACACTGGAGCGTGTTAATGGAAAATGACCAGCGAGGCATCTGAATACAAATGAAAATGACCAGGCTTTGGTGGATATCACGAGGGAAAGGAAATATTTCCACACTTGTTAAAAATATAATTCCTTTCCTTAAATCAGAGTTCTTCCAGTGCCTAGTATCCGACAGGATTGTCGTTCTTGCCTTTTTAAGATGGCACATCCATACCCAGCTGTGACGATCCCACTTGCTGTGTAGCTGAGTTAAGAGACTATTTGTATACATTAACCCCTTTGTATAACTGTTTTATGGAAGCTGGACCAACTTTGCTTCTTTTAAACTGGAACCGGTCCGTCACTTATTACCTTCTCGTCCCTTACGAGTACCAGCAGTGTAATTTTCCCTCTACTCGGTCGATCCTGTTTGGCTGGACCTGATCTGCAGTTTTCATTACCTTGATGTCAGGTGGACACGGCAGTTTCATCACAAGACTCTACAAACCCACAGTCTCACCATGACACTCTAATAACTCAGTCTCACCGCGAGACTCTACTCACCCACAGTCTCACTGTGAGAGACTACTTTCCCACAGTCTCACCGTGAGACTCTGCTCACCCAGTCTCACTGAGCCAGATTCACACACAAAATTCCCTTTCAGGACTTTTGTTCTTACACACCATCTTCCAGGAAAGATCTTTCATTATCTCAGATGTCTCAGCACAAGCTTGTGTCTCACTGTCACGAATAATAGTGAACGTCTAAGCCTAACCTGAGCAGACAGCCTTTATTTACTCTCTGAATATGGGGGCATAGGTTCCTAATAGGTGACACCAATCCCCTAATAACCTTGTGCATATTCAGACACCACATTTTCTCCCTGTTTGCCTCCTGCTGCCATCACAGATTTGGCAACCCAAACCAATTTTGACATTCCAGATGTAGCTGCTCTGTTACACCAGTGCATATATGAAAACAAAAACCTCTTACTTTAAACTTGAACTATAAAAAACAGGGAAACCGCTGAGTTAGGTTTCATTCTGACACTGCTACTGTTGATTAGGATGACTCTGGAGGAACGTCTGAGTCTGAAGGTCCAGCATCCTCTAACAACAGAAATATAAAATAGAAGATACTGCACATTCAGCAGTGTGGAGTAGTGACTGGGGCTCTGAACTTTTAACGGATGGTGGTTATGTTGAAATGCTGGGTGGGGCACTTCTGTCAGTAATCTGTCAGAGACGGGTGTGCCCAGTAGTTACCAGGAGGAAGCTTGTGTTGTTTGAGAGGTGTGAACTTGCCGACCTTAGGTGGCATAGGCCCTTATTATCACTTCTTTGTTTGCTTTCCTGCTCGCCCTCTTCCTCCCTTGGTCTGCTTCAAAGTGGCTCGGCAACCCTCTCACACCTCCATCAGTCCCTAGTTGCTTCCCGAATGACCTGGGTGTGACCAGTGTTACTAATTGTTATCAGCTCCCCTCTATTCATTAGAACACCTGAAGCTGCGAACTTTGGGTGAGAGGCAACATTGATTCGATCAATGCAATCACATAAGTCACTTTATCACAGCCTGTTACTGCCTCAGCGGCCCACATCCTGCGACACTCCCCACCACCAGAAACGTGGTCGTCCCGACCACAGGCTACTCTCGGTTCCTCGCAGGCTGGACTCCTCCATTGGATCCAGTTGACCTGCGCAGCGCACCCTCACATTCTGTCGCCTCGGGTTCCTCTACTGTCCCCTCTTCTTCAACAGTCTTCTCCTCAGGCTCGGGGAGGGTACTTATTTACCCTCATAGGGATTTTTTAGTCCAGTCTCAGTGCAAAATATTGTCACACACATCCTGCAGGGCTCCCAGGTCTCATATCCCCAGCATCTAAAGAACTAAGGAAAGGTGTAAAACTGGTGCAAGACACGTAAATCAACACGTAGATTAATAACTACTGAAAGGATCAGACTGTGCAGATCAAAGACTTAACCTTTAACTCACAGAAACTTAGCACACTAACACTCACTAAAGAGAGAACACGATAAACACTGAGGTAGGAAACAGGATGCACTTTACTTGGCTCATGTGCTTTGATGATGGTCAGCGAAAAATAAATATTAGAATTAATAGCCTGTTGTAAAATGAGGCGTACAGAAACAGCTGCGTCGGCTTTTGAATTTTGAGAATTCCTAGTGTAACAGGGGACCCTGTAGCTGCGATTCTTCCTCTCTGGAGAGTGAATAAAGTTGACTCTTCGACTCCTGGTTTGGATTCTAACACTACGAGCACTAATCCTCTTCATATGTCCACAATGAGTTCCATTCCATTTTTTTCCTGTAGTTGGAAACATGCTGTGCCTCATTCCATAATAGACTGATATTAGCCAGCTCAGCTTGTACGATCCTGCGCCAGGTTTTAGACATCTGGACTTTCTTTTGCCTTGTGGTGTCCATCTCAAGGCAAATGGTTACTGGTCATGTTTCAACCTCAGCACATAGCCAAGCCAACAGAATCGAGGGGTCAAGATAGCTTGCGTGATGTTTTGGTTTCTGGTGTTTCTGTAAAGCTTGCTGTTGGAGATTTGGTGTAGCCAGAAGATGCAGCATATTCTCCTGGGGCATGCACTGTGGAAGAACTCAAGCCTGGTCTTTTCAGACTTCATGACGCACCAACACTCTGAGACGATTAGATTAATAAGTTAGGAACTTGCGCTGGAATGCAAACCTGCAAACTGTTTCATCTGAAAGATGTCCTTCCAATAGATTTTTTAAAAGCATCAACAGGATGATCTACATCCTCGGCTCTTAGGTCCTGGGATTAATTCTGAGCTGGGACACTACCTATTGCAGTGTGCATCTCCCAGTGTTTGAGTACTCCAGTTTCTGTCCTCATCCCAAAGACACGCTGGTTGTTTGATTGGTATTTGTTCAGTTGCCCGTTTCATGAGGAACAGGAGTAGGGCCCCTTCCTTCTCAATTTGCCCTGTCTGGAGTAGCTTTGCAACAATGCCACCTTCCACACATTGCGTACAAGGCTCTGAGCACCCACGGCCCCATGATATAGACATCACCCAAACTTACAAGAGTCTGCACATTTGTGTCTATGCTGGATTTGAGAATGTCAGTTACCAAACATTACTGGGTTGGAAGCAGCTGTATAGCCTTAATAGATCAATGATTGTCTGACTGGCACTATAAGATAAGATCTGATCACTTTATTGGCCATGTACAATTTCTTGTATTAGGAATTTGTTTTTTCGCATACCCCATCTTGCTCTCCATGAGACACAGACAGGGAGAGAAGCTTGGGGTCAGAGCGCAGGGTCAGCCAGGGTCAGCCCTGGAGCAGTTGGGGTTAAGGGCCTTGCTCAAGGGCCCAAGGGAGTAGGATTCCTCTGCCAGCTGTGGGATTCAAAGCGGCAACCTTCCAGCCACAGGCGCTGATCCTTAGCCACAGAGCCACCACACCACCCCCATGTAGCACATTCCTAGTGGTGTGGTATTCCCCCTGTCTGCAATATGTAATGTTCATGGCCCATGTTACTTATTCATCCTACAGCTTTTCCCAATGACTAAAATCTTCAACCTTCATGTAGAATTCTATACAGAGCTGCTATCTAAACATCTGCTAATAATGCCACTAGTGAATGAATTACCACCAATTCACTGCTCAACTGCTAGGCATAGTTCCTACACATTTATAGTATATTTCGTTTAACATGGTCCAGTAAATATCATACGAACATTCAATATTGCATGATTTAACACTGTTCTTGATTGCTCCACAGTAACGCTATCAGGCACCACTGCACTGACAGAGCACTGCATTGCGTAGGCCGCTGGTATTTACAAGAGGTTAAATTAAAACAATTTCTAAATACTCCTACATCAATACACCCTGTTAGCATATGAAGTAAAGGGTGGGAGAATCACAGTTTGGATGTAGTGACTGTGTCTACCAAGTTAACTTGAAGAGTTTAAAATGAGGGACTGGTGGTCCTCTAGGGCGAATTTGTCTCGGAGCTCAAAGGCCAGGTCTCTTCATCAGTCCTCTATCCCCCTCCTGTCAGGTGTTTGACACTCTAAACTTGAAGCCATGTCCTTATTATGAAGGGTTCCATGCTGTAGTAGGGGGCAACACAAACACAAGTCAACACTGCGGACAGCACAGACAACACGACACTGTAATTTTTCCCAGGTGATCCAGGTCTCCTGTCTGATTGCATATCCATGGAAACCCGCACTGACTGACAGGAGAGAAGGGGTGTGGCCAGCTGCCATCGCAAGGCTAGCTTACTTTGCCCCAGCTCTTAGACTCACCGCGCTAGTAAAAGCGGTCTGTATTTCACCCGGTCCACATCTTTTACTCCTCTCCACCATTGTTCTTCTAGCCACACACTGCACGCAGGATCTTTATCTTTTAGTTCTAGCTTTTTTCTTCATCCTCGTGTTTTGTAATGTAATAATCTGCAGGTTGAAGGTTTTAACAACAATAAAGATTTGGTTAACACACACGTTCACCAAACAACTCTTTTAGACATATATGGCTCCATAAAAGGGCAGGACGGTGGCGCGGCGGTCAGCATCGGTGCCTCACAGTGCTGCGGCCGAGGGTTCGATTTTTGCAGCGTGAAGTTTGTATGTTTTCCCTGTTTTCACGTGGGTTTCCTCCAGGTGCTCTGGTTTCCTCCCACAGTCCAAAGACATAATGGTAAGTAAATGGGCTTCAGGGACAACTGGTGTGAGTGTGATTTGTGTCCGTGTGTGTCGTGAGATGGACTAATGTCCCACCCAGGGTGTATCCTGCCTTGCACTCTTTGCATGCCGGTATGTGACTGACCTTGTACTGGATAAAGCTGTTTTGAAAAGAATGGAGGGACTCCACAAAACGCTTTTCGATCTAAGTTCATTGTTAGACCACAGTTATAACCATAATAACAAGGAATCCTGGGTTCATTCCCACACACCACTTGTGGACTTTTTTTCCAGACAAGAGTTATTCTCAAACTCCTGGGCTCTTCCCAATTCAAATTGCACTAAAAACTGGAGCTCATCCTGGTCTGCAATAAAAATCAAACTCTCGGTCTTTCCAGTACACAGTAATTACACGTATTCCTACAATGTGTGATTCAGGCTTTCTGAATCCCTGTTCTGGGTCATCAGGCCAGGCTGTATTCATCCAGCTACTCATGGTGGCTGTTTGAGGCTCCTTAATCATAGTCCTTCATTTCATATTTCAACTTATATGTAATTAATTATACAGATATAAGTAATACCCCCACCATTTTGTAGAGTAAAAATCCACTGGAGACCTTTTTGTCAAGCAGAAGAGGAATTTATTGTATATTTGGCCTTGCATTTTAGAGGATGGTTCCAACAGGAAAAGTTACAGCTGACCTTTTATACACTTGCTTGAGTTTCAAAAATAAAAACATAAATCTTATTTAATTTCTATTGGTTAAGCCAACTTCTAGTCCAAATCATAAGATGTCTACGTAACGGAGCTATAGCAGTGTTTTCTAAAAGCAGATAGTTGCAATTGGCCTGCTACACAAAAACAATTCTTTGGGATTCTTAAAATAAACCTTTGTGTCTGCAATCCCCTGGTCTTATTAACAGCAGAAATCGTTAATGTTGCAGCTGGTGTTTTGCTTAATAGGGTGTACAGAGAAAGAATTTAATTTCATAGTACTTATTCCTTTCACTGAAGACAAAATAACTCATCCAACCAAGTTATTTCTCACCATGTGAGATGCCTCTAAGAACCATTCTCCATTTCTAGCTCTCTTCACAGCTAGCAACTGCAACCTTCTGTCACTTCCCCTCACACTTACCCTATTTCCATTTCATTTCTTCACTGTCTAGTTCCTGCTGAGACTCTTACATCTGTATCTGCAGCTGCCTGATTAGCATTCTGAGAGCATGCATTAGGTTCTGGTTCATCTTGCACAGATATCTGTTTTTGCCTTTTCCCCTTTTTCATCCTTTTCAGTTGTCACATTTCAAAGGAAACAAAGCTTCCTAAACTTCCTACTTCCTTTAACATTAATTCAGCTTCCCATTGTCCTTGTGCACCTTTGCTCTAACCCTGACTTACATTCTCAATTTCTCCTTCAGCTTTCTCGACTCGTTTTCCATTTTCTACAGCCATTGGTAATCCAACGACAATGTAAATGGTTTTCCTCAAACACCCTTCGGATTGCATTGTCTTTGTCTTCACTTTAATTCTTCCTACACTTCCAAGATGTCACCCCTTAATTTACGTAGTTGGTTACCTAGCTAGACCAGATGGCTAACCACACTCACATTACCGTCTGCTTACACTCACATACAGAGCTCTTTACACACTGTCGTGGAATTTCACCAAAGAAGAGCCAGGAGAGGTGTTCTCATTCACTCAGTAAGGTCTTTATTTATATTGCAGGATGGGAAAGAGCAATCACTGGTCTGTGCAGAGAAGTGAAGGCCGATTCAAAAGCAAGCAAGGAGAGCCCCTTGTTTTCTATCTTTTGATATAAAAGCTGATGCAACACTGTCACGATCGTTACTCCTCCTCTTAAGGGCGCTCCAGCCCTTCCTCGTTCTGTCCCATTCCCCACACCTGTTCCTTATTCCAGCCCCTCTTTAGTTCCACCTTTAAAGCCAGACGCAGGCGTTTGCCCGAGGCTTCTCATTGATTTCCGCATCGTGAGAGCCCGGGGTCCTGCCGCGTCTGGCTCCGTTATGGTTTTAGTTTCCTGTTCCTGATTCCCTGCCCCGCCGGTCCCGACCCGGTTCTGGTTTTAACTTCTGATGGATCCCCTGGTCTTGGACTAAACCTCCTGTCTTGGATTCCCCCTCTGGATTTACCCTTGGATTGTTCGCCCTGGATTCACTCCCCCCGGACACCTGCACTCCTCGGACACGCCCCCTGTCTCCCGACCCTTCTCCTGCATGACTATTTTCCCAATTGTATCCTCACATTCAGGATCGTGTCGTCCGCATAGGGCCCGGAAAGAACTGTTCGTGACAAACACTTCAAGGACAGGCGAAGCAGTAATTTTCCATTCCTTATAGGTTTTTGCTTCAAGCAAAGAAGAGCAGTTATTCAAATAGTTTCTCATACTCCCTTTTTCAAGCAGCAGTGATAAACATTATTAAAACACCCCATGCCCTTGACGAGTTGGGTGCTATCACACTTTGTTCTAAGTATCCAGCTGCTTCTGCAGCACAGCTCTGTCCGTAAACAACATTTTTTAGGATAAAATACTTTTTCTCAGTAACTTTCCATTACATTTCCATCCTTTTTATCCTTAAATATGTTCACACCACAGAGTCCTCATAGGGGTCACCTGGTGGGTCCCAGGGCTCCTCAGAGTCTGTTCTGAGCAGTGCATATTGATGCGTAAACATTTTCATGACCATAGATCGAAGCATAGGAATAATACATGTCATACAACAGCACAACAGCAAAAGCACTAGAACAACAGGCATGAATAGCTTTAAGAAAAACAGTCCCCATGACCCAAATAATGATTTTAACCATGAAAAGAAGGGAAACTCATTACCAATGCCCCGTTCTTGATTTACCCTGTTCTTAAGCTCTTTCAGCTGGTGTATGCGAGGGTGAGGTTACCATGGTCATCATCATTAGCAGGGATATAGGTACAGCACGAATCGCCTATCAGAGCACACACCCCTCCAGAGGCTGCGTTCTGGAGGTCTAGCACAAACCTATTTTGCAGCCCCATTAACCTGACTCCTCTTAATTCTTATTTGCGTCAAGGCCATCCAGCGTTATATTAATAAAGGAGTACATTTCATAGCGGGTTATTTGCAGCCAGCGAGCATTAGGTACGGATTGGATACTCAGACCCGATGAGAAAACCATTTCCGCTGCTGAGAATAGTCTATAATCATCTGGGATCCCTACCATACATGGGGAATACCTTTCTGCCCAGGTTAAGGCCCTCTTGGCTAGGGTTCCCTTCTGGGTGGTCAAGGGTTGGGTGGAGTCTAGCAAGTGGGAGTCTGCCGTAACTACTAGGATTGGGTGATGCAGGGTTACGAATGCACAAACACCCTTCCACTGAGGAGGAAGGCTATCGTACAGCTTTGCACCACATTGTCAATATCAGTCCATTAACACCATGGTTCCATCAGACAGGGTATGATTGGTAGTAGTAAGATTACAACCTAGAGTTCGTCCTAGGGATGGACCCTGACCCTTGTTTTCATAGCAATGTGAGTGGTAGATCATGGATGGGAGGTGAACTACTATTTTGACTGGGGAGTCAGTCCAAGTAATGTGTTTCATCATGTGATTCCAAAAACGGGGGGCACTCGGGTTTTTTGTCGCTGGTGTAAGACATGTGAAGACTGAAACTCAACCCTCATGCAGTAGTGTCAGACATGTTGAAGCTTAGTTCAATGGAGCCTGGGACATGTCCTCTGGACCCATTTATTGTACTGTAGTTGTACCCCTCGGAGTAGGCCAATGAGGTTAGGACAAATCCTCCGGGGTCAGGCCTCTCGCAACCTCTCGAAATCCCGCAACTAAACTTATACACTCAGAGAAAATACTTGCAACCAGCTGAGGGATGAGCCTTCCTGGTGAGGCTGTGGAATGAGGCATTAGAGAATACACATAACAGGACGCATTTGGTCGAGTACTTTTCGCAGTATAGTTCATGTCACGGCACCACAAATTGTCCTGGAAATCAGCATGATCGGTCTCATTCAGTCAGTCCAGCAGGGAAACAACCTCTCTCTTCCGTCTGCTTTTCGGAACTGGAGTAGTGCCGTTTTGGCCTCCAGTAGTCACAGAGTCAGTTGTCAACAGAATGGGGACGATGATGAACAGACTGAGGGAGACGAGTCCACACAGGCTTCTACCGAGTGAGCACCCCAAGCGTCGGAATGGGTACCAAAGACGCTGAGACGTCATCATTGCTCTGATACGTCGTCTACTTGTAGATCGCCGGTCACCTTCTTGCAGTGGGACGCATGGATCCAGAGCACTCTTTCTGCAACCTTCACGGCAGTGGTGGTGGTCAGGAGCACCTGGTATGGGCCTCTCCACCTGGGCAAACACCACTTTTTCCTCCTGAAGCCCTTCACCAGGATCCAGTCTCCTGGCTGGAGGGCGTGGCAGTAGTCTTGGTCTGGAGCCGGTAGGGGAGCTTTTACCTGTTTGTGAATATCACTGACAAGTTTAGACATTTTTTCGGCACTAATACAAGAAATTAGTATACAGATATACCCTGATAAACTGGCATCCCATCCAGGTACTTTGCTTGCCAGTTTATCAGGGTATATCTGTTCACTAATATTCAGCAGTGCACTAATTGTTGTTGTTTTTCATTGATCGGTGAATATTTCTTATAAGAGTGCTGCATAGGTGTATGTAATACAATGACTCCTTTTGTAGTATTGTCTTTAATTTCCTTCTTCATCACATGTAGAGTCCATACAGCTGCTGGTGAAGTTTTAAATCACTTTATTGGCCATATACAATTTCTTGCATTAGGAATTTGTCTTTTCCCATATCCCAACTTGCTCTCCATAAGACACACAGACAGGGAGAGAGAAGCTTGGGGTCAGAGTGCAGGGTCAGCCATTTATACAGCACCCCTGGAGCAGTTGGGACCCAACGGAGTAGGATTCCTCTGCCGGCCATAGGATACGAACCAGCAACCTTCCAGCAACAGGCGCAGATCCTTAGCCACAGAGCCACCACACCACCCTTTGATCCACACTTCTCATTGTTTTTATTGTTTGCATTGCTGGTGCTTCTTGAGCAAATATTCTGTTATTTTTTCTCCTTTTCTAAATAATCAGAATCTAAGTAATCAAACCCCACAAGTAAATGAGCAAAAACCTAAACTTGAAACAATACCTTATTCAGAGGTCTCAGGAAAAATCCCCACTCTCAAAAATAGTATAAGTCTTGGCTTAACTGGACATGATTTAGAATGTTGACATCTTTTCATGAGCAATTTATGAAGGCGTCTGGTACCCTCATTAACACCACAGTTTTTCCATTCTGCTGAATTACGCAGACCCTGTAACAGAGCAATGTTGAATCATTGTACACTGTACTGCAGCACCAGTCCTTCAAATATTCTTGAATTGTGGTTCCCTCGGGTACACTGCTTGCAATGCCAAAAGGAATATGGAACATGTTCTGCTTTTACTTACTGCAGCTTTTTAAGAGACAGCTCAACTGAGTCGCTCCCTGCAGGCTTCATATGATTACTAGCCAGTATATTTGCCTCCAAACCTAAAATTTTACAAAATGTTGGAACAATTGCAGGAGAGAACTACAGAATGTAAGTTTTCACCAGCTTACAGTATATACAAGTAAAGTTGTGTTTCTCAGGGTAGATAAAAAGGCACACGATCTGGAATTTTCCAGATTCTCTGACTTTGGTTCACTGACTAATGTTTTGATACCCAAGAACGCATGTTCCTGCCATCTGAATTCTTGCAGTACTCCTTAGTGTTCAAAGATGGCAGCCACATCTGATGAGTAGTGTCTTGTCTGATCACAGCACCACTCAGGCTATAACACCCTGGAGAAGACCATACTTTCAGGGCTCATCTTGAGGTTTTGCAACTGGAGTTGAGTTGAAATAGAACATTTACATATGTCTCCTGTGATAAACGCTGAACAACTTTGAAGGTCAGAAGGTTGAAACTCATCTCCTGAACAACCACAGAGTCTTCTGTTTTTTTGTTTGAAAAGTGGCATGTTATCTCAATCTTGGTTTAATGGGATTTAACTTGGAAGTTGGAAATTTTTTAAGCCATTTGGTCACCCGGATTAACTCCCATCACAGTTTCTCAGTTTGCTGAATGACTTAGACTGTGTAGTAGAACAAAGGTCATTGGTTTCCTTCAATGCTGCATCATTATACACTGTACTGCACTACCAGCTAGGCATATTATTACTTCTCTCCTGGAATTTAAAACAGTTTAATGATCCATATTACTGACGTATCAGAACTACTGCCTCAGGGTCTCATATGGCCTCAGATGTTTCTAATTTGGAAACAAGATATTTTGAAAAGCACTTTGTGCTCATTACTTCTTATAATGAGCATTATTGGACTATGTTAACATGGCAAAGACACACTGATGTTATCTTTGTCATTTGATATGGCATTGGCCTTGTTGGAATTTAAACATATTCTTCCCATTACAGACCATTAACTTTTTTTTTCTTCTGTTGGATGTTTGTTAGTGAACTTTTTGGAATGTTGGAAAAGCTTTATCTGCGTATTTTAATATCCTCACTGCTGTTACATGCCAGCTCTTAAGTAGAGTCATCCTAATCACCAAGTGCCCAGACTCAAAAATATTTGTGCTGACGAGGACATTTAGGCTGTTTTGAAATATGAACTTTAACAGTGATTCACAGAAAAGGATTACTTTTACCCTATGAAATCAACAGAGTTGAAACCTCAAGATTCAGATTGTTTCACCAATCAAAAATTCCTAAGGGTCTTTGTTTTTGAGTTACTTTATTAATGGTTTTGTATTTAATCTATAGCTGCAATGTAATGTTTTTTTTCTTATTAGAAACAGGGCCTTGTTTTAATCTATCCGCATATCTAATCTTGATTCTTATGCAATCGTAACAGATGTGATTCCAGATGAGTGTTTGTTTTTTACCATTTTTAAATGGAGATAAATGTTTTTCTCAGGCGGAAAGCTTGGACTAAACATCAGATTTTGAAATGAACAACTAATGAAATTCAAATCTTTTTACCCGTGATTGGAAGTCAAAAGTGTAACTCTGTGTGCTGTACCACAGCTTGTGTCCCCTCAATCCTGTTTTTCTTAAATCGGGTCTGAGTTCCCTGTAATTCTTCAATTTGGCAGCTTTTCTCTAGTTTCTTTTCTCCTTCTTTTCTCACTGGTAAATATTTATTTGCACTCGTGCGCATAGTAAATGGTTACTGATAATCTCCTGTTTATTTTTTATGATTTCTACCGACTACCAATTACTGCAGAGAAGTTTAGTCACACACACACACACCCCTAGAGCGTTGCGCTATTTCCTTGACTAGATACATTTCAGGACATCCTGACCACATGTCATTGTAAAAGTGTGATAGAGTCAGCGTTTCTCAAGTGGAGCTCAGGCCTCCTCTCCTTCTGGGCAGAGCTGCATCTTGGCTCTGAAGATACTATTTTTAAGTGGACCGAGTTTTTGTTATTCTTACAGTGATTCCATTAGCTGTTTTAACTCTTCCACGAGGTCCGGCTCGGGGCTCTCCGGGTGCTCTGGACTCAGCTGGTCACGCCAGCCCCAATCACCTTCAGTGGGGTACATTCGTGGTAGCAGACCGCTCCACAGTGACATCCTTTCCCAAGTTGGGAAACAAAAACTGAGGACGAACTCGCTTGTCAACGTGCATTTCATTACATCCCAAACTAGAGAGTATAGGGTGGGTAAAAACAAGAAAAACATTTGTTATTTTATGAATAAGAAAGAGGAGTTCAAAGACACACTGTACACACTGGTCTAAATGTTTAATCTTCTGAAGTTCGTGAATCTAAGTCAACAGAGGTACATTAAATATACTGTAACGCAACAGGGGCTCAGGCGGGCACCCTTGCCACATTAGGTCGGCCCCCCACCGTCAGGGGCTCAAACCCAGGACTCCCACGTCACTCAACAGGGACCCAGCCCGGTGAGCCAAAGAGAGATCTCTCTTTGGCTCACCGGGCTGGGTCCCTGTTGAGTGACGCCAGAGTCCTGGGTTTGAGCCCCCGACGGTGCGGGGCTGACCTTATGCGACAAGGGCGCCCGCCTGAACCCCGAAGCGTTACATTGGTGTGAGAAGTGGGATGGGATAGCCCTTCGCCGAGGACGGCAAGTTAAGCGGGGGAGAGTGTAACGCATACGGCCGTCAGTGGTGTGTAAGAGCCAGCGTTCCAGAGCAGGTGATCTCTCTTTAGCTCACCAGGCTGGGTCCCTGCTGAGTGACGCGGGAGTCCCGGGTTCGAGCCCCCGACGGTGGGGGGCCGACCTAATGCGGCAAGGGCGCCCGCCTGAGCCCCCGTTGCGTTACAATACAAATATTAGTTACAAAACACGTGTTTTCCAAAGTGGGGGGGGGTATTATAGAAACCAACGGTGAAAACCAGTTTACACGCAAGAAAACTAATCTCGTGGAACGAGAGCACACACTTCAGGATCCCTGTTTGTGAAAACGCCGCCTGGCGCTGAAGAGCCCTGAGGAGACTGATGCAAAAAGGGATATTTTACCGACGCTTCCACCCCCGACCCAAGCCAACAAGTCACGTGGCTCTTCCAGGAATTCGCCCCTCGGACTCGGTATAGAAATACTACTCCGGCACCTACGCGTTCCAGTCCACTTCTGACTGCTTTCTCTGCTGCCTCCGTACGAAGTATGGCCCAGACTCCCACCCAGACCACATTCAGCAGGAGCAAGCTGAAAAGACGAGCTAGCAGAGAGGTAGGGAATCACTCCTGCACCACATGCTAACGCGGGGAGCGCTATCTGTGCCGAGTGTCTTGCAGAAAATAACTGATATCGTTATTGTTGTAAGGGCATTATTGTTCCAGGTGATAGCCGAAGTGTTTCCTCTTTTTACCTGTTTCAGAGTGTTGCGATCTTTTGCAACCAAGCCGGTTTGAGGCATTTGCCCTTCTCGATTTGCTTGTTCTAACTACTCATACAAATCACAGACGTTTAATTTTCTTATCCATTTTGACCGATTTTCGTTTTAGTGCACACTAATGCACGCAGCGCATTTTTTTGAATCGCACCCGTGGTATGCAATGGAAGAAAAAAGTATTTAATCTCATTTCTCCAACGGATGTTCACTATTAGTACTGTGGGGGTAAAAATGGTTTATTCAGCTCTGTGTTTTTGACATTGAAGATTTGCTGAAGATGCTTTTGGTCAACCTAGCAAGTAGTATTAACGTGCAATGGAACAAATGGTGTTAATTACCTTTTCGTTTTCATCAGGCACCTATAGTGGCGAGAAAAAAGGTGTGCCTTCACATTTTTTTATCCTTTAAAAATCTGTTTTGTGTGACATTTTTTAGTTTTCAAACTCGGGTCATGTCTATAAATATAGCAGTGGCCTCTTCCGCAAAAGATATTTAAAAGCATTAAAATCTTAAAGTTAAACTTACTCAAAATGAGATCATAAACTAGACTTAATTATGTGGTTCTGATTTATTTGCAAATAGGCATTATGGTGACTTATAATAATAATAATAATAATAATAATACATTCATATCTATTAGATGAGGCACATGCTGTCATTTTTTCTTGCTCCTTACCAGTAAAAAAGAAGAATTGCTAATTAATTTTGCAGATTTTCTTTGTAACACAGTTAACTGCTAAAAACAAATGACAATTTCATCCAGTTTTTATTGATTAAAAGTCTTGCCTTTTTTACCATGTGAAGCTGAAATAATGGTATGCCCTGTTGGGGGTATGAACTATACTCCCAGCAACCTGTCTTGAAAAGACAAAACAAAAGCAACTATTTTGGATTTCTGATCCCATAAGATCATGTACAAAGCAAAGTCAAATTGTTTGATAATTTATCAAAAGTACAAATGTACCTGTTCTGTATCGGCATGGGGAGTATGCAGGATGTTTTAAAAAGTTTTCTTTTTTGTCCATTTAAGAACAAACTAATAGCCCATCGGGGCTTTCTGAGATCTTAGCAGGATCCCCAAGATCACAGCTCTTGGGGCCTGGACAACTAAATCAAGAGAATAGATCACTTGAGTCTTTTGATGAGAATGTGGAGCCGTTTCCTTTTTGCATTGAGAGATTCAAACATTTCCTCCTAGCTAATGATGTCCATGTAGCATTAGGGTGGTGGTGATGAGAGCTCAAAGGATCTAAACAGGGAAGAGTAAAACTTATTCCCAAATGAGATGGAAACATCTGCAATAGAGTTTGCAATCTGCAAGTTTCATCAACATGCTTGTGATCAGAATTATGATCAGAATCATGTGTCCACCCTCTTACCATTGTCTTGATCCTTAGAGCTCTCAACTTTACAGGGGAACAGAGGTGGACCCCGTTCTGTCCTGGGTGCTGGGAGATCGCAACCAACAGAGTCTGAATCGTGACCTTTCCATGCAAGAAGACATGAGCCCACAGGGCCCAGTGGGAGCTGTATTGTGAGGCATTTATTGTGTCCCTTCAAAAGGGCACAGCCCCGTGCTGGAAAAACTGCATGTGGGCCTTTCTGTCGAACAAAGGCTGTGGCTATTGTTGTGGTTTTAATGCAGTTGCTCCTGGTAGTGTCAAGAGCCACAGACAGATGTTTCCTGCCTGCAGCAGTTTATGTAGCCATTCATAAGCGGTAAAACCCTGACCCGCGAATTTGAGCTATAGGCGACCGCAGTACGTGGTTCGCTGGCCAAAGATAGTCGATGGGTAGCACTTGTGGTGCATTAGTTCTCCGTGAACCGATTGCTGCATTTAATCTCTCTACTGTGCATGTTTAAATCGCTAGATATGGAATATTAATATGGAATTTTACAACGAAAAGGAAATTTCGGTAGCTGAGCATAAAAATAACAGGAGCACAATGTCTCTGAACATCATATCCTCATAAGCAATATTAATTTAGGAATATAAATATATAGGTTTCAGCTGCAATTGAATTGGGACTATTCTTCACACCTGAAACATTGCGTTTCTTGTCTTCCCTTTTCAGCATGGAATAAACCTTTAGTTGTTCCTTTGCAGCCTATGCATGCTAACGCAGCTACCGACTTGATCTCTCAGTTCTTAACTGAGAAGGCTTAGGTGAACTTTACATCTATTTTTATTTTTATTAAACCAATTGTAAATATGACGTTTACATTGACGTTTTTAATAATTTTATATATCACAGGATATTTACATGACATTCACGATCACTTAAGCGTACGGAGGAGTGTGAGATGTCAAGGACAGACTCACAGAGCAATCTGGAAGGGTTAACTGTCCAGCCATTGGAAAGGGTGCACTTGAAGCAGCCACAAATAAATAAAAAATACACTTTTTTCTCTCCTGATCATCTCTAAGAAATTGTCACATTTCACTTCCTTGTGTAACAATCATGACGTTTTTTTTTTAAATATGAAACTTCTTAATTTTTGAAGAATTTGTTACCAATACATTTCTGAGCGCAGTTAACAATATTAATTTATTTATCTACAGTGGATATATGTATTTAGCTGGTTGTATCAGGGTATTAATGTTATATATCGCAGCATTTAAATGTTCAATTCACATTCGTGTTCTCATAGTGGGGTACTGGGGACCCCCCAACTCCCCCAGAAAGACAAAGGTGATAAAGGTGTTAAAAATTCAAAGGGGTGCCATGTGGCAGAGTTCAGCACATTTTAAATTAATAAGACGCTATGATCTTAGGATCTCGGAGTTTAAGTGCAAAAACATTTCACATAACAAAACTGTGAAAGAAGCAGACCTTAAATTTAGATCGGGTATTTCTGTACGTGTCCAAACAATTCAATGAAATAAACTGCTTGTGAGAGCAAGGTGACTTTCTGCTCAATCACATGAGAGCTACAGTACAGTCATACAGATTATAAATTCCTGAAGCAACATGAGCTGTTCGTCAAATTCACCTACTTTGCACAGAGCATGACTTCTGAAAAGGTACCTTTTTCTCTCGTGCAAACCCATCAAAGGTTTATTTTTTATTATTCCGAAACTTGGGACGATATGCCTCAGGGACTCATTCATAGTATAATCAAAACAACCCCCCCAGACAGACAAAGGTAATAAAGGTGTTTCACGAGGAATGACAACGCCCCAAAAACCCGAACTTTAGTTAAATAAACTCCATTAAAAATTAAATTAAAAAAGGATAAAACATTATAATTTTTTATGAAGTACAGTATATAAACTTTATAATGTTAGGACAAGCACATTAAAACTATAACCCACTGTCACCAAGTTAAAGACTTTGATGCATAAAATATTTATGAAGAAGGTAGAATACTGTTGTGTACTTTTTTTAGATTTAGCTACCACTACCATCTACTGTGTATACATTAGGTGTGTGTTACGCTATACTACTGTTTTTATTTTCAGCTACCAAAATTTACTTTGGAATTTTCTCTATGTGGATGTAAACCTGAAAGAGGCACATCACGTACACAAGCTACAGTATAATATTAAATTATTTTTTACATATCAAACTGAGCAATCTTGCTTTTAAAAAATATACTTACTTTATAATTAGCTTAATATTTAACATGCTGTAATACACAATTTAAAATTAATAAAAGTCTAAACAGTATACAACTTACATTTAAAAATATCTTTAAAAAAATCGTCCCTCAGCATTGACTGGGATTCGAAACCAGGCAACAGCCCAAATGCTCCACATGCCACGTTAAGCTTTTCCTGCTCCACCTAGCAGTTTTACAAAGTAGTGCAATCACACAACTCACTATGTCTAAAATAGTGCATCTACCATGCAGATCCCGAACTGTGAACTAATTAGTATCCCTCTGAATGGCTGGATCTGTAAAACATCTGTGTGCGCAAAGGAACTGTGAAGCTGAACCCAGAGGTTTAATTTCCACAAACATTCCTCACACACGCAGTGTGTTCAGTTCAATAGGGTACCAAAAAAAAACCATTATAAAGTCAAAGGCATTTTGTTCTTTTAAATGTTTAAAATGCCATAATTTTATTGCCCTTAAATGGATTTGGCTGTGGTTTCAAGACTCATGGACAGGATTTTTTTTAATGTACTGTAACAATCATGGAGCTCGGAGACTCCTAAAACTACGTAAAAAACCTTAAGGTTCCACTTGTGTCCTTTTGTTCTTGGTTTGCCGTTTATTATGAAGAAATTATTTTTCATTGCCCTTGAGGATTTTGCAATACTTGAATCAGGTTTCTTCTTAATCGTCCCTGTGGGAGATCAGATTAAGCTTTTTAACAATTAATTTAGCTTGTCAGAACAAGACATTCTTTTGAGACTTAGAATGGATCGTCCTCTATGAACTAATTCCTGAAAAAGAGTATATGTTTTTTAATATAGTTACCAACATTGTACACAATATTCTATGTTAGATTTTATTATTGCATAATACAATTCTAAACATAACACCCCTTGATGGAAGAACATCCCACATTATCTAGAGGTGGAAAATTGTCAGCATAAACGCTTTTTCATAAATATCATTTTCAAACCCAGGTATTTCAGTCAATTATAATAATTGCTTTGTGGGTGAAACAAGCTGCATTTTTCAATATTAATCGGCAGCTCATCTTTTGCATTTCCTTGTCTATTGTTCTGTCTTACAGTTTCTGAAAAAGATGTGTTGAGCTCAAGCATGTGTTTGCTTGGTTTTGTCACAGACATTTTAACTAATGTTTGCTGATTTGACATAGCACAAAAGTCACTCATTTCCTCAGCTGCAGTATAATGGAGGTTATCTTGATAACACCTTCACTGCAGGCTCTCAGAAAAATGTGTGCTAAAAGCTGACTCCAGGCGTTGACTGAAACATTAACCTGGCTTGAGCAATCTTTATTATTTTAATTGCAGTATTATGTTTTACATTTTATAGAGTTAACTCAAAGAAAATGACATTACTTTTTTAAAACCATGTCTGTGAAACACGATTGCTCTTAGTCATTCTATGTTTGATAAACTGGAGCTTTACGAAGGTTTGTAAATTAAAAAGCTTTGCAAAGATGGCTTAAGTAAAAATTCTTGGTCATTGTCTGTTCTTGCCATTGCTCCAGTTGTAACATGCCACTTGTAAAGACTTGTGCTGTGTTTTATTTTTTCCCAGCCCAACAGCCTCCAGACCTCTGATGGCAGAACACTTGTGATCGAAATGACCCCCAAACCAACAATCTGTGTGAAACACACCCAGAGAATTGAAGGTAAGATACAGTGAAGGACAGTGCAGTGATTCTGAACTGAAACTGATTTGCAGGGTGATGTATCAGGGTGAACCTGTTATCTCACTCTGCAACTCACAGCTGGCAACACACAGAAGCCCAGCAAGTGTGAGCCTGGTCAGTACCTGGATGGCAGACGTCTTGGGAAAGCTTAGGTTGCTGCTGGAAGAGGTGTTAGTGAGATCAGTGGGAGCTATACTGTTAAAAAGGCTGTGTCCTTTGGATGAATCTAAAAAAATGAGGTCCTGACTCTCCGCAGTCATTAAACATCCCAAGGCGTTTCTCAAAAAGAGCAGGGGAGTTATCCTGCCTGTCCTGGCAAAATTTACCCCCTGGCCCTTACCAATCATAGCCTCCTAATAATGCCCATCTATGAATTGGCTTCATCACTCTGTTCTCCTCCCCACTGATATCTGGTGTGTGGTGAGAGTACTGGTGCACTATGACTGCCGTCGAATCATCCAGGTGGGGGCTGCACACTGGTGGCGGTGGAGGGGAGTCCCCATTACCTGTAAAGTGCTTTTAGTGTAGCGTCCAGAATAGTGCTATGTAGGTGCAGGGAATACATGGGAATAGACAGCACATTTGCTTCTTCAGGCAGATTATAAAATGAATATTACTGTAATTACAGCTGCTGTAGTCAGGGAATACTGAGCAATACAAAGAACAAGGATACTGCCTCCAGGACCTAGGACAGCTGTGTAAACACTCCCAAAAAATGCTGTATCATCCTTTGTGAATGGAATGCTTTCCTCCTCGGATGCCAAACAATGCCAAACAACTGTTAAAACACCAGACCACATGCACATGTTTCTTCCCCCACAGGGATAGTGAAGGTGCACCACATAAAAGGATCGGATAACAACACCCATGTGGCTTTCTGCTTTCAGAAGAACACTGACTACTATTACCCCTTCGTCAAGGACAGCAAGCTGAAGGTAGGAGAGGATTGTTTATTCACACTTAAATGCAAACTGTACTGCAGATGAGTAAAAAAACATGTAGGTCTGAAGAATTCGATCACATGGTGGGTCTTGGCACAGCTCTGTTGTGCGCCTGGAGGCCTGTATTGATTGATCTCCAAATACGGTATCCAGATCCAGCTGCAAGACATCTCAGAATAAATAAAGCGGTTGCCTGTAGGTCTTCAGGATGTTTCTGTGCTTTCCCACAGCATTCCGCCCCAGGGATGAAAATGAAACAGATCTTGGGCAAGAGGCAGAACCGCTTTATGGCTCCTTAACTGCATCGAACCTTGCTACAGATGCAGCCATTCAAAATGCGCGGGCCATACCGCATTATTTTCCGGTACGCTGTACGCAGTCTACCGCGAGTTACCGGTAAATACCGCGAGTTACCGGTAAATACCGCTAGTTACCGTAAATTCTCCTATAATACTGCAAGCAAAATAATAGTATCCGGAATTTCCGCAAGGTGGAGCTAATAAAGCTCAACCTCTCATGTTTGAGCTGTCGCCATCAAAGTCTTTAACGAAGATATTACTAATAGTATTAATAATGAATGACCTTGGACAAGCTGTAAGTGTAAACTCAAAGTATTGCCCTGGTCCACATTCTTTTTTTCATTGACCGTCTTTGTAAAAGTAACACCACAGCATTTCGCAATCACGCATTTGTTTCCAATCATGCAAAGTACAGTAATTTTTGAGAATCGATTCACCATGCCTTTCACATGCTCATAAAAGAGATTGATTTAGGAACATAAACATATTACCGTATGCAAACTGTACTGTATGCAGTATGTATATGTATATTTAATGTCTTAACTGTGCCCGTTTAAGTATTGAATATTTATATGGAATTTTACCACTGAAGGGAAATCTTAGTGCCTGAGCATAAAAAGAATAGGAGCATACTGCAACGCGTGTGAAGGCCATAAACGATATTAATTTTGGAACTTAAACATACAGTATATGGCTGGTCTCGGTACTTTAAAGAAAACATACACGAAACATGGTTTCATTATGACCAGAATCGGTCTTGAGATATTTTTAACTTGATTTACAGTATTTGAGAGGTATCTCTTGACACCGATACTACGTAAATACTGCTCACGTATACTGAGATTTTTTTCTCCATAATAAGCAGCAGTTTCCCTTTAGGCCTCTGAAAACACCACCTTCTACCTTGTGAATACCAGTACCTCCTAATTGTCTAAAGGCTTTATTTCTTAAGAGCATGACATTAAAAACTGCTCAACTTTACAGCTGCATGTTTGCTTGCAGCATTCCAATACCTCTCAAGCAGTGAAAACAAATAACCTGCTGCAAAGCTGCTTATTATGGAGAAAAAAATCTCAGTTACATTCCCAGATCATAATCATTAGCTTTCCCAGCTGCAAATAACTACAGGTACAAAGAGACAATGTTCAGACACTCAAAACAACCTGCTGAAACATGAAACCAAGGAATTGTCTTCAGAGATGTTTATTGTCTGGCATACCTCAGGATAACACAAAACCTTCCATACAGCCAGAACTATACGGTGTACTGAGAAGAGAGATAATATACAAAAAGAAATCATTTTCAGACCACCATGACAGCAGAACATGAACCCTGTACTGTGCACTTAATACTTGAAGATAACGATTTGTGTGACAAACAAATTAACAAAGTCCATATTGGTCCTAACAAGGTCCCAAACCTGAATTTAAGAATAAAATATCCTTTGGGGGATGATATTTCCCAAAGGCAGATGACCCCACCTGTTGGTTTAAACGAAAAAGGTTTTGTAGAGTAACAACTTCTTTCAACATCAGGTTTGCCCTCGCTAACAGCAGGCTTTACAGCTATTGTTTGTTTGGTAAATATGGATTTACAAACTACATTATTAACCAAACCATAAAAAAAAATCTCGACACCGACACGTTAATTGTTTAAACCTTTATGCAAAAACAACAAAGGAATCATATCTCGCCACTTGGCAGGGTGTTATGATGAAATCATGTCTTTGTTGTTGGGGCGACTTTTTTGGTAGTAATATGATGATTAATATTACTAAGTAACATTCTTTAGTATAAAAGTTTTTTTATTATTGTTATAGAGAAACATCAGATTTTCCCTGGTTCAGAAAAAAGACGATTAAAATCTGTAATCTTTCCACTTGTATGTCATCGGAAAATACAAGAAGTTTCTGCTTTGTGCTAAGACATTAACGAGTACAATCCCCCTCTCTGCGGGAGTGCTGGCTGTGACAAATTAAACCGGTTTCACAGGTGTTTTCAAAGTAGGAAGTACAGTACTTACTAGTTAAGAAAGCTAGGCTACTCAATGAAATCGCTTTAACATGCTAATGCGTTGGTGTAACATTCCGGGCGTGGCAAGCTTCCAATGTCAACTCGACAACGTATTCTAGCCCTAAATGAATTAATAGCAAACATGGTTTACATAAAATACATTTTTCCAAGAAAGTTTATAATAATAATACGATCTATAGTTGAAATCTGAGCCTAAATATAAAGAAAAAGCATTTTCAGAGAGCAATCACGCTGTGTTTATGTAGAAAAAGCGATTAGGTTTATGAGCAATCTAATTACCTATTCGCTTAAAACGCTATATAAAATAAAGTTTATTTAAAGATGAATGATAAGTGTCGCAGTTTAAATAATTTTCGTAGTAGGGCTTGGACAGATTCCAAGTGCATTTTTGCAATTTATGTTGCATTGTCCAATGTGCTGCTGTAATACAGTTTAAAATACAGTAAGTCTAAACTGTATCAGCTTTATTTATGGGTTGCAATTTAGAAAAAGTCAAAAACCGCACTCAAAATGCAATTTAGAGCTTTCTGGCAAGAGGAGACACCCAAATTAATAATGTAACATGCCACTGTTTGTGCATGAACAAAGTTATACTGCAATTTTCCTTAGATACGCAATTAAAAAAAATAAATTTTTTGAATCCCCGGCGGAACACATTCCATAAGAATCAGCGCTTTTATATATCGCCTTTAAACACATATATTTAAACACGCGTTTACGATTTAAATCAAAATGCGATTCAAATCAATATAAATGTTTATTTTGTAACGCATAGGTGACTATTCATTGTTATTAAAAAGACTTAAATTCGATCATGTTGTGATATTTAGAAATATAAATTTGTTTGGTGCGAGTGAGGTTTTATTTAATCTCTGACCAAGGGAAACGTTTCATTTCCTCAAAGAAATGTTTGTTAAAAAAAGAAGTCATAGTTCCAGTGGGATTCGATCACAGACCATGTGACATGGGAGTCAGGAACCTAACCCACAGCGCCACCGGCGTGGTCACATGGAGAGTGTGTAAAAAGCACTACAGAAACATTATACACAGAAGCATAAATTACCTTACACTCAATTTAAACACAAGCTGTCTTTAGCCCTCTAAGCTGGTTCATACAGAAATGTAGAGAACCAGGCTCAGAACAAACAGCTTCATTAGCGAATACATATGCAGGACAACTGGAGAAGACGTTTTACAGTGGATGGATTTTTAGAAACATCCCATCAGTGACATCACTGAAGTCAACTCCTAGGTAACTGTCGTGTGGATAGTTTCACAAGAATCAGACAAAGGTTTAAGCATCGCTTGTTCTAGATAAAACTGCAAAAAAAAACAACAACCCATAATGTACTTCTTTGCGGCTCTGTTTGCCCAAATCATATATTCACAACGTGAAATTAGAAAATAATATTACGTAACCAAAATCCGCAATATGGAAACAGAACCTGTGTAATTGTTGACAGATGATGTACTCGTAACATTTTTACAAGACGAACTACAACATTTAAAAAATGACTTGTATGTACTTGATATCTCTAATCAATCCACGGCGATATAGTTAAAGCAGAGTCCCCGCACTGCATTAAAACGAAACGAAAACTAAAACGCCCTGAGCATATCGTTTCGCGCTTCTTATCAGTTGCTCAAAAGTAATTTGACCGTATGAAATGCATAATATAAACCTAGAAACATATACGTGAGCAGTATTTATGTAGTATCGGTGTCAAGACATACAGTACCTCTCAAATACTGTAAATCAAGTTGAAAATATCTCAAGACCGATTCTGGTCATAATGAAACCATGTTTCGTGTATGTTTTCTTTAAAGTACCGAGACCAGCCATATACTGTATGTTTATGTTCCAAAATTAATATTGTTTATGGCCTTCACACGTGTTACAGTATGCTCCTATTCTTTTTATGCTCAGGCACTAAGATTTCCCTTCAGTGGTAAAATTCCATATAAATATTCAATACTACAACGGGCACAGTAAAGACGTTTACTGTAAATCTTTCTACGACAGACCAACGAGTGCCCCTGTCGGTCAACCAATCACGTACCGCGGTACCGCGCGTCATCGTGCGTCACAATGCGCGACACCGTAGCCAATTACCTCAGGTACGTGTCTGTACCGCTCACTTTGAATGGCTGCATCTGTATATATATAAAAAAAAATTAAGGCAGTGATGAAGCCAGCCGGCATGATGCTGGGTGTGTGCAGGTTCAAATCCCAGCTCCGCTGCTTGATCGGGTTGGCACCGTCTTTCTCTCTTTGTCCCTGTCAAACTGAGGCCCGGCTGTAAGAGACACTGTAATAGAGCAGCTCTCGGCTCTAACTATAACACTGCTTTACAACACAGTCTCTCTGTGTGACTTTGGACAAACATGCTCTGCAGATAGTTCTTAGGCCAATCATCACTGGAATTATTAGAGACCTCACCTGTCAGTGATGACTCTAGCGCAGAGGCGGCCAACTTTTTTGCTTGTTTCTGCTGTGCTGCAGGGATTTAAAAAAAAACAAGAATTTACGCCATAAAGTGATGTCATTTCCTCAATTAGTGGGCCTGACTGGACAGTATTCATCAGGGTGGGGATCGGATGGCCACATCAGGTGTAATATTTGATATCACATGTGTCTCACCCGTCCGTTTCCCGCGCTTTGTGTTTGCAGCTGCAGAAAGTAGGATTGCCGAAAACCCCGAGAGGGAAGGAGTTTGAATTCAAGTGGAACTCCGAGACCTTGGAGTCCGTGGCCCAGCCCAACTGGTTCTGGGTTATTGACAAAAACAAAGTCCAAGTGCAAAAAGAAAAAAAGGAGACCTTCCGCTGGATTAAAAACAAAACCAAAGCATCCAATTAAGCTGCACAGGGCATTTCGTGTGTCAAGAAAAGCGCGTTTGAGTGTCGTCGTTAAGGGCGACCTAGCAACAGAGTAATCCCTGTGAAAATAATGTGATTGCGATGTCTTCGCAACCTCGGTTCTCTGAAACGGAAAGGAGTCATCGGAGATGCAGACGTGATTTGTGACTGACGTTATACTGACACTTTACTGTCACTTTTATTCCACCTAAGTCATGTCTTTGCGTATCTACGGAAGCCTATTAGCGCCACGGGGGAAAGAAATTCATTAGCGCGTTTAAATGAGATGTAATCACGACGAGATACTACTGCTAAGCCATGGCCACCAACAGGACTCTCTTTATAAATCCATATTACTCTCATGTAGCCGCTTCTCTGGCGTCCTGGAATTGTTTGGGGATTTTGAGGCTGGCATTCCTGTATCTAGTTATATTCACGCCTCCGCAAACCTAGACAGAAATGCCTTTTCTTCTCCTTTCACGTGACTCAAATGTATTCTTTACAAGCACAGGCTAAAAGCATGTTGTTTTTTTATACTTAAATATACTGTAAACCCACAGTAGGTATAGGTCTGGTTAATTCATCATAAAAGTATTCTGATCAGTGTTTAAGGATTAGGCAACAACCTTATCGACATGTTTCTGCACTTCAGATCAAAAAGAAAATGTCTGTCATGCCACGCCTTTCCTGCTTTTCACATAAATGGTGAAAACGGTAAGAATTGAACCCAGGATTTCGCCATGACGTTATTACCCTTCATGTATGAAAAAGACACTATACGTGCTCCGTCAGGCTAATTAATTTGCATAAAGGGGAGTGGGACGGGTTTTTTTTTCCTAATGAAAATAGTTTTGCATACGGCAATATTATTACATATACCAGTATATTAATATACTAGAGTAATTATTTCACACAATAAATATTGCGTTTAAAAGCAATGATTTATTTTTCTTCGTGGCGCTTATAAACTTCCGTACTAGCTTGCCGTACTAGACTACTAGTGTAACACGTTCAATATTTGTATTTTTTTCTTGCATTATGTAAGTTGTATAACTTTGTAACTTATCCCAGTTATGTGACGGTATTAATTTTTATCCTGGATGTATTTTGTAACTTAATCCTAAAACATTTACCACTTTATAAATGCAAGTAAATGTGAATGTGAAGAAACCCTTTTTTATTGTGAGTTTTATTCATGATGTACGCACTGCAGTTCTACAGAATTTAGGCATGATTATAATTTGAGCAGCAGTTCTGTTAAGCTTCCACTGTCGCGTGAACTACAGCTTTTCACCTTCGTGTTAAACTGTGAGGAGTCGTTCAATCACTTCTCTCCGTGGTGGATGCGACTAGGTATGGTCTGGTCACTAAGAGTCTTTGGTCTTTCACCTTGTCTGTTGTCGATCACTTATATGATAAGAGATAAGATCACTTTATTGCCCCTGTACAATTTCTTGTATTAGGATTTTGTCTTTTCACATACCCCTACTTGCTCTCCATGAGACACATAGACAGGGAGAGAAGCTTGGGGTCAGAGGTCAGCCATCTATACGGCGCCCCTGGGGCAGTTGGGGTTAAGGGCCTTGCTGAGGGGCCCAACGGAGTAGGATTCCTCTGCTAGCCAGGAACCGGCGACCTTCCAGCCATAGGCGCAGATCCTTAGCCACAGAGCCACCAAGAAGGTGGCCATCTGTAGTGATATCCGAGAAGAAACACAGAGCTTGAAATTCGGAGAAAATGAGGACTAGACTTGGTCACAGATGCTGTGATTCTGCGGCAGTTTCATTCCCTCGTAACCGCTGCAGACTGAGAGTGCTATACCTGTCTGTCCGAACTCTGAAGGGCCTGCCGGTGACTGGGACGAGAAAATGTTTCAGTCGGGTAATGTTTTTTTTTCTCTCCTGTTGAAGACGACGGGATTGTTTCTTAATTCCAGAAGCTGTCGGCGTCTTCTTGGTTGCCGATTCCGAGCAAAACCGTTCACTCGCTGTTGGCGAGTGCCGGCGATTCAATATCATCATTTTCAACCTTAAGGCATCGAAGAACAGCGCAGTCCGTTCACTGAAGCCGATTTCTCGTTCTCGCCGCTCAATTGCAAATAAGGTAGAGGCCCGTCTCAAGTAAGAAAGTTCTTTTTGGCGTCGGTAGTTACTCATTTAAACAAGACTTGCTTTATTTTTTCTAATGTTCACCCGACTCGCATGTATATCCCCGCCTTACAGCGCCTTCTCGTCGAGATGACTGACTCACAGCGCCTGTAGGACGAGCAGAGCAGTTCAGTTCCATGCGGTCCAGCTACGCGCCCCGCTTGCTGCCGAGTGTCAGCCTATGCCTACGGTCTGAGACCCCTGCGTGACACTGGATGTGAGTAAAACTAATTAAACCTCACACCTGAAGAAGGCTCCACTGCCGAAACGTTGTTTTCTTTCTACTCTTTTCAGCATGGAATAAATGTTCCCAGTGAGGTATACGATATATTGCAGCGACTCCCCCCCAACCTTAGTTTCCCTTAGAGTGGGCAGCGCACGAAGAGAGGCAGGAGACGGTGACTGCCGCTAACAGACTTTATGACCTTTGTCACTTACAACAGTTGTGGCAGTCACGTGGAGAGCAAACACGGCTCCTGTTGCGCAGCACATGAGGTGAGGTTAGACCAAGGCAAGAGGAGCGAGCCAGCACAGAAACAGACGCGGCAGCGCGCTACCATGTGTATGAGGCTATCGTCTCTACTGTTCTCAAGGTTTTATATGAAATTCACAGGAGAGCACACGTAGGTTGCAACTTAATAATACAGATTTCTTAATCTTATATAGCACTTTTCTGGACACTCCACTCAAAGCGCTTTACAGGTAATGGGGACTCCCCTCCACCACCACCAGTGTGCAGCCCCCACCTGGATGATGCGACGGCAGCCATAGTGCGCCTGAACCCTCCCCACACACCAGCTATCACTGGGGGGGGGAACAGCGTGATGAAGCCAGTTCAGAGATGGGGATTATTAGGAGGCCATGATTGGTAAAGAGCAGAGGGGAATCTGGCCAGGACACAGGGTTAATACCTCTGCTCATTTCGAGAAATGCCCTCGAGAAAAGCTTAATTGCTTTCACATAACCAAAAGCTTTTGACAAACGTTCAGAATTTGATCAAACGTTTTGTAAATGGCGTTATACACGTACCCAGAATTACGGAGTATCTGCGTAATAGGTGAGCGGTCGAAATTCTACAACCACCTCGCCTTTCCAAATGTCTCTAACCAATTAAGGCCTGTGTAGCCTGTCGTCGTTTGTTCGCTGGGCTGCAGCGACCTCGTGTGGTACACTGCAGTAGTACAGCACTGAGAACAATAATAAACCAGCATTTTTTAAAAAACGGCTAAAAAACATTGGTTACATCATTACCCAGACATCTGTTCTTAAATTTATTCAGCAGAAATGCCACATAGCCCCTGACATTAAATTAACCCATTCTTTACATATCTGTGTATGTTGATGTACAGCTAGGAGAGAGAATAATATAATTAATTCCTCTACACTGTAATTTCTAGACACACACATATAGTAGATTTGCATACCCGAACAGCTTTGTTCATCAGAATGATGATGAGGGTGGAGGTGGAGAAATCAGATAAGAAAGATTGCACCTCAAAACCATTGGGGGAAAATAGAATAAAATGTTATTCATGATTTTGATTTATTGTTGAACACCTACAGTACACACATCCTCCCTTCCACCTTATGTAATGAAAGAAAGGTGTGCTGGACTGTGAGCAGACTTACATCTCTGTGTATTTAACACAGTAACAAAAGCCAAACCTGAATCCTTCCCTGAGTTCCCCCGGGTGTTCCTTGAGCTACATTTGCATGTGGTTCACCTTCTTAATCATCCAGTGCTAGAAAGAAACTTAAAGCATGTGACAAGGCACGCATCATAAGGAGATCTGCATTCCAGTTGTTCTGTGGAAGCACTAAAAAGGCCATCAGAATGTTAACATTTAACTAAAAGTAAAGACATTTAAATCAAGGGATGTTATGATAAAATTGTACAAGAGATCACTTTATTGGCCATATACAATTTCTTGCAACAGGAATTAATATTTTCACATACCCCAGCTTACTCTCCATGAGACACACAGACAGGGAGAGAAGCTTGGGGTCAGAGCACAGGGTCAGCCATTGTACAGTGCCCCTGGAGCAGGAGCAGGTTTGAACCAGTAACCTTCCAGCCACAAGCACAGATCCTTAGCCACAGTGCCACAATGCTCTAGTAAGACTTTGTTTAGAATACAGTGTGCAATTTTGTACACCATGTTATAAAAAACAGATTTTGCAGCTCCAGAATAAGGCCAGAGATTGCAACCAGATACATTCTTAGGCTCATATTAAGGTCTGCTCTGACAGGCTAAAATAATTAAACTATTTTTAGGCTTGAATGGTTAAAGGGACCTGATTCCAGTCTTCAGAATTAAAAGCGAAACACAATCCACATAATGCAAGTGAAAACAAAGGGTAAGTATCTTAACAACTGAGAACCAGAGGCATTTATTTACACTAAGGGGTGTGGGTGCCTGGAACAAGCTACCCAGCGTTGGCGTTGAAGGTCAGACTCTGGAGCTTTACAAAAAGTGGCAGGGGCAGAGAGCCTTGGATCAATTAGTTACGAGCACACAATCAAGCCGGACATGCTGCAGCGCCTCCTCTCGTTGGTAACGCGTCGTACACATCCTCAGAGGACTAGAGCTCAGATGTGGGTCCCCTGACCCGCCTTTGCAGCGGATACCTCTGGAGGGGGTTGGGGAGGCATCATGCACGCGGCATTTCAGCAAGTGCGTGTGAGCACAGCCAGGGCAGCACATTCCCGGCACATGGCAACACGGGCTAAATATAGCTCACCGTCAGGAGCAGGGCTTCTCCACAGAGCCTGGGTTCCCTCGTTCATGCAAAGCCTCTCCCCTCACCCTCTTGTCTGTGTCCTTCCTCTCTGCTCCTGCTAGCTAACGTGTCTACGGCAGCCCTGCCGTCTTCCCCAAACCTCGGAGGGTATCCCGTGCCTCGTGGCTCGCCAGGCCTTTCACGTTGCTAAGGGGGGTCGTGGATGTCTGAAGTGTGCATCAGCCGAGCTCAAGAGCAGCAGCAGCAGCAGCAGCAGCAGCAGCAGCAGCCGCCGCCGCCGCCGCCGCCGCCGCCGCCGCGGGGGTCTGTGAGCGCAGACTGAGACACGGTGAAAATGTGCCTCCGCAGCGAAATCATGTTCAGCCGCTCCGCGTGCCCGTTCTGCCTGCGCGCGGGGCTTGGAGACTCCCCCAGAAAAGAGTGCGGACGAGCCGTCGCTGTCCTGCGCAGGCACGAACCCAGATGCGTGCCCGCAAACCCCTCCATCACAGGCACTCCGTCACACAGCCCATCATGCATGTGCAGACAGTGACGGGGACCCGTGGACACCCGCACGAAAATAAACTAAAACACAGGGATGCATGCGATCAGTGTGACAGAGCATTCTGCAGGGTGTGTGGTTAAAGGGCCCGCGCTGCCTGTGAGTACTCAGGCTGCTCCTGTGCTGTGCGTTTTTCATTCCGGCTGGCCACTTTCCGCCTGATTAATGAGGTAGTATTTACAGTAATAGCTCCAGTTCTTAAACGAGGCTTGCAATCAGTAGGGATCCTGTGCCAGTTGCTGGGTTTCAGAATTCCTCTCGTGGAGGTGGAATTGAGCCCATGAAACAGTCATTCCCATCCTTTTCTGTACAGAACTGATAGATCATTGATAGAGCACTGATTAATTTAGTCTAGAGGCAACTATTTTAAATCAGGGTGAAATATCTGTTAGCTACATTTATTAGAACTATGACAAACTAAAATATTATTTCTGAAATGGAGACAGCAGCATTGACATTGGCAAAGAGAACAACCTGGCAATTTGAGAGTTAAAAATCTGATTGACTTTATTAAAACCCTTATGAAACACTCTTATCATACACACCCGAAGAAGACTCCCTAGCCGAAACGGTTTTTTTTCTTCTCTTTTCAGCAGGGAATAAACCTTTACTTTTTGCTTTGCATACTGCGCTACTGTATGTCATATTCTCTTTCATTGGCTTTGCTTTTTCAAAGAACTCTAGTTTAGAAGATAATAAGTTCACTAAACAGGAACAGCCCTTTCTAAATCTATACTGACCAATTCCTATAATCCTACATGTGATAGTCTAGAAGTAAATTCATTGTAAGGATGAATTCCAATTCTTCCTTAACCTTCTATGTAACAGAAGTAAGACATCTTGGTCTACAATTACTTGGTTCGGTTTTGTCACTGTGCTAAATTAGCAGTGTTCTAGTCAGTAGGTAATACCTCTGTCTTGTGACTGTTGGAAGAGTGTTAATTGTCAATGAATAAAATCTTGTTGACTTCAGTAAAATTAGTAGAATACTATCAGGTCCTGCTGGTGTGCTCGAGTGCTTCTAATTCCTGCAACACTTTTATTAATACTCTTTAACACAGTACTTTGTCTGCAGTATGACCCTTTTCTCTGTCTATATTTCCTAACTGGCCACCTGTCTTTACCCCTTTCCTCATGTCATGAAAACCAAGCTATTTGTTGAACGGCGCTTCCAATGGTTTTAACGAATGAAGAGCTCAGTTCGGAAGGAAAAGCAGAAAAGACGGGACTCCTCCAGGACCTGTGCTGGTGACCTCAGCCCTGCAGCGTGGTGACCGAGAGAGGCACCGCAGAGACTCGGGGCCGAGCGGTCTGAGCCCCTGGGAGAACAGTTCAGATTGTCTGGGAGCTTGAATCCCCCCAGAGCAACCGCTCTGCTGCTCTGTTCGGGCAAAGCAAACATGTGGGAAAGCACTTCGGAGAAGTGAACTTCCCCGAGGCCACGCGAGCTGGCCAGAAGAGAGAGACGGGGAGAGAAATGTGATTTTGTTTTCGCTACGTAGATTCAAAGACCAGCCAATGAGCTGCTCAGGAACGACAGATTATTAAAGAGAAAGCTCTGCAAAAGGCCCTATCCCCAAGAGACGTGTGTGAAGGTCCCCTGTGGCACTCTGAGGGTCCTATGGGCTTTCTCGTGCCGTGCAGGAGGTGAAGCTCCAGGCTAATGCTTGTGTACAAGGTTAGGGGTCAGGACACGTAACCGGAGGGCTGTGGGTCCAGATCCTAGGCAAGTGACTGATATTGTCCCCTTGAGTGAGGTCCTTCACCCGAATTGCCCTATTCAGCTGTATAAAGGGGTGCAATGATGAGTCACTTTGGATAAAAGGACCAGCCAAACACATGAATGATTCATTAAGGCGAACAGGGATGAGCACGGGACTCCAGTTTCAGCTCACCTCCGAGAGTTAGGGAGGAAGTGAACTGACTTGGAGAGAGTGCTGGTTGTATGACAGACCAGGCACGGCTGGGTTCTGCAATGGCGTTTCGGCAGCACTGGTGCTTGATCAAAAACTTAATTTAAACCATTAACATGGGTGACGAACGCGAGACGTCTACACTCTTCTTCCTTTTCACACACGCATCTGAGCACAGAAAATTAGAAACCGGGGGGGGGAGTTTAGAGATAATAGCTTTAACTTGCTTACCCACTTTTGAGCTCTAAAGGGAGCAGCACGCTCTAGAGTCTCCACTGATTGAAGAAGGTTCCTCATTTTCCATCGATCATCTAGAAAAGCACTGCAGCGACATCTGTTGGAGTGCAGACATGTGACCCTCATGCTTCATGACCAAACTGCAGGATCCCCGTCACTGACACCTGCGCAGATCCTCGTCACAGGGGCCCTGGACTCTATGTACGATAACTTTCACAGCAGGATGGCCAACGCAGATAAAATAATCCCAGATTTATCTGGATGGTGGCCCAGAGTGGTATTAGGTGCCCTTGAGCTGTCACCTTTCCAGCTCGCTGCAGTATTGCCCACTGGGCAAGTGGGAGGCTCACTCTCCGACGACGAAGCTCCAGTGGGGGAGGGGGAGCAGTGAATCACTGTTCACCAGCACAGCGACACTGGGGCCAGAGAAACATGGGGGTGCGTCCCTACAACTCTCTCAGCTTAACCCCTTTATCCAAGGCAATAAACACCAAGAACAGAAAGAGGGCCTTTATTTAAAACCAGATTGGTCCTAGAAGGACAGTGTGCCACAGTTTAAGACTCCAAATTGCAAAAGATCAACCTGGAATAGAAGTATCCCCGGAAGAAGAAATTGCTTCTTCCTGCAGCCATGCAAAATTAAAACGTTCGTAAATCAGGATGCCACTTACAATACCTGCTCTTGTTGGTACTAGTGCACATGGCACAGCATTTAAAATTGCTTTGAGGGAATGAAGAAGCAACTTTAAAAATAAAATCGGATTGGGTAGCAGCCTCAGGAGATCTGGGTGCTACTGCAGATATTTATCAGCTTCATGCTGAAGTCTCACCCTTCCCCTCCAGTACTGCCCATTACAAACTTTCTGTTCTAGGATGTATTTGTATTCAAACACACATCTGCCTCAAGTGTTCACATGCATCTGTTTGAAGTGCAGCAGATTAAAAAACTGTTCATCAGTCTTCAGTGACACATTGCTTTTTTAACACCAAGTAAAGAAAGAGGACATAGCCAGTGTGAATAGTATTATGCTTTCATTAATTATAGGTTTCTTTATTTGATAAAAACATACATTACATTTCTAAATATAGACTGTAAAACTCCATTTGCAAAAATGTTGCTAGTAAAAGGATCGCCAACTAGCAGGACTTGTGGTCTGCTCCAGGGGGCTAGCTGGCTAGTGGTAAGTCTGAGGCCCGTGCCCAGCGCCCACCTCGCTGTCCTGCCAACCACGGTGTAGTGCCCGCGGTCCTGTGAGCTGGGGAGACTGGGATTGGCCCGGAAGGACCATAAGAACTCAACCTCTCATGTACTCCACCGGGACCGAGCTCTTCCAAGTTAACCTCAATACTTTTAATGTGCTTTTTTTCCCAAAATGTACTTCTTTGAAATAACACTAAAACACTGCCCTCCAGGTTGTGCAGTTTACAAAGTGCCGCCACAACCATCAGCGGTTTTTGCAAATATTTTGATACTGTTTAGATCGCCTTTTATGCTATTCAAGATCGGCTTTCAGGGCACACAGCTCTCATTGGGAACTTCCCAGCTGGAAGGAAAACAGGAGGAATTTCATTGGGATTTTAACAAAAGCTTTTTCCACCACTTTATCTGGGAGGATGTTCTTTTCCGAGCAGGGGAGACACTGACAGATTGTGTGCACCTTCAGCAGGCTGCCAGGATGAAAGGGCAACTGGTCGAGATCCAGCCCAGTGCAGCTCCTTCTTTAGAAACTTAATTAAGTTAAAAAGCCAGCTGTAACAAAGCCGTGCAGAAGCACAGGACTGGCAGGTACGGTATTTCTGCAACAGGGGGCTATCCCTATGACCAAGAATCATTCAAGTGCTTTTGGGTGCTGGCATTTTTCTTTGTACAGTTGTTCGTTCCTCCCAACACCCCAGATTTTGTCCTCCTGGGAAGAGGCAATAACCTAGTCGTTCCAAGCCTGGAACGACACAAGAGGCAGCACAGAACTAAAAAAAAAAAAACAGGATGCTTTTGGGCCCCAATGATTATCCTCTTGCATTCATTCCAGAAACAGCACCCACCCCAGCCCTCCAGGCTGCCCCCTCTCCGAATCTCCTGATGGGAGAACCTTGCACAATGCAGACAGTCCGTCACGGAAAGGGCTTTAAATAATTCAAGATTTCGGCTCTGGATACCAGCGTTACCGCACTCCACCCTCTAACACACTCGGCACTCTTTGAGAGCTAGCTTGGAAACTGCTCAGCCACCTCCACTCCATCGGCGAACTCAAGCTCCGGTGCTCTTCCACTCAGGTGGCCACTGAGATGCAGCATACAGCCAAGGCATGAACACCATGCCCACATGACGCGCTGCACTGAGATGCAGTTACTGTATAGCTTGGGCAGTAGGCTCATTTTAAGACACTAGGTGACAATGTTCGACCCTGATGAAACTCTGCCTCTGAGACAGCTGCGTTGAGGTAGCGCACGGAAACCTCCAGATCCTCAGCTCTCATTCCCACTGCTGGACAGGCACCGGTCTGCTTGCGATCGAGATGGGGCGAAGCTCACGATTGCTCTTTTGAAAAGATATGCATTCACACAAATTGTTTTTTGAAGTGAAAGGGTGTTTTTTTTTTCCTGTCGATCGCTTCAACACTGTGCAAGACCAAAGGGCAAGTACCTGTCGTAACTTTCACTTTTAAGAAAAACAGCAGCTTTGAATGCGACAATGAGAAAAGTATGTAACAAGCCTACTGGAATGGCTATAGCTCCACTGCATAGCTGTGCCACCCAACCCCTGGGCAACCACAGGAGATTACAGACAGGTCAGGGACGGATGTAAAACAGCAATTTCCCAAAGCCAGGGTTCCTTCGAAGATCCAATGCTATTCCTAACAAAAGAAAAGTGGCAATGAATCCTGTTTCTTTTACAGCTATTTCCAACCCAATTACCCACTGGCTAACATTTCAAGCTGCCCGACGGTGATTAACCTTCCTTTTCACTCTGCAAAAGAATCCACCACTATTATTGCTATAAAATCATAATATGCAAATTCTCTACTCACAAACTGCAAACAGCACAACTGAACGTGATGCTCAACAAATTCCCTGCTAACGGCCCATGGAGAGAGCAGCAGATCCTCTGATCCCAGACTTTCAGCAGGAGCCCTAGTGTAACACAAAGCAACCCCCCCCGCCCGCTGCCCCCCTTGTGACCGGCACTGACAGAACCGCAACAGCCGTGCAGGAGGTCACTGTCACAGCTGTCAACCCAGGCACACAGCAGCTGCCTCCGGATTCCAGCACCAAAGCACACCGACACACACCCTCTCAGACACAGGAGCGCCACGGAATGAGAAATAGCCCTCAAGACACCCGTCTCTCCCCCACCCTATGAAACATCCCATTTCAGCCACACAGGCAGGAGAAGACCCCCCGATCCATCAGAGAGAGACGCACATGACTGGGGAGACCCAGCTGCCAATGCAAAGCACATGTCTCCAGCTCCCAGCAAGCAGTGCTGATCAATTCAAGAACAAGCAGCCTAGATGTGCGGACTTTCTTACTCACTTGCACATACATATCCCACCTTATCTGCAGGTAATCCATGGCCCTCTCCTTTGCACACACAAATAGTGCATCACAAAGCATGCGGACTATTACAACTTTTGCCAGTGCGCTGAAGCAAAGAAGCACAATTCTAAATCTTTCGGATCATTTTCAACAAACTTAGTTCAACTTAAATTCAATTGAGTTAAATAAAGAGCTGGCATGGATTCGTCTTAGGTGCTTAACGGAACTTTACGGTGAAGTGGTTCCAATGCTCCAGCCACATACATCAGCCTATATGATAGCCTCCACAAAGGGTTCTACCTTGTCATCTGGCGATTTTATGAAGCGAGAGGACAGAACGTTGGCCAGACACAGTGAAAGGAAAGTTTCATTCTTTCAAATTCAGCATGATCATTTCCAGATTCTGTCCACTGGCTTTCCCACCACTGTTTGTTCACTGCAGCCCTCGAATGAACCATAAGCCTTTTTGCATAACATTCGCTACAACCTCACCTCCTAAAAGATCAACTGTTTCTGGCTGGTTTTGTCTTCTTTGGGATACCCCACACACTCAAAAGCAAAGCTATCGCAGACACTTGCACTCACACTTACGTAGCTCACATCCCGCCCTCTAACTAGTCCCTGCACATATTCCAGAGGCAGCACGTACGAGCCTTTCTCATGAATACGAGTTAAATACAGGAGATACAGAAATTCCCTCTCCGCTTTAGTGGCACCATCAGAATGGCCTATCGCTTCCAAGAAAGTGTTAATCACAATCCCAAGACTGCTTTTTTTATTAAATAAAAATATCAGAAATGGTCTGCCTGTAATCGCAGCTAATCTGCGGAATGAGTCACATCCTAGAAGGCCTTAACGCATCAAGACATAAGCAAACGGGAACCTACTGCTCTCTCCCCACACCTCACTTGCCTTGCTCTGGTTGGCATGAAAACACACTCCCACAGTCATAACGCAGCATATTGGGTGCACTGAAAAAACAGTTCCTTATAAAAAAAAAAGTGTAAAATAATTTTGCCAAAAGAAATGTTTCATGTGATTTCAAACCGGCTGCAGAGGCTACTCCTATGCTTGTTTCAGAGCTTATAATGCAGGACAGCTGCTAAAACTCAGATCCCCTTGGGTGAACTGGTAGCGCAAAGCTCATCACCACTTATACCGGCAGAGCATTTTCCTTGCTATTCGAAGGACTGATGGGCAAACCTACTGGTCTGATGCTCCTGAAACAGTGTCACTGATGTGCTGTGAAACACATGATCACCATTTGCCTAAAACCTGTAGCAAGCACAGGAACAGACAATTGGAATGGCATGGCTTCCAAAGCCCTTTGACGCCCCACACTCCAATTCCGAAGAGCCCTAAAGCGTTCAATAACCTCCCCTAGTTCAAACTGCACAGGAGAGAAAAGCTCCTTAAACGTTAAAACAATTCTAGACTAGCGATCACTTAACACTGAGTGAGGGCTGTTCGGTGCTAGGCCTCCACTCTGTCTCGTCAATTGTCAGGAGGGTATCGGTTTACTAGTCAGCTCCCAGACGTATCCCACAGCTCACAGGAGTGATGAGCACAGCTGAATCCTCAAACACTGTAACACGAGGAATAACTGCCTCTCTATACTTGAATTGGTTGCACATTAAAACCTACAGCAATATACAGCAAAGTCAGCTCGCAGCATTATTGCCACAGCTGCCTCGTTCGCAGATTCTTAAAAAACAGAGGGTTTGCTGGTTGTACATTACAGTTTATTCACCGAGCGGCAAGGAAAAGGCGTGAAACTGCAGTCTCCGCTGTCAGCCATGTTGGCTCCAACGTGCTCCTGTGCTAACTGTAAAGCAGCACCTAACCCCTAGAGCCAACATGGGACTAGTTTCATACCCTTTCTTACTCTTACAAACCCTTTGCCACTTCTCCCGTGTCCAAAGTTTGTTGAAAACCTTTACGCTCATTTTCCTCAGCAAAGAATTTTTATTCATTTATTATTAAAAGGAACTAGATAGAATATTACAGCAGAACACACATGACTGGAAACAGCTGCCATATCACATAACACAGTACAGGAATAAGGATGTAGTTAACTCATATATATAATTAAAAAAGGACACTATTGCTCCCATACGGTTTTAGGACAAATTCTTTGCTGTGGAGAAGAGTAAAACTAAAATTAAAAACAAAGTTCACATCAAGCTAAAAATGTACTGTTTACAGTGAGCTAAAGAAGGTTGTTCTTTTTTTTTTTTAAAGTGCAACTGATGACACGTGGCAAAGAAATTAACACTAAACACTCTAATCCAGGGGTTCCCTGTCCCGGTACTGGGGACCCACACACCTGCGGGCTTTGGTTCCACCTGGGCACGGATGGAAATTATCGAACCCTTGACAGACATGCACTTAATCCGAATCCATCCTGTCAGGTCCTAAAGAGCCAGAGGCAGCCTTTTACACCTGCTGTACTGGAGTCACTTCAAAATCGCTGACCTTTTCGGGTGGGAAACGCCACTGGCGAAGGTTTTAGTCAAGCAGGTGGTTCGTGGGGTTCTGGATTCGGGCACAGTGGAAACTGGCAGGTGTGCGCGGGTGTGCGCCCGGTGCCAGGACAGGGACCCCTGTGCTAATCTGTGTCAGAAATCCATTCGTTAACTGATTCACCTTAACGCAGTCTACCAAAGCAGCTCCTGGAAGGGCTATCTCCACTGAAACTGGGAAACAAAACTAAGGACATCACAACTGCTGGATGTTGCGTGGTAAACTTTCTTAGCTCTTATTGTCGTCATGTTATTTTTTTTTTACAAAATAAAACTAAAAAAAGGTCTAGAACTGATTAATACCAACATACAGTAATTATAATATGCAATAAATTAACACAAGGCAGCTCCAAACTGGAACAGGCATGCACAATTTAAAATACTTAAGGACCACTGGAGACATTTATATATGCCCTCCTGTTAAAGCTTGTGCTAACTTAATACAGAAAACTTTGGAATGAATAGTGAACTACTCACTTCCAAGCCAGGGAGTAATATTGACAATCACATAAAAAGAACAGGTTTGTATTCATAGGGAAAGGGAGGGCAGGGACAAGTGATCTGATCTCTGAAGTACACAGTCAGTACTTCTCTAATAAGGTTAAACTCTTCCATTCTTTCTTGGAAACAACAACAAAAAAAAACTAAAATAAAACTTAAATACTCCTGGACGAATCTTCAGCATCCCAGCGTGAAATAAACCTGTTTTGCAAGCCTTATAATTCTGTAATTCATATATTTTTTTCCCCCCATTTAGTTAAAAAATATTTTCTTCTCTGCTGGTTTGTTCAAAGATTTTTTTTTTTTAAGTATAACCTTCTTTCCATATAGTTTTTTTTTTTTTTAAACCATCCATCCATGCATTGCTGCCCCCAAAACACAAAAACACTCCTTGGTGTTCAGACGTGGAAACGTTTTTTTTCTCTCCTCCTCCTCCTCCTCCTCACACTTCTTGAAGTAAAAGAACGACTGATCGTGGCCCCGCGATTTCAGCTCCAAAGCTGGTTGTCGATGTCAGGTCGCCGTGTTGACAGGTGCATCCCTTCAGAACAAAAACTAGCGCGGCATCCCCCCACCCCGATAAGACGCCGCTGTCCTGAACTCCAGGAATAAAACAGTAAGCCGCTCTCCGTGTGTCAGCAACTCGAGGAGATATCTTGGACTGCAGGGCCAGGCGACTCCGCGCTCTCTCGCCTCGGTAATTCTTTCACAACTGCAGCCTAAGACGACTCGCCACAAGCCCCCCCTCACACGCACCAGTAAACACGCCACGCAGCGCGCCGCTCTGTGCGGCTTGATCTACGCACGCCTCGACCGGACGACTCCTGCACTTCTACAGCGCTTTGCATCCCCGAAGGACGTGCAGCCCCCACCTGGGTGACACGCAGCAGGTCGTCCCATTAGGACCGCGTTAGATATTCCTGCAGGGACTGTCTCCCCGTTCACAACAACATCCTGGGAGAAACCACACGGGAAACGTATAGCTATACATATATACACACACACCTTTCCTAAAAAAGAAAGCTGATACATGTTTAGCGCCCTCCCGTGAACTGGATACCTGATTTGGACGGTCAAAGCTGGAAAACTAAGTTTTAATGGAATTGTACAAAAGAGACGCCTTATCCCCCCCCCCCCCATAGCCGCAGCCTGGCGTCTTATTCCAGTTTGATCAAGGCGCTATATCTTTACAGGTGCACCGTCGACAGAGAATGATTGATTCACAGTAACAGGTTCCTAAAACTTCGCCTCATCTCCCGTCGTGTTTAAAAGCCCGCTTCCCCCAAATTTGACGTTTCATTTTAAAGTCCACAAACTGTCACTGATTCTGGCGGACTGCGAAGTCCCTACGGACTCCTCATATATGGATTTTATAAAAATATTAAAAACCCTGCCTACAACCAGACAAGACCGTGTAAAAACAGTAATACGATGGATGCTGGTCTGTTTTGTTGCTGTTAACTAACATGTATAGCTACATATTTAAAACGTTATAGCGTTAACGTGTGCGGGTCCAGGTGAATTCCGTCATTATTTTATCTTTTTTTAAAAAGATTTCCAAAGAAAAAAAAAAGGTTTAATAGACCCGCTGTCTCGCAAGCAGGCTGTGAAAACCGAGTTGCTGGTTTACAAGAGAGAAAGGGCGTTTTTCTTTGCGCTTGTGACAAAAAAAAAAGATACCCAAATACTACCCCCAAAACGAGAACGTCTCATTTTACTCTCGAAAACTTTTTTCTCCCCCATCCGGCGAATCCCAATAAAACTTTTGAATAAGCTTTTTTTTTTCTTTTACACGACAATATTTCTCAGTCAAATGTACTTAACTCCACGATATTTGTTTTTAGTATTAATGTTCGATTCGTCATGCACGTAATATTCTTTCTTATGTATTATTTTTGCGTTTTGCGTCATGGTACTATGCTTCTCGCTGCCTTTTTTTTTCCTCCTCTTTTTAAATCATCTACATCAGTCGTCATCTACGTCCTCGCCTTCCGACTCGTCTGCCCTTCTCTCGTACATCTTATCCCGCTGCTTCTCCTGGATTTCTTTCATCTCCTCGGCGTAGCGGCAAAAGGCGCCCCCGAACTTACTCCACGCTTTGTAGGGGACAGTAATGGAGTTCCTGTAGCTGGGCTTCACCTCGCTCACCCGCAGGAACACCCCGTATTTGTTGGACCCGACGTCGAAAAAAAACCTCTTGGAGTCCACCATGATGGACGTCCCCTCGGGCAGCTCGCCGTAGCCCCCGGCCCCTCCGCCGCCGGCCAGCTCTTCATCGTCCCCGCCGTAGTCATCGATCAGTTTGGCCAGGGCGTCTCGGAACTCGATCAAGCCCTGAGCCGGGAGGGCGATGGTCTGCCCGGCCTGAATGCTGCCCCCGGGGCCGCCTCCGCCGCCTACCCCGAACCCAGGGCCGCGGTTGACGGTCTGCCGGATCCGTAGGAACCTCCCCCGCTGGTTCTCCTTGAGGTCGAGGTAGTATTTGCGGTTCTCCCGCACCAGGAACTCGCTCTTCAAGGCGCGGCGGGGCCCGCCGTCCTCGCCGCCCGAGGACTGCGCGATCTGCTCCGGGCTGCTGGGCCCCAGCTGGGCGTAGTGCTCAATGAAATCCCCCAGGTAGTCGCGGAACTCCGCGGCCACTGACATGGAAAGGGTCAGGCGGCTCTTGGAGCCCCCGGCTCCGACCTCGGCGATCTTGATGAATCTGCCCTTCGCGTTTTGCTTCACGTCCAGGTAGAAGCGCTTGTTCTGGATGTCCAGGCGCTTGGAGGCCAGCTCTTGGGTCTCCTGCTCCCGCTGGAAGTGCTGGAACCCGCTGCCGGCTCCCCCTCCGCCACCGCTGCTGCCACCGCGCTCGCTCCCACTGTCTCCATCCGCCATCTTCACCACCAGCAGCCAGCTTCTCCCTCCTGCGTTTCTTCCCCCCTCCCTTCACCACCCTACACACCTCCGTCATGGACGCTACCAACTCCCGCCCCTCAGACGAGCTCTTTCCGGCTTCGATTGGTCGCCATCCTGCCAATCATTTGAGGTCACCCTACGATTGGTCACTTCCTGCCGTCGTACACTTCTATTTCTCCCGCCTCCATCGTCGTCATTGGTCAATTCTATCAATCCACCATTAGCACTTCACCTTTGTCTCGGTTTCGATTGGTCCCGGTCCCTGGCTCCTACATTACCCCCTTATCGTCATTTCTTTTTTTTTTCGATTGGCTGCCGCTTGGTTTTCCTGTCGGAAATTCTGCCCTACGACTGTCCTTGTATAGAACAGGGGCTGCGTCAGTTAGTCTTAAGCAGGACACCTTATAGCCTCACTGGCTTTTCAATCAATATCTGATAATGAATTTGATGACATTCCTTCCAGTTCACAAAGTTCGGCCCAGGAAAAGATGGAATGAAAAAGGCGCCATTTTGGCTCATGTTTGGAAAGCATATTGTTGCGTGATAGATCCTACTCTCTGAGCCAACATGGAGTTGTCTTGAGCTGTAGTTTCTTACCAGCGTATGTACCAATTATCACTGCCAGTGTGTATCTGTCTTCCAAGTTAACACGTAATACGTGCACAAGAAAGAAAAAACAAGCTTTCTGTAAACTTTCAATGTTTTTTTTCTCCTTCTCATTTAGGTGGCTTGATTTGATAGGGCGATTAATCTGTCACTCTTTTTAATACCGATGTGGGATTGGATTGTTTTTAACGCTCGTCACACCCGCCCACTTTGTAGGTCCGTGCGCAAAAAGGGGGAAAAAGGCCGTTGATGCTGGTATTGAGGTGGGGGAAGGGCAGACCGTTTACAATACGCCTTGCTATTGGCTGGAGAAATATTTCAAACTAACATCGAGTGCGGCGATTGGCTCATCGCTTTGCTCGCGAGGGCCCTCGCGCACTAGCTCGCGGAGGGGTTTATTGTTTCTCTCTGTCTCGAGCGGAAAATCGTCTCCGACCTCTTCGATTCCTGTCAGGAATTTCAATAAAAATAATAAATAAACAGCGAAAATGGTAATTAGACGAATTAATTATTCACTTCTTATTAATGCCGACGTGGTTAGGTTATCCGGATAGTGTTGGGAGAGCTGGGGTGTTTTTTTTGGTTTGATTTTATTATAGAGGCTTTGGATATTTATTTTACGGGGCTCACAATGTTGATACTGTAAGCAATTAGTGTACATTATGAGGTTATGTGAATTTCGGATATCTGAGTTTTGGGGGGGGGCAATAAGACTTTTTTCGTTGGACTTGTTACATGTGCATTTCCTTTAATTTCTTAATTATAAATGATTATGGTTTCGCCGAAAAAGTATCAATTTTCCTTAGTGTTTTATGTGCCGCGAAAAATGTTTAAATGTGTTTCGTTTTGTATTGATACTTTAAATCTATTTAAGGAGATGGGGTGAGGTCCCTTTGCGTCGTGATTCGAAAATATTATTTCATTTAGGGTTTTTTTTCCAAATGTTAGTAGTATGTGTTGGCGGGAAAAGTCCTGATTGGAGTGTATGCGAGTGCGAGAGTATGGAAATGGCTTGAAGAGATGAAGCAAAAAATAAGTTAATAAAAGGAGATCTTATAATGGAACAGAACTGGTCAATAAAGAATCAAAGTCGAATAATACAGCCGTTTTTTGGAGACGTAGTCTGGCTACGCCACCGCCGATCGAACTTTCTTTATCCATTGTAAATGTAAACTGAAATCAAAAGTGTAAGTTACTGAATGAAAACACTGCAGATAAGAGGTGTCTCACCTCGGGATTACCTCTCTATTTTTGGCAAGTGCCGCACTGCACATCATTTTCTGAGATGGATGCATTTAGAATTATTCGGCATTATTAGGCGTGTGTGCTCTCTTTAATCGAATCTGTCAGAGTATAGTATTTTTTTTCCCGGAGACTGGTAAACTAAATATCAACGTTTAAGTCGTCGAGCAGGCAGCGAGCTGTTAAGTGTGCACTAAGACGTTTTCGTCAGACCTCCGTTTTCGAGTGGGTGAAGTTGCTCTGCGAAATGACTGAATTCCAAACATTGAATGGCGCGGTATTCAAATGCAGTTCAGTAAGTAAACCAGAAGCCTTTGCACACGTGTTCGGTAAACACGGTACCTGGTGCTCTGTGTTCTCTGGGTACGTTTTATCAGGTAAAAGCACGTTTAGCCTGTAATCTTCTCCAGAGTGTTTGGGGTACCCTACTTGTAACGAGGACTCGAGCTAGGGAGCTCCAGTACAAACAGCGTCTGCTTAGACGGTCTACAGCGCTGTACAGTATTTGCAACTGTACAGTGAGAGTTTTGTAGGAAGTGCGCGCTTGCTACAGGATTTGGAAGGGAATCAAATTACATATTTACGAACATATTCAGAAAGACTTTCTCATAGGTCAGACGGTCCTGTTTGTAAAGTACATATTTACAATCGGCGGTTTATCTGTGCATCCATTCATAACGGAGACGTGATCTGTAATAAACCCAACGAGTAGGCGCCCTGCTTTATTCAAGAAGAGAGAAGGGCTTTTGAACTTGGCCTCCGTTCCTTGAAGACTGTCGTTCTTTAATGAAAGCTACTTCGCTTCAGTTTTTGTTTTTGACGCTGCGGATTTAAATAATTGTAGTGTATGTGATTTGAAATTGGTCATTTTGTTAGCGATGGTGTAAACATCATGCATTTTAAGCTGTTTAATGTGTCTGATCTATAGATTGGTGCATTTAATGAGTTTAGTCATACAGTCTGCATAGGAGAGTCAGATATGGCCTGGACTGAACTTTCCACGGGCTTGTAAGTAGTGTGAGAAAATAATTTTTTAAATCCCCGTGTTTAAGTACGTTTTGCATCCTGAGGTAAACACAAAAAAAGTAATATTTTAATGCAGAATATTTAGCGTTGCTGTCCTCTGTGTACTTTCATCAGTTGAACTAAATTATACATAGAATATTTGTTCAAATGAGTTGCAACCCTTAAAAATGTCCTGCTGCCACTCAGTATTGATTGTCTAGTTTCCGAGTTTGTATGTGTTTTTGAAATTGACAATGTAGTGTTGATACAGCTTAAGGTTTTAGAAAATTCCCTTCATATAAGAATAATTGCAATACTAAAACCAGGTGTAAATTTTAAGGATTCTCTTTTTATGGATTTAGATGTTTTTAGTGGTGAAAGTAACACATTTTACACAACTGTTGATAAATATAGTTCAGTTAATGCATAAAGGACTCTGATGTAAAATTGAAGAATGTTTTAAAGTTTTATTGTGTTAAATCTAGTACTCCTGAATTATAGAGGTGCCATTTTCTGTATTTTGTTAAAAAATGCTAAATTAGATCTAGATTTTAAATGCTCTTGTTTTTTTTTTATTCAGATCTTCTGGTTTAATTAGTTTTGGTGATTTTTAGATATGACATTTGTGACCTGGACTGACTTTCAGTTAGACTTTCAGTTAAATTGTAACTGAATTGCAAACTAAATGTGATTTTCTTTTAGTGCTTTTCCCTCTAGCATTTTATCAGCTATATCTAAGACAACTCGTGATGACATTTAAGGAGCTTTGTAGATGTACTTAGTTTTTTTTGTTCCTTCCCCTTAATAAGGCCCATTCTGATTTGATTTGAAGATCCTTGAGCTGGTTTCTGGTGGCAAGTTGCTTCAAGAGCACACTATGACTGGACAGGAAACCTGCTCATAATTGTGAGCAAACAAGAATGTTTAGACCTAATTTAAAACTGATATGTGTTATAGGAATACAACATAATCAATGGAAGTAATGCACTGTTGATCTAATTAGGTTTTCACCATGTTCTGTCTTTCAGATCAGATAAGGAGTAGTGTACTTGCTTTTTTTAAATGTCATTTTTTTCTACAGCATAACTTTTTGATTGGCCCAGCTCAGCATGTTCAGCTGTTATTTTGTTCTGTTGCAAGAATCTGTCACAGCCAGATTTGTAATGGATGACAATGATTAAATTAGTTACACCAAATCATAATTTATACAGATCAGATGGGTTGCTTATGCGAGTGTTTTGTGTTCTGTTTAAATTGTTTTGAATTGTTTGCACGTGTTTGAGCTGTGTTTCTGGTTCTTGTGTTAACTCGTGACTCTCCTCTCCCAGGCAGGAGGTAAAGCTGGCAAGGACAGTGGCAAAGCCAAGGCTAAAGCAGTGTCTCGCTCACAGAGGGCTGGTCTGCAGGTAACCCCATCCAGCTGTTATCCATCGCTCGTCCTGTTTCGCAAGGAAGGAATAAAGTTGTTGCTAATATTAAACAAGGTCCTTTTTGGTGAATACAGCTGGAAAATTGTTTGGCTGGGGATAAATGTATTTCAGTATCTTTTTTTTTTCCCTGTGCTTGCTGTATTCACCAGAACTCACTGCACCTCTGCACTATGCAATTTTGACTTGGGACTACCACACATTTATTGTTATTGTTCTGGTTATTTCTTGACTGTACATACTATCACTATTACGTACTGCTTTAATATGTACTGTCTACGTTGTGTGGTGTACCTTCAGTACTATGCATGTCCTGAGAGAAAAACGCATAAGGATTCCAATGTACATGTACATATGGGGCAATAAACTGCTCTACTCTCTACTCACCTGAACACATCACAACCAGAAATTGACTGTGGAATATGGAAACAGAACTTTACAAATCATAAGTTATCTTTCTGAATTGAAGTGGAAATTAAGTGAAAGACCAAATACAAGTTATACAGTCAACTCCCTCGTGTCTGGAAGAAATTGGGGGAAGGGGCTCTAAAGCTAACCCAAATGCAATCTCCAAAACCATAATGATAAAACCCATTCCTCCTTGTGGAACGCATTGTTCAGGCATGGGACACTTTGACTTGAGAGCTTTAAACTTTTATCATGAATCCACTCTACACTGCCTTTCAGCCCTATGGTTCCCATGTTGTTTAGTTTATTTTCCCACTCTGTCACAACAACACACTGGAACCAAGCAAAACGGTGAACCATTACAGTAGGGACAGACAGTTAAATGCTGTTCAGTACTCTGGTAAAAATGTCAACAACCAGATCAACTTCTGAATTTGTTTTTACTTGTATTCTAATATATGCTCCACCCTGAAATGTGGGGGAGAATGTGGCTTATGTTATGTAGAATATTAGGAAGCTTTTGCATTATGGAAAAAATGGTCTGCTGATCACATTCGGAGTTAAAACCTGCATTTCCTGCCTTGAGAGTCAACTTAGCTTTATTTTCTGTATCTTCTCTCAGTTCCCAGTTGGCCGTATCCACAGACACTTGAAGACTCGCACTACAAGCCACGGGCGTGTCGGGGCTACGGCAGCTGTGTACAGCGCTGCCATCCTCGAATACCTCACTGCTGAGGTGAGACTCCTGTTCACTGACCCATACTTGCAAGACATTTTCCTTTCCGTGCCACAACACTGGGGTTGTCTGTTGTGCTGAATCTGGGACAAGCTTTGATGTTTGATTTTCAGTAATAGATTGATATCGAGAGTCTTGGTGAGATTTCTTGATCAGATATTTCTTTACTAATATAACAGTTACTATAACACATTGTGTGGAATTCTATTGGCTTTTCTGTCCTGCTGCTTTTGTATTTCAACGATATGGGCAATGGCATTGTATGCATTTTGTGTATATAAATAACTTCCCATGAGAGTTTTACTGGACTGACATAGAACAAAGGCAGATCTGCTTCTGATCTTTCCCCGAGCCTGTTTTTAATTTGTTTTTCTTATTTTAGTTGAAACAAACTCCACAGTCCTGGGCCTTTCTTTCTATACCTATCGCAGCTTTATAAACTCATATTGCTCCTGCTCTTGTCCCCACTGTCTGCATGGAGCTAGGAAATCTGGATAAAGGATTTAGCTGCAGCATTATAACATCTGTAGCATAAATCAGCTTGTTTTAAAAATAATATTTGCAATGTTATGTAAAAGAGTTATGTAATTAACTAGAATTCATTTCTCATTCGTTTTCCAAAATGCATCTAAAAGAGACATACTAAGGAAAGGATAGACTGCATCATTTTTCTTGTAAAATCTAATGTGCTCTTCTTCTTCTTCTTCGCATTTTCCCCACTTATGTGGGGTCTGCTTGTTTGCACCAATTTTTCCACTTCGTACGGTCTGTGGCATCTCGGCAGGTGACTTTTGCGAGGCGCATGTCGTCTTTCAGCCGATCCAGCCAGCGCGTAAATGGTCGCTAGTGCATACTTAAGGAGTTGCAGCTTCTATGGAAGTTTCTTGGCTAAGAAGACTTGTAAAGCTGGTCTGTTCAGTTTGTGTTTATTGGCAAAGACTCTAGCTTGATGTCAACTTTGTGAATTTAATGTTTATAGCCTTTCCAGGCATTGTGGTGTTTAGTTGTAAGACAATAGCTAGTAGCTTTGTCTTGTATTTTATTCAATTAAAAAAAGACCATTGTCTGTAAGTTAATGCATTTATTATGAGTAATAAAGTGAGTTCATGTTTCTGAGTATGTGGACCTTATTTTCCGCCCTTTGCAATCTTAACTCTAAAGCATGCTTTTAACAACATGGGGAGATTTCTTTGGACATTTTGTTCTGGGATGCTTAGGAGACCGACTTTGATGTTCAGTTGATCTCAGAGGTTTTAAAGTTAGTTGCAAATCATACGATGGCACTGGAGACGGCAATAAATGTGCTACTTTGAATGTACAGCACACTGTAGTAGAAAGGGGCTTTAAAAAGGTGCGTTTGTTACAGGTTTTGGAGTTGGCAGGAAACGCCTCCAAAGACTTGAAGGTGAAGCGTATCACTCCCCGTCACTTGCAGCTTGCCATCCGTGGGGACGAGGAGCTGGACTCGCTTATCAAAGCCACCATTGCTGGAGGAGGTGAGTCAGAGTGCTTAGCCATAGCAGCACCTGTGTGTCAGGTAGTCCCAGGCCACGGTCCTCCAAAGCCACAGTTCTTGAGGTTTAGGTCCAGAACCGGTGTAGATCCTAGCAAAGCCTGTAATTGGTACAGTTAACCAAGGGCGATTTCGGTTGCACTATAACACTTCAGAACTCCCCAGTACCAGGGTCAGAGACACCTTTTCACTTACTGTTAGACTTGACCTCTCCCGGTGCTTACTTAACAGTCTTTTTCCCTCTTCAGGTGTCATTCCCCACATCCACAAGTCCCTCATTGGGAAGAAGGGCCAGCAGAAGACCGCATAAAGAGCAGAGCAGAGTGGAGTCAACGTGTCCCTCCTGCTGTTCTGTATCAGGGACAGATGCAGCTGAAGGACAGACTGGGAGTTTGTTTTCGTTTTTTTTGTTGGTGTTTTTTTTTAACGTAGTTAAACTTGGAAAGAAACAAATTGTTAGAGTTTTGCGTTGTAATAATACAAAACAAAGAAAACTGCAAAAAAATATATAAAATGTTTGTACCTTTCTTTTAGATTTTTGTTTGACGGACAGAAGAAACAAAATGTACCTTGTCATGTTGTGGCATAAAATTTGATGATTGGCTAAGGGTCAACAGTGTTTTATACAAAAAAATGGAATTGTTAAACCATTTTTTACAAAAGAAAAATGTGTTGTGTGTTTATTTATTTGATACAGAAGGGTGACCTTTTAACTAGAAAAAAAAATTAAATTGTTAGTTTGTATAATTCTCTAATTTTTAAATTAGCAGGGTGCCATCAGAGTCATCCTGCTTAATTAGTGCTCTTCCCTTTTATGTGAAATCAAGAACAAGAATGGTCACGCGTGGAACTTTCTCAGTGACTAATATTCTTTAGGTAGGGTTCTGGGTTGTAGGGGTTGTATTAAATGTGGTTCTAGTTTACCAGAATAATGCCTATCAATGTACAGTGGATCATTTTCTAAACATTAAAGACAATTGCTGAATATTAACTCTGTTAATAAGCTCATTTTGGCATGTAATGCAAAGTATATATGTTGGGTTTTGTGCTTGAAGAAAAAGTTAGATTTTGTTACAAAAGGTAGTACCTTTGCATTGAAAATGTTTAACAGTTAAACAACACGCAAGTATTTTTTATGTGAAGTTCTCCCATTCAATTTGGGAATAACCGAGCTCATAACATACTAGGCATGAAAAATAAGTGTCTGACATTATAATGGACTTGCCATGAGCTATGAGTTGATACGGCTCTCACGATTTCTGATAACGGAGAGCTGGAAATGGTTCTCTGGTAACATTCAGAGCCAGTAATTAAGGAGCAGCAGAGTCTCATCTGGTAATGCATTCTTTATCTTGAACCTCTACAGACACACTCTGCTAAGAGAGAGCTGGTTTGTATGATCAGTAAAAAACATTGAATGACTGAACAGAGACTTGTGCGGGTGACCTGAACAGTATTGAACATCCTAAACGCTGTGTTTTTTCTAATGGTTTCACACATCCAGTTATCATTGTTTGTTTTGAAGATTCAGTTTATCGCTGTATAGTTTTAATAAGGTTTAACTTCATATATTGATATCTCACCTTGAAGCAAACCTGATTTTGTAAACACCTCTTGGGTGTCTTGTCTTGCTGAGAAGCAAATGTTACCCCATCTGTGCCTCTCTTCAGAAGGAGCGAGAATGAAATGTGTTGCATTAACAAGTTAAAGCTGGGATTGTGGCTGTTAATGCTAAGCCTTAGGGTGTACTAGCATAATTGCTTTTTTAAAAAATTAGCTTTAGCTCAGAGATAAGCTTGTAACCTGTTCTGTCCACTTAGGTTCATAGATTTACTACACCAAAATCCTTTATTGATCTTTATTAATCATTTGCTGCATCAGAATAGCACTTGCAATGCTTTTTACAAAGTGCTAGAGTGGATTGGAAGGTCCACATGTTGATAGTCCTGTATTCACCCACCATCTGTTTTCTACGTGCTTCAGCCAATTAATTGTTGCAGAGGAGCTGCAGCCTATAAGCAAATAACAGGTACAAGGCAGGATACACCCTGGACGGGTTGCCACTCCATCACAAGGCAGACAGACACACAAGAAGCCAATTAAATCTACGAGTATGTCTGGACTGTGGTAGGAAACCTATGCAAACACGGGGAGAACATACAAATTTTCACACAGATTGAACCCCAGGTCTCCAATACTGTGAGTACTGTGAATACCAACTACTGCAATGCCCTAGTCCTGTGTTCAATCACAAATATTTTCTCTTATAATCAGCACCACATTGTATGCATCTATCTATGATGGTATAATATTCTGTGGAAGTTGACATAGGTTTTAACTGTTCACACAGAGCTGCTGTGCGTAATTCCGTTTTGCCATTTCAATACTCCACTATTTTTATCTGGTTTTGAGTGGCTTTCCCTGTTTTGACGTGAACCCCATTTTATAGCACCCTTGTCTCAGCATATTAGGGTGTTTTTAGAAAGTGTTAAAGTGACAAAGTACCATTCAAAGATATGCAGTTTTTACAGGAAAAAAATACCAGTTCATTGATTTTTTAAAGTTTTTTTATATCAGTACGTGTCACAACTGTAACTGGAAACATTTCAGGTCAGTTGTGTTTTGCAGAGGTTTGAAATAATAGTCTCATTTATGTGAAGAAGATTTGCAGTCCACACTGCATGGAGTATATAAATGTGCTGCAGTAATTCTGCTAGCCCACTACCAATTACTTCAAACTTCTGCTAGCCCCCCCCCAAATTACCTCAAAGTCACCCCAGTTTCACTTTATCCAAAATAAGCATCTCTGAACTCGTTACAGACCAAAGATTAGACCATTTTCTAGATAGTTGTTAATTGATCCAAGCCTCTTATCCAGCTGTTTCTTGAAGAAGAAGGGGGAACAGCTTCACACGGCTGGCTGCCTTGTTCCACACTCCTGCATCCCTTTGGGTGAAGAAGTGGCTCTTGCTCTCTGTAAGCTGATGCTGGGTACTGCCCTGCTCACTGTAAGCTTATGTATTGCTACGATGCTTTCCATGTGTTTGATTGGCACTGTACAAGGCACGATTTCCAAACTGGTCTAAGAATCCTGAATGGCCATTTCCTGAGGAAATGTGAAGTCTGCATGAACTGTTTGCTTTGAAAAGAACTTCCCTTTCTCTTTACTGAAACTGAAAAAGGTCATCTGGTGCACGCAAGGAGCTCGTATTAAAAAGGGAAGCGGCCGAATTACATCCAAAGCCAACGCTGGGATTGGTAACTACAGCTTAGTTAAAATCAGACCATGTCTTCTGCAATACAGTACACACTGACATCGTTTTACTTGCTCTATATCTGCATTTGCGTCCTCTGCGTTATGCTTGGTATTTTGCATTTTCGTGACGTGACGTCCCTGTAAACCTGTCTGTGGCCGATTGTGTTTCCCATTTAAAAACCAGAATGTTTAATTGTCTTGAATAGGGGCGCCTCTAGTTGCAAAATAAGCAAAAGGCGAAATATGTAGTCGTGCTGGAGAGGATGACTTCTCGATATGGACGGTAATTGAGACTAGTTCAAGACTTGTGTAACCAAGCGATACAAAAATGTTTTTCACACGTTGATGGTAGAATGTAAGTCTTATCACATGAAATAATACAATTTTATTTATACATGCTTTTAAAAATACTCGTTTTTTACCCAAAGAAATGTGACTTACCACGTATACATATACTGTAAATCATACACATATAGACACCAATGAAAGCATTATTTTTAAAATTTTATAGCACACTTTGAATCGAAGTTTTAATGAAGAATTAAGATTAACAATCTTAAAACAATTACAACCTAAAAACAAATCAATTTTTTTAATGAAAATAAAGTCTAATATTTTTTAAATGTTAAAAAGTAACAGCAGGGGGCGCTATGAGATAGTTCTCTGACGAGGAATTGTAAAGAATTGCTTTTAGCGAGAAACTGTTCTAATGTACTGTATTCCATATAAACCTTTGCGGTACTAATGTACTGTATGATTAATTATAACAATTCTACACAACTAGGATATTTATTTCATAATCATAATTTAAATTAATTCAAGTGTGTGTGACACACTGATTATATTTTAGATATGTAATTTTAAGTATGAATGAGCACATAGTAGTTTACTGTTTTATATACAATGCTTTGCAAAAGTATTTTAATCCTTGCACAGTTTCCACATTTTGTTGCATTAAAGCTTGCATGATGATACTTTGAAGTAGGAATCAATATTTGTTAAATACACAATCTGCTCCACACCTTCAACGCAGAGAGCAAGAAAAACTAAATAGGTCGTATCAAAGCAAAATGATTGTGTCTTCAGTGTTCAAAAATATTTTTGTGATTTCAGAATAAAAACACCTGTCTCTGTAAAGCGCCTCCGTCAGTCAATTTAAACCATGAAGACCAAGGAGCTTTCAAACCTAATCAGGCATAAAGTTGCAGAGAAAGGTATAGATCAGAAGAAGAGTATAAAAACATTCCAAAGACTCATAATATCTCTTTGATCGTAGTGAAGATGATCATTAAGAAGTGGAAGACCCAGATACACCCTAGAATTGTGCAAGGCGCTGTATACATTACATTCTTATTTTTTTGTATTGACTTGGTATTAAAGTGTTTCATTAATGAGAAGTGAGGTTGTTGTAAGCCTGATCAGTGCCTGGATGGAAGACCTCTTGGGAAAGCTGAGGTTGGAAGGGTGTTAGTGGGACCAGTAGGGGGCGCTCACCCTGTGGTCTGCGTGGCTCCTGTGACCCAGTATAGTGATGGGGACACTATACTGTAAAAAGGCGTCACCACACCTGAAGAAGGCTCCACAGCTGAAACGTTGTGTTTTCTCTCTTCTCTTTTCAGCATGGAATAAACCTGTGGCTTGTTCCTTTGCAGCCTACGCATGCTGACGCAGCTACCTACTTTGAACTACTTATATACTACTTATTATACGTTGTTTTAGGACCAACCAAGAAATTCATTAGACTTAAAAATAAACCCAATGTGGCATATAAACAAAACACATATTATTTTCCCAAAAAATGCATTTAGATGCATTTTTAAACTTTATGATTATTGTGGTGAGAGTTAAAAGGGGAAGATGAAAATGTTACGACCTCTTTTCCAGTGAGGACTGCAATTGTAACGTGAGATTTTCCGCAACTCCAATACACGCAGAAAAAAAAACACAAAACCCACCACATCCAGCCCTAACGACAATCCCAGGTTCTCGTCACCAGAGTTAAGCCCCATGTTATTCACTGCATTTGAATGGATTGGCGAGCCCCCTCTTCACCACCCGGTATCAGCTGTTGCCTGAAGTCAGGGCTGACTGGCGCGCAAGGCGTCTTGTGTCCTGCAGCTAGAAATCGTTTGATTTATAACAGCCGTGTTTTTACCTAGTTAATGGAAGAATTGGAGATTCCAGCATCCACACATCCAGCTGGAGACGTACGCAGAAACGGGGCATTTTCCGAATCAAAATGTATGCGACGTTTTCTTTTTGAAGTGAAAACATGTGTCAATTAAAACAAATGTGTTAAGGTTTTTTTCGATGGTGAGCAGCGGGCAAGGCCTACGTAAAACAACAAACTAAAAATTTTGGGGGAGGGGGGAAAAGACCTGGTTTTAAACAGTGCTTCGTTTAGACCTTACGGCCGTTTCTCGAAAATGTATTAGTGCGTCAGAAATCTGATAGCAGAAGTTTGAACTCGCAATGCAGGTCCGGGAGTGACAACATCAGTATAATAGAACACTAACGCTGCAGCAGCAGATAACAGCATTAATGATACGACGCGATAACAATTGAGAACGATATTAGAAATAGTTATGTTAATCTGCTCAAGTACTGATAAAGGTTCATGATCGGATCACAAGAAAAAAAGAATTGTCTTGTGCCATCCATCTCTTTCGAACTTATCCATTTGCTAATCAGTGGGGTCTCATGTTCATACATTTAATCAAATACCTTCCCATTTGGGTGTCTTGATTGACGATAAAAATACTGATGAAATGTGTCAGTATCCAAGCAAATCAAGGAGGCACAAGGATATCAGAATAAAAAAGTTAATATATTTTTGAAAACTCTTTTTCTTCAGAAACAAAAAAAAGATCAATGACATTTTTGATTAAATCGACAATCTCAATGATACTATACATTTAGAAATAATATAGTATGTACATTTCGTGATTTAAATATTACATCACAGGACAACACAAACAAAGACAGGAAAATAATTATTGCACTATGCCCTGACTTTTGTAAACCCCAGTACAATAACAGAAAGTGTCTTCTAATTCTCAAAGATCAAGAGTTCAAAACATTCCCAGGTAACATGTTCTCTGCTGTCACATTAGAGATTTGAGCACCAACAATTGGCTTAAAGCCTCCAGAGAGCGCAGTTTTCTGCTTTTACAACCTGTTACAACAGGACTGTTGCTAATACAGCTTACTACTTTGGGAGGGAGAACACAGGTAATCCCTAAAGGCAGAAACAGAGGAATCATTGACAAGCCAGTGTCAGGGATGCACAGATTCTTCCTGGTTGACACAGTGAGTTGTTGTCCAGGTGAGAGAACAGATCCAGCCTCCTCGTCCCCAGGCTCTTTCAAATGCAGTGTGGGACTGTTGCAATGCAGATCCCACTGGGGGACTGTTCTGGGAAAGTTTCTCCAAGAGCCAAACTAGTGTCCTTGCTCGTACCGGAATGTGGGCCTCACAGAGCCGCAGGAATACATTTCCAATTACTGTGGGAGAGTCCATGGCAGCACCTTTAATAACGGGGTGCATAGGGGTGGTACCGTGCCATGACTGGGGGGCTGCCAGTGCCTGCACTGTTGGGTGGCATGACGAAGGGTGGCACACTGTACGGGTGGACTTGTGCCTCCAGCGGCAGCGCAGACAGATGTCCCAGCGCTTGGGATGGGGCATAAGGCAGTCCCGGGAAGGGCAGGTAGGCCGCTGTGCTGTCCTGATTTGGGTAGTAGCCGGAGTAGGCACTAGGCCCGAAAGCCTGGAGCTCAGGGTAGTGCAGCAGCTGGGAGGCCACCTTGACATGGCAGGCCTGGGCCAGGGCGTCCTGCAGGGTGCGCTTCAGCTTCATCCGGCGGTTCTGGAACCAGTTTTTAATCTGGGGAGGAAGTTTGAGAGAGCATGAGTGGGGCCAAGGTAGCCTGAACCTCCCTTGCAGGGATAGCAATGGATTTAACATCCACTTCACAAGCTTCTCCCATAAAGAGATTTTTTTTTTCTGGCCAGCGGTGTGGTTTTCATGTATTGGCTTGATATGGGGAGGAGGAGCTGCTCCTTTGAGCTGCTCTAGTCTTGCCACGCCTGCCAGCGCCTGGGAGACTGCAGGGGTCAGTGTTTCTGAGCATCGAGAATCCTGCTCAGTCAGCGAGTGACATGACGCAGGCTCGAACCCGCAATCAGAACTCAGCCGGTGCTCATGTGAGCATCTTTACTGGTTGAGCCTACTTAGAAGGTGCCCGGTTTTCATATAGCTGACAATATAGCATGTTGAAATGCCTTATGGGAATCATAAATTGTAAATTTTATTACAATGAGGAACTATGTGAATGCATAATGGACATAATACAGGGGTGCCCAACACTAGTCTTAAGGGCCACTAGATTTCCAGTTTCTCAAGAACTAGAAAAATAACCTTATTAAGGGCTCAGGTAGCAGGAAGACCAGAAACTGTCTGGCCCTCAGGGGCTAGAATCAAGCGCCTTGGCGATGCCCACCTGCTTCTCGGAGAGGTTGAGCTTCCTGCAGAGCTCCTCCTTCTCGCGCGTGCCCAGATAGGCGTGCTTCTTGAAGGTCCTCTCCAGCCGGCTGATCTGCTCGGAGGTGAAGGCTGTGCGCGGGCGGCGCCCTGGAGGGGTCGGCGGTGAGGAGGAGGAGCTGCCTGGTGGGTCAGCGGGAGAGGCTGACTGACACCCCTCACTCTCATACCCCGACGTTTCCTCTTCCTCTGTGCCGCTGGCGATCCCTGGCTCAAGCGCTGAATGGGGACAGAGAGCACAGATTTAGGAAGAAAGCTCCACAGCCAAAACGTTTCTTTTCTTCTCTTTTCAGCTGGGAATAAGCCTTTACTTGTTTCTTTGCAGCCTACGCATGCTGACGCAGCTCCCTACTTGAACTACTAAGCTGGGAAACTGCACAGATTTAAGCACTAAACACAGATTTAAGTTGCATGAGCCAGGATACTTACACCACTACATACAGTTCAGCAGGTTCACCGAGTGTGAAAGAGCATGAAACAGTAAACAGCGCAGATGACACGGTACAGCTATAAGAAGCAACAGTGCCTTTGAAGCCGCTAGTGAACAAATTGAGCAAGGCTGAAGAACAGGAGAGTGCAGTGTACTACTTTCCTGTATCAGAAAGCACAAGTGCTTTAAACCTAGCAGTCCGACTCTGTACTGTATGTAACTATACATACAGTACAGAGTCGAAGTACAGTACACTATGCCTTCAAATTCCATTAACTAATTCTCTGCAGAGACATCGGCTTCATAAAGGGAGCAGCATTTTTGAACCAGCATGGATGAAAGAGGAAACAATTTTCCAACATGACAAAATGACGTCAAAATGAAATACTGAATGAACACCCACTACCTCCTGTGTCAGTAATGCAGTGCCTGTGATGTCTGTATGCCTTGCCAAGGATACAGGGGGCTTTACTAGTTTCTTAGTAATATGTTCCCCTGATTGAGCAGAGGCCCAGCAGTGTGTGGATGGAAGACTCCTATAGAGCTCACAGGCCTGTGTTCTCTGTATTGTACAGCAGAGCCACAGCCAGGCAGAGCAAAATGCCTGGTTTTTAACCCTTGCCAGAAAGTCAGTACTTTTGCTGCAATATTCCCTCCATCAGTATGGGTTCCAAATCGAAAGTGACCTATAAGTACAGATCTCCTATACCTCACTACAGCGAGAAGGACAAGATGCAACTCAGGTCATCAGCACTGAATTCACAAGGAAACAAACTGTGCTATAATCTGCTTTCTTGCGATTTCCTGCAAAATCAAACGCTAATGTGCCTTTCAACAACAAAGTTTAAAAGTGGGCAGTAAAGTTTTTTTCCCCAAGGGAATTTCCTTACCATGGGAGCCTGCCTGCGGGTCAGTTTTGGTGCCTGGGTTTGGGGCTGGGCGCTGTGAGAGAGGGGGGGTGTTCTGGCCAGTCCACGGCCTGCCTCTCAGCAGCTCCTGGTAGATGGGGCGCCCCTCTTGGCTGCTGTAGAACCCCGGCAAGCTCTCCGGGGGAGTGCTGGACATACAGGGCTCCTCTGTGACCACGTCACAGCGGGCTGCTGGCCTGGTCTTCTGGCTACTCTGGGAGAGCCACTCTACGGAGAAGTGTCCCTTCATGGTGTCGCCGTCTGTAGAGTTCGTAAGAGTAGAGCCTGTGTGCAAATGTATTCCTTGCAGGAGAAAGCTGCAGCTAAATCACATAAACCCTCACCTTCATCAAGGAAGAAGGCGAAAGAAAGAAGAAAGTATTTAAGTAAATCCTGTTTTTTTTCAGCCTGCAGTTAATCCCAAGTCTTTTCAACTGGCGAAGTAGTTGTTCAGCCCCCGGAGAGCCCAGCTGTCCTGTTTCCGCAGGAGTCCCCCAGTGATGTAGGCAGAGATGGCCGAGTTCCAGTTCCAGCGGTTCTCTCCTTTAGCCTTTGCTGGCCTCCCTGGCTGTGGGCTGCTGTATTTATGAAGGATTCGGCCACTTCATTTGCAATTCGTTTAGGAGAAGATCAAAGCAGGCCTCCTCCCCTCCTGCCCCGCCCCTCTGCGTTTTCACAAGTGTGGTAATTAAGACGTCTCATTCGACTGGGAATGAACCCATTAATTCCTGGCTCCAGTGAGTCTGGGGATGCCCCCCCGCCCCCAGTCCCTTCCCTCTGCAAGGCTGTGTCTCTAATCTATGTGTGCATGCTGGGGGTGTTGACTTGGGGCGGGGGGATGGAGCAAGTTCAACCTGCATGTAGCTGCTGTGGATTGCGGCTCCCTGGGAAACTCCTTTAATTGTCAGTAATGCCACATTCACTGTCTCCCATTATTTTCAATGGAGGGGCAATTCAGTCGATACACATTCGCTGGGGGCGTCCATGATCTCACAGTGACGCCGCCTGATGATGCTCTTGGGCTGACAAATGGCTAATAGCACTGGGAACACATCCAGCAAGCGAGAATATGACAACACTAGAAAGGCTGCAAAAAAACTGTAGGCCAACTTGCCAGCCCTGCACGTTATACTATATTAGTGAACTAGACATATAGTTCAGGTGGGGAGCTGCGTCAGCATGCGTAGGCTGTAAAGGAACAAGTAATAGGTTTATTACATGCTGAAAAGTGAAGAAAGAAACCACAACGTTTTGGCTGTGGAGCCTTCTTTGGGTGCCTGATATATAGTTAGTTATATTATATTACTTTATTAACTAATATTAGGTGTATTGCTGCCTTATATTGATTCCAGTATCTCCCCCAAGCAACCTTTGAATAATTCCAAGGAATCTGCCATCCATGAGTGTTTTAGCTGAAATACAGTTTGTTTCCTTGTGTATAGACAGAGGTGACAGGAGTAATGTTCCCAAGAGCTGTGCCTGGCTGATCTGTTGTAGTACTAGTGTACAAGCAGGGGAGAGTGAGACACAGCTCTAGAAAGGCATGGTATATTTAATTCATCTGGGCAGTGTCTGTGCGGCAGCAAGTCCTGCTTATTGTAGCATAAACTGGGTTGTTGGTTTCTGTAGTGTCTTGTGTGTCTGGTTGAATACACAATCTCTCTTGATACTAGATGTCTGGTTTGGATATGATCTTGTTGCAGTAAAGTTAATAAACAACACAGCTGTTAACTAAACCCCTAGCCCTCCACCTTGTTTTTGTGGAATGTGCAGGTTGATTTTTCTTTCATTACCAAATACAAGACTCAGTATCATTGTGTGAAATGTGGCATCGTTATCAGAAAGACAGCTTATGCTGTGCCGATGTGCGTTAAAATTTTTTTAAATTAAATAATACCAAAAGGTTATTCTATTGCTGTTGTTTCGCAGTTTGGGAACTGGCCCATGCTGTTACAGACTGTGCTGACAGACTGTCGGAGGCTCCGTGGCTCTCCTGGTCCTGAGCCACCAAGGTTACTGTGGCTCAGGACTGGAAGAGACTCCAGGAGGCAAGCCCCAGATCCTACAGCCTGTGCAGCTGGAGTCTGGGATATTTATGGTATGTGTCGGAGAGCTTTGTGTAGAAACTGGTCCATAATGATAATAATAATAATAATAATAATAATAATGAATATAGTGTCTTTCATGTCTAGATTTCTTAGTACGCTTTACAGTGGAGGCAGCACATCACTGGTACATGAAGCTGCAACAGCCTGATCATTTATATTCAGAGTGAAGCTCACAGGACGAAACTGGACAAAAAGAATTGCAATAGGCATTGCTTGGAACACCACGTCAGATGGCTGCATAGACAGCACTTACTAAGTGTTGATTTTCTTCGTGAACAAAAGAAATTTGAAATCTGAAAAAAATGCAAATATAAGTTCTAGGTGTTTGAGTTGAAAATCGATGTTTAATGCCCTATATAAAACCCACAAAAGCATGCGCTTGGGTGCGTTTTGTCAGTGTTATATAGAAATCCAGAAGCGGGGGCATCTGGGATTCCTCTGAACATTTCTCTCTCGCTCTGCGTGTTGTAACATCAGTTTTTTTTTGTGTGTTGTAACATCAGCGCTCTCATTCGCCAGATTGGCCGGGACGGCGCTTAGGGTGCTGTCGACCTGCAGTTCTGCTTTAATGATGCATTAATAGCAAGTTGCAGTACTGCATGTTCTCAGATTTCAGTTTGGTTTTATGTGTAAACGGGGAATCCCTGTTAAATAAGATGTCTTGAACAGAGATTTTCCAACAAGCGAAACCGGAAAACTCACGTTGTTGTTTTGCTTTTTGGTCTGATGTTGTCCTTGTGTTTGCCGTGGCGTTAATCAGACGAAATCTGTTGACTTTGTAATGAATACCTGCACTCAGTGTATCGCCGCTTTAACATTTAAGAACATTAAGCCTTCTGAGTGTACACGAATTGTGCGGTGCTCGGCAGAGAATGAGGGTGATTGATTTAACACAATCGGGTTTATCCAACGGACAGATAACGCGGGTTAAAAAGTGCACATTTTGCATTTCAGATAACAAATAATTATAAAGGCTACGTTCCTGGTATCTTTGGGTTTTCCCGATAGTAGTTTTTTTTTTTGCGTAATGCGCAATGTACTATCTATCGGGTCTACACGGTCTTTCATGCGCCTGGATGTAATCAAATGTATATCCAGAGATTAGGAAGTATGGAACAACTGAGGTAAGGAAAAACAGCAGAGAGTGAGAGAAAGTCACGTAAAAACACCGAAACGTACACATTTCACTTTTGTCTACCAACCTTGTCTGCCGCACAAATCAGTTTCATTGGGTTTGGCTTATTCCAAATAAAATAAAAGAATTTCTAAATAGAAGGTTGGACAAGCGGTGAAAGGAATGTCTCGATTGTCCCCGGGGACACAGAGGTGATATCAGAGGCCAAACAGTTCTCCAGTCCAATTTTTTAATCGCGTTGGGATAATTCAAAGCAATATGTAGAGTAACAGTGAGTGGAGTCTGTACATACTTTTTTAATGGGGTGTTCTTACAGTGTAAAGGGACTATTCCTATTTGTCCTGGCATGTTTGTGTTGGATTCCCAGTCCATACGTCCTTTGATGTACCGGGTAATAGTTAATCGCCTATTAGCCGAGACACAGCGCGTTATCGAGCGTGGAGACAGCAGTCTATAGAGCCTAGACTCTATAACCATTGAGCCTGAGAGATAACAGCTCCGTCCCGGCTCCTTTCAGAGCTGCAAAGGGTGCTAATTATCTTATCCACTGGCTAATTCGCGATTGTCTGCATTGAGCACATTGATGCTGTACGTAATACATGACTGTTTATGATGGCTGCAGATTTCTGTGCCGGTCGCCAACCCTCCCCCCACCCCGCCTTGTCTCCCGCTCCACAACACACGAAAACCCTTGAATTGATAAACCTTGATCCCCACAAACAACGCGTCTGTTTACCCCGTTATCGCATCCAAATGCCGAAGAATGATGCACGAACAACAGAGCTTTGAGTCTTTTAACATTTAAAATTCAATAAAGATAGTAAATAAACAACATCGGAATCACGACAGCCGCGATTAAGGGCGCCACGACTCCGGGGACGGCTACACGGATTTGCAAACTAAATTCGCAGCCTACCTGCAGGAGTTGTCTCTTGGTTTTTGTTTGTTTCAACAGACGGGACATTAAACGCACTCTGGCCTGAGCGTCGATTAAACTGGAATTTTCCAATTAGCCGACGAAGAGCTGCACAGACGATATTGACAAGCCTATATGCGCGACGCGATACATTTCTTGAAACTACACTTAAACTTTCAGGGCTACTTTTCGCACACTGGTGTACTCTGGATATTAAAAGAGAGAAAGTAGCTGCCCCAGCTTTGGAGAAAGATGCTGAATGTTAATATTTGCTGACTGAATAAATAACAGGTCTCAAACAGCGGTAATCGATTGAAGGTTTATTTTGCCAAGATCCAAGTGTATGAAACGCAGTCTGCATTAGAAGCAGGTACAACCTCTGTGGCATAATTCGAGCGCATCCTGATAACCGCTTTTTTTAAAACGTGGCCTACTGGAATGCTTAAAATGTTTGAAGTTTAAATAAAATACACAAGCCATCGATTCTTATTGTTGAGATTAGTCTGGTTTTTAAATGACGTTATATCGGTAACCTCATTCTTTATTTAGTATTACTCGTACAACTTACTGTAAATCGTTTTTAATATAGGGTTGAATATCTCTTATACATTAACTGTAGGCCCACTATAATTTATGTTTAAGAAATTCGTCAGTTAAACGAGATATTAGTAGTAGCTGTAGTTTGACTGCTCTCGGTTTTTGTTCAATGCTGTACTTTCTCATTGTGCGCGTTTAATTAAACAAGCAACGACCTTCATGCTTTAATAAGGATGCCGGCTTGACTCTGAAGTTAAGTCGCTTCTTTTTGGAAAGAAATGCTACACTTTATTATTTTAAAATATCCTTTGAGGGGGGGATAAAAGAAAATAGAAGCCCCTTTGAAGTTTTATCACGCGAAAGCTTATTGTGACCCGCCGTCTGGCAGGGATTTCACGAGTCTTATCATTCACACTTGAGTAACTGCGAAAATAAAATAATTATGGGGCGCGGTGAAATTGAGTTTTCACCTGGATTTTTAAACTAGCATGATGTTTTTCGAAAGTGCTTACTATAGTTAATGTAGTCTATGCATCTCTATGTGGCGGGGGGAGGGTGTTTATAAAGGAGATTGGCTCTCATAATTCGGGATTCTGATGAACTGCAGGTGGGCGCTAAGGTGCGAACCCCTTAATGTTCGTTGTAACTGCCGCGGTCAGGCTTTGTGACATTATATTCACTAATTAGAAACTTTGAAATGGACTAGCTCCTGTTTCAGGCAATATCGACTGAGTTAATGTTGTTGTTGCTTTGTATTTTCTACCAGGACAGGAGCAGAATAACCTGTTCTACAGTATTAAGACGCCCCATTTTGCATTTTGCAGTTTGCATTTAAGACCTGCTCAAAGATTTCAGAACTGCTTTCAAATAAATGGGGCGTCTTAAAAGGCGACTCTTTAGTCACTGTGACTCTTTAGTTTGGCAGTTGCGTTTAAATCTTTAGTTCACTTCTCCATACCTTTAAAGGTTTGATCATCATCTGCGTAGATAAAAAAAAATAAATTATACGGAGCTTCTACTCTCTTTCTCCACCTCTGTTCGTATTGCAGTCTTTCTCTTTTTGTTGTCTGTAAGTCCAGTATATTAACAAAGCAAAGTTCTGCTTCAGCGGTGTATCTGACAACCTCCTAACAGACGAATCAAACTAACGTCATTACTTTACCATGCATTTGCTGCCAGGGGGACTGGATTGTATACAGTGTCCCTATCTTATCCAGATCCTGATATATGAGGATGATACCCCTCAGCTTTGATCTGCAGAGAATTGGCTGGGCAGGGATACAGTACAGACAGGAGCCTGTTTTTATTGATGACAGAGGGAGGAGCAGGAGACAGCACTGTTCTTCATGCCTCTCCAGATGGCATCAAAGGTGGATACAGAGAGAATGGAGTCTGCACCTGATTACTTCTTTATTGTCTATCTGGTTTATTTGCATTCCCTCAGACTGGGAATCTCTTTAATTTCTAACGCACTTTTCTCTTGCTAAGCTGGCCCCTGCCAGGATGCTATCAAACGATTTTATTTTCTCTTTCACCTGAGCTGTCTCCGTTTCTCCCCATGAAGCAGCAGCCTGCGTTCTCTCTCCAGGTGCTGCGGTCTGGCAGAGTGGAGACGTGGGGTCTCGCTGTGTGGCAGGGCTGAGAAGCCATTTTGATCTTCTGATCCACCTCCAGCTGAATCGTCTCGAAGTTGCGATCTAAACATTACAGTGTTCAGTGGAAACTGCGTGGAAGCGGATGTAAAACTGAGGCTAGGTGACACTTCCTCATCTAGAGGGCGGTGGGGGTGTAGAATGATCTGCCCAGCTGTGCCGTTGAAGCCGATACCCCGTCTTCTTTTAAGAAACAGCTGAATGACATCCTCAGGTCAGAAGAGGAGACGTTACCTTACACAAAGGATTGGCGGAGTATGGAACAAGCTGCCCAGCCATGTTGTTGAAGACAGTACCCTGGGTTCTTTCATGAATCGGGTGGATCAGATCCTTGAATCAATTAATTGCGAACTACCAATCGGGGAAGATGGGCCTTTCTTTTGTTTGTTTTTTTTCGCTGACTAGCAGGGACTATCCGTTTGGTAAGAAGGCTTCTTGTTTCTAGAATATTATTTCCATTAAAAAAATAAATTCCTGACATCATGATTCTCACAGGCACAAAAATCGACCTCAACAGATGACTTGGTTTTATGCAGTACTGCAAAGTAACATGTCTGCAGTTTTAGGCAATGCAGGAGTGAAAATCTCATGGCTCAGGATGAAACTAGAATAAGCAGAGCTGTCATAAATCTCTCAGTGAGTTTGGACAGTATCTGGCAGACTTTACTCCCATGAATTGCTGGAGGGGTTTCTTTAGAACAAACCTCTCTTTGAGTGCTGTAGAAGTTGTTTTCCATGATATTCTACTGATTCAGCAATAAAGTATGATATACTCATTGAATGTATGACAGTGTAAGTGTTGTTTGAACAAATATCAGAACTTAATAAAATCACAGGAGAATCATTTTTATGCAAAAGCTTGAGTTTTATGAAGACAGACTAATGGGGATATCTCACTAACCTAGGACTCTTATTAATAAGCTCCACCAGAATTTGTGGACACACTTTTGAGAGAAGAGAAATGTCATGTTGCTGGAATATATATATAGAAATAATTCCTGTACTTATTTTTAGCAGATCCTGTTTCTTACTCAGCTTTCTCTCGGCAGGAGACAAGAAGCCAAATTTCCTGCAGGATTTTCTGTAGCTGCGACATGACTTTGCTCTAGCCAGAAGTGAAGTTGAATTGATGGAGAGGGGTTGGTGGGTGTCTTGCAGAAACATGGTCGCCAGGGTGGGCAGTGATGTCTTCACAAAGGCACAACGAAAGTAGCAGCCTTTTTCGAAGAACACACGTCCGACCTGTCCCATGGCATCCTGCAGAGATCCTGCCTGCAGCTCTGAGCCATGTGAAGCCACAGATAACCCCCCAAGGCTGAGTGCAAACTATCTCCTTTTAGCCTAATGGTCTCCAGTGGAGACAGCCTTTGATTGATTTCAATGAGTCCCTTTCATCTCTAATGGGGCTGTTTGCTTCCTTGTTACAAACGCAAACCTCTCCTCTCTTCCGACAGCTGTCAAGCACAGTAAAGGAGCCTTTTATATGAGGATTAACATGCTGTGTGTCAAACACCAGTCTCCATTATTTCTGTCTAAAACCAGGTAAACACTACAAATGAGCCAATGTTAGACCCCCAGCTCAACAGAAAACTGTTTGTCAGTCTTTTATCTGGACAGATTGGAATTAAGATATGACATGCCAGCAATGGATTCTTTGAACACACTTGTAGATAATTTCTTTACCGCAGTTAATTGGTTAATAGTTCAATCAGAATTATTTTTATTCATGTCATTAAGAGCAATTTGAAACACAACAAGAGGTAGTGCTACGCAGTAAGAAGAAAACATATAAACTTGAGTTCTTGCAAAACCCAAAAAAGCGTCTTTCGGCTTTTCTCTGAAATTAAAAACATGCTAATCAAGCTGCGTCTGTTTCAGTTTGCATTTATTGTCCACATCTCTTTCCAGTGTGTTATTTATACGGCTCTGAGCCATTAGTGTTTTGTAAAAGGCATGTGAAGGGTTTTTTAGGTTTTGCATATGTAAGATATAAGATCAGCTGCAGAAGATATTCGAAAACTGTACTATAGATTTCAATCTGTTAAGTACATAAATAGTGAATTTCATGAATGTTTTAAGTCTGAGATGTAACTGTAGTCAGAGTTTCATGGGGTCTGCACAGGTGTATAGAATTTGGACATCTCTGGTCTTCTTGGGGTTTGCGTGAAGCTGTGTGCAGTAAGGACAGTGAGCAGAGAAATATGCAACCCTGCAAAAATGGAACGTGCAACAAACACCCGGAACTGTTATCTAGTTATCTTGTGTCCCCCCAAACACAACCACCCCCAAGAGTGTGTCACTGAATGACAGGGACAAGGACAGGGAGCATTGATGAGGGAGGGCGTATGTGTGTGGGGTACCCCTGTGACATCCCTGCACTCTTGATCATGTTGAGCATTTGTAGTTTAATCCTGGTCTTAGATTATTCAAGTCATTTATTTTGAATAAAATAAATAAATCCTTACACTACACTTTTCTGGACACTCAACTCAAAGCGCTTTACAGGTAATGGGGACTCCCCTCCACCACCACCAGTGTGCAGCCCCCACCTGGATGATGCGACGGCAGCCATAGTGCGCCAGTACTCTCACCACACACCAGCTATCACTGGGGAGGAGAACAGAGTGATAGAGCCAGTTCATAGATCTTATTTCATAGATATCTTTAGAGAATGTCACACAAAAGGCAGTATGCAACAGTACAGATTGCACCACATCTAAGGGTAGCAAAGCATGAAGGGAAGGCTTCATGCTACAACAGGAAGAACACAAAACAAAGACTAAGATGAATACAAGCTCTAGCTAATAGCACCGGCTTTATTAAATGTCCTGAAAAAAGTTTCAAGTTCCACTTTTCATCATTTTATGTTTGTTACTTATTCTTAAAAGGACTGATCGTCAGCTACAGCCTGAGCCATTCTGGGAAATCTGGCACTTTAGACACCAATGAATGTGTCCTGAGAGGCATTTAAACTGCAAAGAATGAGTTTTGGAACTATTACTCCTATTTTGCTTTTAGGAATTCCTGAGGGGAAATATTAAATACCCCTTATGCAGCCCAGATTGGCAATTGTAGATGATTTTAAAATGTGATTGAGCAGCTGTCATGACCAAAGCCATTTTTAAACCCAGCTGCCACAACGTGACCTTGAAGAGACCATTCATTCATCAGTGGGGAAAACATTACAGATAAAGAGACTTTTTATCGCTGTCCATGTCATTATTCACTGTCACTTGTTTTTTTTTTTTCATGGATGGCCATCCTCCTGTGTGCAGTCTGCACTGGGGGCAGCCGATGCCACCTTCTGTAATGTGGTCCGGTTCTCTCAGCAAGAGCAGGCGTGTGTACGGCTCCGAGTGGCCAGGCACGTGTTTGTATTTGTAAATCATTTAAAAGTGTCCCCCTAGAATGGATGTTTTTTGGAAAACAGTCCCATCTTACCAAATCACCTGGGGATCCTGACGAGTAAGCAAGGGTATTTAATATTATATTGATAAGTGCATATATGGCCTTGAGGAACATTAGTACACAAGACATGTTGCAAGTAAAAAGGAGCTGGTAACATTTACACATCCGGCTCGTGTAGCTGCCAGTAGCCCAGGATTAGAATATCAGATTCGTACGTGAAGGACCCCTTGATTGCTGTCCTGGTGTCCCAGGGCGATGAAGGCTGCTGTTGTAGCCTCTGGGGACCAGATCTATTTCCTTCTGCTTCAGCTGAATAGCTCCTCACTTCCAGCCTTCGCAACTGAAGAAAAGGAGCAGCGGCCTCTTTTTTCATTCTCATTCAAAACAATCGGTTTGCACGTGTGGCAGGGGAAACAGCGTTAAAGAGGTTAATCATCGTTCAGGCAGGCCACAACCCTTCTCAGAATCAAAAGAGAGCGGGGCCTCCCAGAGCCGGGGGGCATTGTTTCAGGATGGCGGGGTGGAAACTGGAGTAACAGGCCTGGCTTTCTTTCAGCAGCGCATTTCTCTTGTCTCTTTCCCCTCTTTTCCCGTTCAAATTCAAAGTGCGTTTTTTTTTCAAAGAAAATGGGTTTTGTTTCGGGGATTTGAAAATGTGGCATTGTAATAATAAAGCCCGTAAACACTCCACTCTTATCTAATATGGGGCTCGTCGAGGAAGGTGTCAGGCAATTTAAATAGCCTGTGCTCAATCCCGGGGATTGGGATCCCAGCAGGCACGGACAGACAATTCCAAGCGTCAGTTTACATACAACATCGAGCCCTGCCCAGTGTGTGAATTTTACGAGCGGCAGGCGTCTTCATTCACACTTACTCCTGATTCTCTTTCTCTGGGCGTGATGACTTTCGGTGAATTATCCATGTGGCTCCGCTGGTAAAGGCGCCCCCTCAGAGGGCAGTCTAAGGCATCCGAGGAGAGCGACCCAGATTTCTCGGGTCCAGTGGCTTCGGGTGGCCGGGATCAGCCCATGTTTCCCAGGGGCTTTTGGCAAGTCGAACTGATCAAAGTCGGCCAATTCCTAATTCGCAGGATACAAGACAGAGGGGCATTTTAAAGCCTAAAATCAGGAAGTATGAGTACTGAGAGGCCCGATGTATGGAATTTAATGACACAAACACAAACAAGCAATTAGGCTGTCAAATTCAGAACACATCCATGTAATTCCTTCCATCTGCTTGTAGAACTGTTGCAATATCTAAAGGTTTTACCACTTGCAATTAGCTACAATAACCATGAGTAGTAATGTCTATATTTAAAAAAAAAATACTCGAAAAATGATTTGCCTGGAAATGTTGATGGCATCTCCATTTTTTCATTTTCTTACTGTAGTTGATTGAGCTAAGACATGAATAAATACAAAAATAAGTGGAGAGATTAAATGTCGCTTTTATTAAGAATAAACTTTATTCTCCTGAAATGGTAACGTAATTGTTTTACAGCATTAGATCTCTTTTAATGAATAGAAAACCTGAACGGTGGGTATTACAAACACTGAAATTACGGGTTTTCCAAAGCCAGGTTTACCATAGTGTCAAACTTACATGAGTCTGTTGCAGCTCAAAGGCAGTTCATTTGGCTGTTCTGCATGTGTTAATCCATCCATTCATTTTCTAACCTTTATCCAGCACATGGTTGCTGGGGAGCCAGAGTCTATCCTTGCAATTTGCAGGAGCACTATAATCCCATTCAATTCTTTTTCATTATGAACTCAGACTGGATGTCTTGGGAATAACGTCAAAATATCTCTCATATTTTCTCTGCGTGCTGAAGATTTTGAGATAACACCTGATGCTGATTAGATGATGACTGCTAACAGACCAGAATTTGTTAGAATCAGTGACTAAAAATAATTATTTTGATGTGTAGCTGAATTTCTACTGTTTATTCAAACTGATGACAACATTCATTATCATGAATTAATAAACATTACGGTTATAAACAGAATGCTTAAACACTCAGAGCATGTCAATACAAGTATAAAATAATGATGACCTGATGAATACAACATTGTTTTAATATATGATCTGGTTGTGTTTAAAAAGTACAGGAGGGGGAAATGTGACAGAAAATGTTATGTGTTGTAGCACACACAGTGTCGGGGTAACACTGTGCAGACCACTAGGATAGCAGGACATTGCCCAGACAAAGCTAAAGAACTACAAGTCCCAGAGAGACTTGGGGCTCTGTAGACATGAAAGCAATCATGGGACACACCTGGAAAGCACCTGCCACAGGTACTGTATTTAAGCGAAGGAGTCATACAAGGCAGGATCCTTAGACTGATTATTATGGAAGAGTGGAAAAGGCTGCTAGTGACACAGAAGGAGATGGAGAAAGGCAAATAAATTTTGAAGGAGGAATTTGACTTGCCTGTATTGATTTAACTTAAGCAGGGTTAGGAACCTGTGCAAATGAAATCCGGTCTGGAAAATGGACACAAAGATGTTGAAAAAGGATTTTTTTAAGGATTGTGCTGTACCTGTAAAAAACCGCCACCTCCATTAGCCCACAAACACCACCCAGAGTGTTACTGTGCTCTCTGTGCTTCCAAGCCTCCTCTTCCCATCCCAGTTTCAATCAACCGTTTGTTATAGTGCCCTTTGCAACACCAGAGTGCTTTACAGACCTTTACAGCAGTTAATAATGTACTAACAGCTGACCGCTGAGTATGCTCATTTGCCTTCAAGGATACAACATCTGTCCCAGTGGTTAATCAGAAATCCCACGGAGAGAAATTCACAGTGGTGCCTGGGTTCTTGTGTACATTTCTCCGCTCTCCATGAGATTCTCCAACTTCCTGCTGTCTGAGGTAGGGAAAGGACTTCATGACCAACTGCAGAAGAAGAAAAGACTGGACAGCTTTGATACTCAACAGGCTGACAGACCTGTTTCCCTTCCTGTGCATCTTTAAAGCTTAATTGAAATTGCTACTTAATTGGCCAAATCTTTTCCAGTCTCTGCCTTGTGTTTCATTTTAGCTGTTAACAGTTCTTCTCCCTAAGGGCCACAGGGACTGTTTTCATTCCACCTGATCTCTTAATGTAACTTATGATTTGCTTAATGGGAAACATTTTCGTTTAAAGGCAATGATGATTGAGTCAAAACCGTGAAGCCTGTGGAATTCCGGTCCCTTGCGGGCTGGAGTTGTCTTTAAAAGTTTCCAATTAAGCCTGTCATTTTCTGATCCCTGAGGGCTGACATTTCCTTCACCCATTGGAAATGTCTTTTGCTTTTATTTTAAGAGCTGTTGAAAATGGAAGATTTTATGAAGTGGAGGCACACAACTTTCGCTTTAATGATCAGAGCTGACTAGCAGTGGATGGCTGAGTATTTTAAAACTCATGAAGAAGAAAGAATGGTAGGCATGATAGCCGTAATCAATCACGAAACATACAATCAGTTGTTTGTGCCATGTATTTATTTGCTCCTTGAAATATAAAACTGGTCATTCTTAAAGCGACAAAATTGCATTCTTCTCCCAGGTTTATTAACACTAAGAAATCACAATGTTAAGAATGCTAACAACAATAATGCAAAGTCAACGATATAACACAATGTATTTACAGCAATAGTAAAATTGTCCATATGGCATTCAAAGAAGACTCTCTAGGGCTCTGGAAAATAAAGTCCATCCAGTTGACGTTGATATTGATAAATCTATGAGCTCGGTGGACGCAGAGCCCTGAGCAACTGACCACAGCGGCCCAGCTGACAGCACAAAAGATTCAGCTGTGGTTTTTTACACCATGGATTCAGAAGTGAACCCAGCGATCTTTTTAAACTCCCTACTCTTCTTTTCAGAGAAACAATGCAAACCCGATCTAAGGCTGCAGGAGGGAGGTTTAAACATTTTTGGAATTGATTTTCTGGTTTTCTGCACTGGGTGAAATGGTCATTAGGATTGTTATTTTCATCTCCTCCTGGTTTGCACAATTGTATGATGCATTGTCATTTGTTCATTAAAAAAAAAAAACATAATGGTGCAAATAATGGAAATGTTACATTTGTCTGCACTGGCTGTCCTTTGTGAATGATTGTCTTCCTGGAGTCCAAAGGTGAGGGATAAGACCACTCTGCTGAGAAGTGCACGCTCTCTGGCAGGATAAGCAGCTGTTGTTTTTGGAGATTCACTTCTCTACTGGATTGCGTTTCACCCTCCCATCTGGAGCGGTGACACACCTGGAGTGACGGACATATATTAAGTGGTGGAACAGCAACCACATTACACCAGCTAAGAGTCGAAAACAACCAAGGTGGAAGCATTGTTATTGTCATTGCTACAGTTCAGTCACTGTTGCCAAGACTATATGACAGCGTTTAGACAGCACAAATTCATCTTCTTTCATCCCAGATTGTGTCTGCACATTTGTGGGAGTTCTGTGGTTTTCCGTTCTGTGCTCTAGTGCTTTGTAGAGGCGGGAACGAGTGTTTTTGTGTGTACTGTTATGGGACACGCTATAAATACCAAACGTCTCATGAATAAGCAAATCGGTTAATTTTCATCGACAAACTCACAGATATGCCTTCATGTAGGGAACTGACTAATAAGGGCTGAAATGATCCCTGCCAAAACAGGGCTGTAATCTCTGGCTATTCCTCATCTGACACTGTAGGTAAATGAACGGTGTGCCGCCCAAGTCAAGACAACAAACTGCCAATTGATCTGCTTCTGCATTGAAACTCTATTATTTTCCTACAGAGGGAAGGCCCTTGCTTTGGTCATGTGTGGTATTTTTAACTCATTAACGAATAGCTGCCTTGTACACTTCTTCAAACGATAAAGTCAGCTGCTACATCACTCGGCAGCTCACAACTGGTAGCCCACTGAAGCTCAACAGGTGTGAGCTTGGCCAGTAGCTGGATGATAGACCTCTGGGGACAGCTAAGGATCTGTGTGGGTCCTAATGCACCAGTACAGTGACAGGGACACAAGGCGCAGTCCTTCGGATAAGATGTTAAACCAAGGTCCTGACTCTCTGTGGTCATTAAAAATCCCAGGGCACTTCTTGAAAAGAGTAGGGGGTGTTACCCCGGTGTCCTGGTCAAATTTTCTCCGGCCTTTACTAATCATGGCCTCCTAATAACCCTCATCTATGAACTGGCTTCATCACTCTGTTCTCCTCCCCACTGATAGCTGGTGTGTGGTGAGAGTACTGGTGCACTATGGCTGCCGTCGCATCATTCAGGTGGGGCTGCACATTGGTGGTGGTGGAGGGGAGTCCCCATTACCCGTAAAGTGCTTTGACTTGAGTGGCCATTAAATGGTCTTCCTGGGGACTCTTCCAAAAAACCCTAACTTCCCACTACATCCAAAGCCCACTTGGCTGGAGCACGCTTATATTCTATTCCAGGGGTTCTTACTCTTGGTCCTGCAGGACCACTGACCTACTGTTTTCATTCCAGCTGAGCTGAATTACCTAATTGAAGCCTTAATTGAACTAACGAGTTGCTTGAGTTGGATCTTCTACTCAAGGGTTGGGGATTTTATTTTGTTAATGAAGTGCTGTAGTTAAAAGGCATTTTCAAGGGATGAAGGTTTAAGACGTTTAAGTGCTGAAAGCAGTCAAGCGGTTTGAACTAATCCTATTGTTGAGTCCATGAAGGGGTCAATTGTATAGCGGTGAGCTCGGCTGGAAGGAAACCCAGCAGGTGTCTGGGCCTCCAGCACCAGGATTCTAGTCTAGCATAGACGTCACCTCAGTGTATACATGTCAATACCCTGCACAGCTGTCTGTGCTGTGCAAGACTCCGGAGAGCTCATCCCGAGCTGGAGAAGCTGGCAGGACACTGTCAGGGAGCCACACAAAGAGAAGGGAAGACCTGGGCTCTGGCTGTCTCTCGGGTTTCCAAACACAGGTTTCCAGAGCTGGGTTGTCGATGAGATTTGCTTACTGATTTCCGTGTCCTCGCACCCTTGCATGTCCATCCACTCATTTCCTCTACTTCCTCTGAGGTTTCGTGTCCACATGTGGCCTGTACTCACGGGGGCTCTGGCTGCGAGGCCTCTGCGGGGCCCCTGGGCATCAGCACCAGTCGAAGGTCCGCCCCACCATCTGGAAGAAACGCTGGCTGGGCTCCCTGAAGAACTGGCACAGGGCCTGTCGGACGTCAGCACTCAGTTCTGGGTGGGGGCGCCCCTTCGATTCGTCCAGGCATTTGTCGTGGCCCTCCGAGAGCAGGCAGTAGAAGCCCTTGGTCTGGTTGAAGTAGAAGTTGGAGGGGGCTATCCTGGGCGCCAGGTGGAGGAAGCTCTCCACCTTCCGGATCTCGGGGAAGGGGTCTCGGATCAGCGCGTCGCCGTCCACGACGTGGATCTGCTCCAGGGGGAAGTGGCGCAGCCAGTTGCGCAGGTGCAGGTGGTAGAGGCTGCGCTGGATGGCCTTGTAGTTGGTGTTGAGCTGCCCGTCGCGCATCAGCAGCTGCTCCAGGGGCTGGTAGGGCTTGTGGCGCTCGCGGCGGTTGTGCAGCACCTGGGTGTAGTCCGAGACCAGCCTCTCGGCGGGGTCTCGCACGATCAGGATCAGCCGCACGTCCCGGCTCATGTCCCGCACCCGCGCCGGCGCCTGGGGGGCCGTGAAGTACCCTGGCGTCTTCTCCACGGCCACCTGCCCAGGCAGGGAGAGCGGCATCTGGGCGCGGTACCACCCCAGGCCCCGGCGGTAGTTGTCGTCCAGGTTGAAGAAGTGGACCTCGGACTTGGCCACCTCGATGTCGGGGTGCAGGTTCAGCATCTCCAGCAGGGCCCGCGTGCCCCCCTTCCGCACCCCGATGATGATGGCGCCGGGCAGCCTCTGGGTGGCGTTGCTGACGGGGGCGCTCTGCCGCAGCTCCCGCAGGCAGACGCACACCTGGGACTGGAGGAGGACGAGCAGCAGCAGGGCGGCGAGGAGCACCGTCCACAGCATGGTCGGGCGAGGGGTCAGGGTGCACAGACAGGCAGGGCGGAGGACAGACCCACTCTACCAGGACCCGATGCGCATGTCCCAGAGTGCTCTGCTGCTGCCCTCTGGGACAGGTCTGTGAAGAAAGCAAATTGCAAGAGACTGTTTCTTATTATAAGCCCATCTGACAAGAAGGGTGCTATAACAGCAGACATAATGACATTAACGGTAATAACAGTAATAATAATAATAAATCATTCCTTACACTTATTCAGCGCTTTTCTGGACACTCCACTCAAAGCGTTTAGTAAAACGTCAGAGCAGGCGGCACTCAAGGAGCATATTGTGAGAGAGATTAACATGGGAACTCCCACCAGTCGATGTGCTGCTGTTTTAGAGAGACCTGAAGAATCTGCAGACAGCTGCCTGTCTAACCCCTCCGTTCGACCATCCTGATACAGGATATATACTATACAGGGTGTGGCACAAGGAAATGAAATGAAATAATCATGTTTAAGACAACTTATGTTTACATCTGCGTCCAAAAATTCACATTTTTAAAACCAAATTTGATCTATTTGACCATGTCCCTAATCCGGCCCTGTGTTGTGGTGTTGGCGTAAATGCTATCACATATGTTGTCGGACTTGCTTAAGTCAGTATTAACAGTATTACTTTACATAAGAGCATTATTTTAAGAGATGGGATTGATATCGAAATACTTTCTTCTTATTATTGCTGTTGTTGTAGAAATATTGTATTAAAGAGTCCCAGTAGATGTCTAAAGCTACACCATGTGCATAGACAGCCCAGGCGTGTAAAAACTGTTTCCAAGAGAGAGAGAGTATAAGGGCGATTCTGCTCAACCTAATTAAATTATATTTCACATTAAGACTGCGAAAGGAAAATGCATTGAATTGTCTCAAGTGAAAATGCCCAGTTTACTTCCCGTTCCGTCCCGCGAACTGCACGCTGTACTGTAACAAGCGACTCGAGCGCTGTAGATAGGAGACTATCGCCCCCTTGTGGCGAACTCAGCCACAGGCGCGCCAACTAAAAAACGCCTTTTTTTTCGCTGGGAACAGGAGGCGTAATCTCATCTGTGTTTATTAGTATGTTAGTTGGAGCTATCCGGATTTAATCGTGCTGTAGAGAAAAGATAATGATTCTCACGGCTCTTAACGAGTACAGCGACTGTCTTGATTAATGCGTTAAACTAATCAAGCGTTAACATAAATGAATGTGCTCGTTGGAACTGACTTCAAAGCAAAGCTTCGCTTCACAGTGCATTATTGCCGATACTTATCTAAAACACCTAATCATCTCCTACCCTTTGAACTGCGTTTAAAAAGAGGTTTCCTCGATAACAGATGAATTCCCCGATTGTGGAATTGAAATTAAAATAGCACTTAGCTCAGACGGGAGCTCTCCTTCCTTTTTCCTTAAGATTCTGAAACAGACATCTGTCTCATCGGGCGGCAGTGGTTCCCTGATGATGAAGGGATGGGCGCACGGACGTGTATTAAGTTAGTTCTGAAAGAATAAAGTCCTGACGCCAACAATAAGAGTACTAACATGTACTGAAATGATTGCTCCAAATGCACGTCATTAATTGCAGACTGCCGATGAGGTCATGCTCTAATCTTTCCCCGGCGTCCCCAGCGGGACGCGACCATTTCGAACCGGGGATCCGACATCCTCCCCCGGGGGACCACGCGGCCGACCTCCCGGCGGGGCCCCGCGCGCGCCTGAGCGCGTCACAGAAAGCTCGCGCGGCCGCCTCGCGCGTCACCGTCTCCCAGCAAAGGGGGACCGGCGCCCGCCTGGGACCCGCAGACTCGTCACTCGGCTCCCAGTGCGTGTCCCTGCGGCCTCCCCTCCAAGCCCGTCCGACTGGGGGGATGATGTGGAGTGCATGTGCATGTGGACAACCTTTACGGGCGTGAGAGTAATGCCATTCAAAAAATAAGGACGTCTTTAGAATAACCATTCAGACGACCATTGCAGGAACACTTGAGGTGTCGCCGAGTGTCGCTCTGATGAAAGTCTTTGTGCTGTGACTTTGTTATTAATTAGCGTGTCTTGAATAGGAACCATGTCTTGCTGGTGAGGTGTTCCTGTTTGCTCAGTTTAATTGGCCCTTGGGGAGATCCAGCAGCTCTACAGACCCCAGTGTCTGTCTCTGTTGTTGTGCTCCTGTGTCAATGTGTATTATTATAATTATTATTATTATTGTTATTGTTATTATTATTATTATTATTATTATTATTATTATTATCCACACCTGAAGAAGGCTCCACGGCCGAAACGTTGTGTTTTCTTTCTTCTTTTTTTCAGCATGTAATAAACCTATTAATTGTTATTATTATTATTATTATTATTATTATGTGGAACAGTGGTTAGCATTGCTGCCTTGCAGCACTGGGGTCCATAGATACTTTCCAAACCAGGGGTGCTGTCTGTGTGGAGCTTGTATGTTCTCCCAAATTCAGGTTGGTTTCCTCCCACAGTCCAAAGACATACTGGTTGTTGAATTAGGCTTCTGGGAAAAGTGGCCCTGGTGTGAGTGTGTGCGTGTCTGAGGTTGGATCTGTGTGTGAGCCCTGCGATGGACTGGCGGCCCACCCGGGCTGTACCCTGCCTTGTGCCCGTTGCTCGCTGGGATAGGCCCCTGTCTTAGATGGAGCGAATTGAAGATCGACGATTAATAGAAGATCGATGGGATAGGTGGATTTGCCCATTTTGAATCAGATTCTTGCAGCGTGATATTGATCTTTTACTAGGTAAGACTGTGGACGGAGCATCAGTCCTTCTTGTATGGCTTCAGAGTTGAAGGAATCACACACCATGCAGTGCGATTCCCTCCCCAGTCACAATGTAATTGACCCCCCCTGAGCTGCCTGTTAATGGCCAAGTCACAGCTGAGCCCCCCACCGCAGAGCTGAGCTGGAGAGGGAACATCTGTAGAAAGATGGGGATGATATATTAAGGTAGACAAGGGTCTCATTTATAGATTCTGTAACATCTGTTTGTTTCTGCATTTGAGATTTTGGAAATCGGCAAACGAAATGTGAAAATAGTCCAGTATTAAACAGAGTGAACAGAACAGAGCGCATTTTCCACCCAGGCTTCAAAAATACTGTAGTGTATTCTGCAAAACCTGGAGCTGGACTGTAACCTCTACCTGTTCCCCCTTACCAGACTCACTCTCCTGTAACACAGATGGCCGTGACCAACAGGGCCATACTGACCACCTGGCATGCAAAAACTCACCATTCTCCTCCACGGGTTTTTAAATTCCTATGATGAAAACTGTAACAAAGATATCATCTTGATCTTGGATATATATATATATGCATACATACAATATAGCAGGAACAACCTATCCACAAAAATCTTCATGATCATCTATCTATTCAAATAGAATCAAATAGACACCCATACACGCGCTCTGTGCCCGCGCATGTGTCACAGAGCGTTAGTGTGCCTAAGCGTGTTAATGGAGGTCTGTGGGATTTATTCTGTCATGAGAGACGGTAAGGACGGAGACTAGTTGTGGGGAGGTGTCTCTGTTCTCAGTTGGGGTGGGGGCACAGTGTCAGAGATTGCTCTCGGGGGGGGGGGGGACTCGCGCCTAGTAAAAGCTACCGATTAGCCACCCCTTTTGGCAACGCCAGTGCTGCGCGCCGCTGATAAACCTCCCATCGCAGACGAGCAGACCACCGACCTGCCGCGCTGATAACGCGCACACCACGAGGAGCTCCGCTGGAGACGGCCAGGCAGAGGAGGAAGATTAGCGCGAAGAGACGGGGATAAAAAGGCAGAGGATGGGTTTAGACGAGGAGGGGGGATCTGTCGGTTCTTCGCCGGTATTCTGCGTTAGCGGCTGTCAGTGATCCAGAAAGAGCTCTCGCGAAGAGAAGCGGGGTGTCACGAATCGGTGTGGCGCATTAAAAGAGCTTTAGTGTTTTTTTACTGTGCAGAGAGATTCGTTTCCCCCAAAAGAAAACCGCACAGCAGTATATGAAATCCTTATGAATCTGCACCTCCAGATCCCACAATTCATCCCTCGCTAAAGCTGCTTAATATGTTTTAGATTCCTGGTGTTTCCCGTTAAATTGTTTTGTTTTTACCCGTATACATTGTGTTTGTTGGCACTATGTTCAGATGTTTGCTCGTTTACGGTTTCCAAGAGACGCTGTGGTGAATAAGGGATATACGAAGTTAAGTAAACCAGGGAATAATCACTGACCAGAAAATAAAAACTCAATATCCAATCAATGGCAGTGGCAGCCGGGTCTGTTTTTAATTAGACGCGGTACCCCGAAGGGCCGGGTGTTTTGCCGGTTTTCCTATCTACATTTTATTTTCCAGACGCGGGTATTTCTGTGTCACATTCCCGATTTGGGCAAATTAATACGGGTGCGTGTTCTTCGGTTTGAATAACAGGGAAAAAAACAACAACAACTATTGCTTAGTGCTGGGTTTGGTAATCCTCTTAGTAACACGAAGTGAAGGAGAAGACGGAAAGTGGAACAGCTGATACCGGCTTGCCCGCTCTTCATTTCGCTTACTGAGTGATTGTCACGACGGCCGAGCGCGCCTGCGGATCTGTCATCCTGAAGACCCGGCGGAAATCGCGGATTGCCACCGCGGGACATTGGCACTGGGCCGGCTTCCAGGGAAGGACTACAGCCTGTGACACCGGGCACCGGCTCCACCACCACCGATAACCACAGCAGCGAGAAGCTGAGCTCATGTCTGCAGAAGCAGAGCAAAGCTTGCATCTGCTTTTTCGTGCGTCTGACGTGAGTGACTGACTTGGAAAAGAATACTGCCGTAACTGCGGGAAAGTGCACGAGTTCCCCCTTTTCCTTTTGTTTTGGAGAAAGTGGCCTCCGGTACATCCGCACGGTCTTTGCAGGCAGATGCCCAGCTGTGTTTCAAACTAAACCCTTTAAAAAGTCCAGACCCCCTACACCCTCCTCACTTCTCTGCCTCTGCGGATCTGGGTCAATGAGGTCACACATCCAAATCCCCCCCCCCACCGTCTGGTCTGCTGCCTCCAGTCTGCTCTAATTAAAGGGTCTTTGGCACGAGCAGCTTGGCGGCAGCAGTGGTTTCGATTGGCACCCAGCCTCGCGCGCCCCTCGCCTTCCGGATCAAACTCGCCGCACTGTGTCTGCCTGGAGCGTGGCTTCCTCCGTTCAGATCTGCCCAGGGCAGGGGGAAACCAGCCTAGCTGTGCCCGTTCTCCCCCGGACCCCGGACCACCCTGCCACTCATCCGCCACATGGGCTGAAGCTCCCCGAGGTCCAGCAGCCATTCTGTACTCGGGTGCACTGGGCTTCTGCCCCAGGGACAACCATGGCCAGCAACTCGACTGGACGTGCGGTCTAGTCATGCCTCCGCCTGGCACGTCCTCTAACATGAACAACAGGCATCTGGAGCAGCTCCTGCTGTTCGCTGGCCAGGTTACAGATTAGAGCTGGCTGTTGATTTAAGGGCCAAAGCTCATTCATTGCAACCACGCCCTGTGGTTCATGACATGGCTAAAGAAGAGTAAACCACTGATTTACAGTACTTCTTTAAAACAAGGCACCATAAGGGCAAGTGCAGACTGAGCTGTAGTGACAAATAATAATTGGGCTGTAGCTGTCACTCTTCTCATCTCTTCTGGGTGTTGTCAGGAAACAACATTCAACGCATTACCACCATGGACTGTTTTGATTTTAGCTCAGCCAAGAGACCTTGTCTCTTAACCTCTGGCGAGAAGGTTCAGTTAGATATTGTCTAGTAATTTTAATTAAGAGATCTGGTGCTCAGACGGCAAATACAGCCGCAGCTTGAGCAGGGAGGGGAGATCTCGAAGGAAAACTACGTCCCTGCTGTAAGTAGTGCTGGCCGACCAGTAGGTGGCGCTCTTCCCTCTAGACTAGAGTTTGTCAAAAATGAAGCCACACCCCTCTGTGTGACTGGAAAACCAGCGTTGCAGGATGTTCCGTCTTTTGGATGAGATGCCAAACCAAGATCCTAACTGCTCAATCATTAAACTGACTCTTCTTCCCCACCTGAATTCTGCTCTGGTTTTGTACAATCTGCCCTACCTAGATCCTCCCCTTGAACTCCGCCGGTGAAGTGATTTCTCCCTTCTCCATGGTGTTATAGTTGTGGGAGTGGGAGGAAGAGGAGAGAACAAGGGAAGAGCAACCTTAATGTAAAAGATGTAAAAGGAGAAAGTGCTCATCACTCCCTGTGTTCAGGTGTTCCAGAGCTCATTATATTGTGTCAGGTGAAGAAGCAGATGAGGTGTGTGTCTGTGTGTGTGCGCAGGGGGGGCTGGGGAAAACTCTCACCATGGCAACCATTCATTAAATCGCAACAGCCAGCAGCTCAAGGCAGAGGGAGAGAGAGGAAGAGAAAGGAAGTCAATTGCAGCCCCCAGTCTGCACGCTTAAAACGCTGATGCAACACCAGGCCGGAGCTGAAATGAAGAAAAAAAGAATCCCAGCAATAAGGACACACGACGAGTCTTAAGAGTCCCCGGTGCAGCAGCAGCCAGTTTGTAAATGACTTCATATTTGATGACATTTTTCAATCCTGACTGATGCATCAGTCTACCCCTAACTAAGGAACCAGTACAGGTTTATTCCCTGTTGAAAAGAGAAGAAAGGAAACCCAACGTTTCGGCTGTGGAGTTTGGGTGTTCTTCTCCACAGCTGAAACGTTGTGTTTCTTCTCTTCTCTTTTCAGCAGGGAATAAACCTTTACTTGTTCCTTTGCGGCCTACGCATGCTGACGCAGCTCCCCGTCTGAACTACCCCTAACTAACCTTGCTAGCATGTTTAATTCTTTTTGCTCACTAGAATCTCCAGTTACCCCCCTCAGCCAGGGGCACAGCCAGAGGGGTGGCACAGGATGGCAGTTGCTCTAAATATGGCTTTGCCACCCAAACCATCACCCCATTTTAGGTGTTCCCTAAAATCCCAGATCGTATTGTCTTAAATCTACCAGCGGAAGGAAACGTGAAGCAGGAAACAATTACAGCTCTTCTCTTGTGTCATGTGGAGAATTCTGAGTTTTTATTCTGTTATTTAAAAAAGTTCTTTAAAAAGCTCTCGAAGTATGACAGCGTACAGTGAGAAGTATCGTGAGTGTCTTTCCTCGTGCAGAACGTGCCTCAGAGTCGTGCCCGGTGTGGATACAAGCTCTGTGCAGCTCTGCTCCACTTGCCCCTCAGTTCCGCTTCGCCCCCACAGTGTTAAAAGGGGGTCACCCGTATAATGGCTACAGAGACCAGTATGTGTGCACCTTTTGGTAGTACAGCCTGTTTTAGAAGGCAAACTATATCTTTCACAAATGCCAACCCTGCCACCCCAAATATAAAAGCCCTCAGCTAGGGCAGCCCCTCTAGGCTGTGCATTCCCAGACATGCCCTGGGGAGATCACGGCTCTCACTGCTCCTGCCAGGGAATCTGCCTGTTGGAGCGCGGTCACCCCTGACCAGCACAGCAGCTGAAGCCCCCCCCCCGCTCCACCCCAGGGTGGATGGGCCTCGGGGTGTCTGCTCAGCCGTGGGAGTCAGCAGGGGTCTTGTTCTGAGGTCACCCATCTACTGAGGGTGCACAGACACCGTCTGCAAACGGCACAGCCTGCAGTTGAACAGCAGTCTCTAGGTCTCATGCATGTCTCTTCATAGCCAAACAAAGGCTTTGTAAAAAGTCTTTTCAGCAGGTGAGCTCTAGTTTTATCAAAATAAGCATGAAAACTGGATCAGTCTGCTATGCACTTTGCAAAACCCCCCTTGTGCCATTTTTTTGTGCTAATTCAGTACAGTTGTCTGTGCACGCGAGGTGTATACGTCAGTAGTGTGCACGCCTGCCAGGGAATCCAGCGTTTTGATTATGATCAGTGGAGTTTAAAGGTATGAAGAAACCGAGACACATTTTGCAGAGCACCGTGCCATAATGGCCAGCGTTCCTGCTGGGAATGAGGTGAGGAGTGGGCGAGAGGAGGCGTTGGAGAGCACCGTGTAAACACAGGCAGATGGGGTGTTATGAGTGTACCACAGCGCAGGAATGGGGCGAGGAGGGGGGCACAGTTTGTTCATTTGAAATGAAATACCTGAGTGTGAGCCATCTGCTACCCTGTCTCTCCCTCACATTCACTCTCATTCCATCCCTCCCATTTCTCATCATCAGCTTATGAAGCGTATTTACTCAAGGTTTTTTGTGTGATATTCTGAAAAACTGCGAGAGCGGTTACCCAGAGGGACCACTTACTCAGTCTTGGCTATGAAGAGGTGCACACACACATGCGTTCTGCTTACAGAAACACACACTGATATGCATGTGTTGGTCAAGCAGACCCCTTAAGAACATAAGAACCCTAAAGAACATACAAACTAGAGGAGGCCATTTGGCCCATGTAGATCCTTTGGACCTCATCTTGAAAGAAGCCTACGGCATAAGCTTTCACAACATGGCTGAGCAGCTTGTTCCATGCTCCCACAACCCTTTGTGTAAAGAAGTGCCACCTGTGCTCATTTTTAAATGCACTTCCTCTAGTGTCCTTTGATTCATGTTTTGCTACTCATTCTGAAGAGCATCCCCCTACTGTACTCTGTAAAAGGCTCAAACTCGCAATCTGACTCACGTACACAAAGACAGATGCATGGACAGCCATACTCACAGCCCTCGTTCCTCTTAAAGACAGCAAGGCACCTTCACTCAGCTCAACTTGCTCAGACCTGCACTCTTATGAACTAGTGAGGACAGAAGATCCCCCCCAAGAAAACAGAGCTGTGATTCCCAGCTAAGTAAACGGGACCTGCAGAAAGCAAGTCGAAGCTGTGATTGTTGTTTCTGGCCTGCTGTCCTGACTCCCACGGTATTTCGATTGGCTGTCTGGGATTATGGATCGGCTTGCGAAGCTCTGCTCTGTCCTGCATTAGAGAGCTCATCAGCCTTCAGGGTCTGGGAGTCGATAATGGGGATGAAGCTGTTTTTGTCCCCGGAGAGCTGCACTAATGAGGGGAGGCCAGGCGGTGATGGTGCTCATTTTGTCTTTACAATGAAACATTAAACAGAGGTCCCGCGCTGCCCTCAGGATTTTAAAGATCAGTGGAACATTAAAGCAGACTCCAATCTTGCCATAAAACATTTCCACAGCTCCCCTCTTTGGAGCAGGGGGAACCTGATGCAATAAGGGGGGCAACTGTTGTCGGGCAAAACACTGTGTGACCCGTTTATGGGGGGGGGAGATGGGTGTACGATCATATTTCATTCATTTAATTTGGTTTTCCGTGTTATCTCAGGGTGTGAGGGGGGAAAAGGTAGACAGCAATTGCCTTTTCTAGATCTTCTGTGCTTAGTTTCCCGTCTGAATGCCCCTGGCAAGGTAATACGAGTCTGAGTATTCGCTTCACACTTCATTCTGTTTCTCTGCTGACAGAACAGGAGAAAGATGCAGGGTTCTGACTCTGCAGAGACAACCTGAGCACTGTTGCTGGAGCTGGATGAATCACTGGGCCAGTGGACCTCGGCCATGCGTTCACCTGGCTGGGAGACCAGACGTGCTGAGAAAGAAGACACCGTTAGACAGGCCGTGAGCCGCGGCAGACAGGCCGCGGCGAGCCCTGAGTTCGTTTTTTTTGGAGCCCCAAAGTCCTTGCGTCTCAAGCGACAGGCTGCGGCGCTTTCGGTGGCGTTGCTTCAGGTCCAACCGCTTCCAGCCGTGGAGTGTGGTTTTGGCGCGTTTGCGCACACACGGAGCGGCCTGACCGAAAAGAATCTCACACACACGACAATCGAAACTGGAGACCGGGGAAGAGGCTGTGGTTCCAGTGGGCCGACACGATAAGGCGATCCGGAAGGGAGATGAGTTCGCTGGATAAAAAAACCCCAGCAGCCAGAGCGAGGGAAAGCCCCAGAGCAGATGGCAGAAGGGAGCAGGGTGAGCGAAGTCAGGGTGCTGGAATTGTGCATGTACAGTAAGTCGTCCTCTGCCAGGGGAGCAGATCGTGACTCTCCCGCTGGGCTCCCCACACTCCGTTACAGCACACAGGAGCGCTGGGTAATGAAGACGTTCTCACAGACGAGGACAAATTGGGGCTCGGAGGCAGCTGGGGAGATGGGTTTGAAGGGGCATAGTAGACAGATAGCACACAGATCACACCTCCCCGTCCTTCTCCTTCCCTTGTCTGTCCTCATTCCCAGATTACGGAATGCACTTCCCTCTGATTTGGGGTTTCTCAGGGTTAATCGTTCTCAAATAGACCAATTATGTGGAGCAGGTCTCCTCAGGGGCGGGAAGCAGTAATTTCTTCACACATTATCCCTTTCTCAGTGTAAATAAAGCAGCCTCCCTGCACAGTGCATCTTCCATTCATTACTGTCTGATGTGGGGTAAAGCTGATGCCGCCTGCCGAGCAAATTTCCCTGTTTCCTCTGTTCCCATTCCTCTGCTGCCCCTTCCCTCTCCCTCCCCTCACGCTGGCTCTGGGACGTGGATTGAGTTCTCCACAGGCCAGCTGTTGTAATGAAGGTGTCTGCACACATTGTTAAGCATGTCTGCATGACAGAGCACACTGTTTCAAAGTCCAGGTGCGATTTCAAATGTTCCGTTCATGAAATTGATAGAAAACCAGATGAAACTGGGTGTCCTGAAAAAATGGAGCACGCTAGTGCTGTAGTAGAGACAGTTCTGTTAGCTTGGCAAGCCTGGGCCCCCTTCAGTGACATAGCAACCATTTCCAAAAGGCTGCAATAAGCTGCAATGGCATTACATTGCTTTTTTAAGGTCAAAGTTTTGACCTCTGTCTATGTCCAAAAGCCTGCAATTCACAAATTGTTTTTTGTTAAGACAAATAGAGCAGTAGAGATCGATTTTTTCAATTCCTAACGAGTCTGCAATTAATCCATGCCTGCTGCCCACCCCCCCCCCCCCCCACCAAAAAAAAAACAACAACACACACATACTGTGTCAAGGTCATCCGTTCCAAATCTGGGTGGCTCATATCTTCCCCACTTTAGTTCCAAGTCCCCAACGTTGGAGAAATTTATAACAATACCCAGGCCACTGTGCTGTATAGCAACACAGAGTCAAGGGACCCCTCTGACAGGAGCCTTCCTGAAGATACCTATCACCCTATCTGGTTGTCCATGTGTCTGTTATCCAGCTGGTCAGTGTGCAAAACAAATGGGGCGTTTTTAACCCTTCTAAACCACAATCCATCCAGGTGGTGACGAGTGGGAGAAATCTTTCACAGTGTCACGAAAGCACTGATCCTTCAAGCAGATAGATATCTGCAATGGAAGGACTATATTCCTATTTTAAGAGCACAAACAGGACAATACAGGCAGAAGTGACCTCCTCCTGTGTAAACATGTTACTTTTTGTCTAGCGGTCTGTCCAGGCAAGTAGAACGCTACCTGCTGTTAAAAACCTACAGCTCCTTGGATGCAGATCTTGTGAGCTGACAACTGGCACTGTCTGCCCAGATTAGTCTGGGTGACTCTGAGAGTAAGCAAAGGCTAGGCTGTCCCTCTCTGAGACAGACAGAAGGTCACATATTGAACTATCGCGGTCAGGAAAAATGGACTCCTAGTGTCACCCTGCCACACAGCCCAGGCTAGGGGTTAGTTTCTTAACACAGCCAGTGCTACTCGACCTTTCATCTCTCGGATGAAAGCAAATTGAAGAAGGTGGTTCTCTCACTCATCCTATGTCTCGTTGGGTGCCCCCTGAGTTCTTCCATGTAAGGTTTTTGAACGCAGACCTCAAAACTATTCCATCTGCAAAGGGTTTGGAGAGATGGTTTCGAGGAAAGCAGAGGAGTGAAGTGAAACGCTCCGAGCGAAAGTGGCATGCATCACTGGAGAGGCGATCGAGGAGGTTATTCAGCACACCCAATAACTTGCTGGGAAAGAGTAGTTAATTTTTAAACACTTGTGGGTGTGCATGAAACTGATGCTCTGGGCTCCTTAAGGCTTTTAAAGCTTCCTTGATCAACAAACCTCCAGCACTCAGGCAAGCAAAGATGAGCCTGCTATTGCACTAATGGCTCTGGGCCTGACAGAGAGCAGCAGATGAGTGACTCCTGGGCTTTGTGACAGACAGAAGCCTATGGTATATTGCTACAATGCAAAGTTAAAGTCGCTGCTTTCCAGGTGATTATCTCCTAAGTGTAGTGCAGATTGTAGGTTAAGGCCTTTCTGCATCCTTGATCTCTAATATACCTGCCAGTTTTCCCAGAGCACAGACTCTGCGTCAGGGCTCAGTCCTGGTCCTGCAGGGCTGATGTCCACAGGTTTTAATTCCAACTTTTAACTCTTAACAACATAAATCACCTCATTGGTAGCTCATGGGACCGATTTGATTTATCTTAAATTATCAGCTCCTCGGACCCTGGTGCTTTAAAGATACGTAGAAAATCTCAGCACAATAGTCCTCCAGGACCAGGATTAGAGATCCCTGTTCTTTTGTGATTCAAAAGACCTGAAAAAACTTCAGATTTTGAACCTGGTCGGAGAAAATTAAACGATAATAACAGCTGCAACAATAAATGATGACCTTAACTATTTATCTTAGCACAAAACATCAGTTTTACAAATGCTTCTCTAAGCTGGGTGAAAACGATTTTTCAGCTTTGCCAGTATAAGCCAGCTTCGTAACCCAGGATTTTTTAACAGACGGACAACGAGGAGGAGCATAAAAGGTTCATGATACTGTGAAAGCAGTATCATATCGATATCATTTGGGACAGCAAAAGACAAAAATATAGTTTTTAAAACAGGACATTAAAGAATGAGTGGATGAAACTGACAATACCAAATGAGACACAGTTACATTTTGTATTAGCATTATAAACACAGAAGAAAGGTTACAAGGAGGCGACTTGACAATACTAGCTCCTTTGGTTGCTAGTAGCTAACTGATCCAAGCCATTTTGTGAAAGAAACCATGGTATCAGCTTCTACAGCTCCCTAGCATGGCTAGGCAGCTTGTTCCATACTCCCACAACCCTTTGAGTAAAAATACACCTTAATGATACACCTCAGTAAAGATAGACTGATCAGGGACAAGCACGGGACATTTGTTGGGTCTTTGTAGCTGTTTCAATTTCACCATGAACAGCTGGTGGGATCATCCACAGATCTTTCTCTTAATTTGCAGCAGGCTTAACAACAACAAGCGTAACAAAAAGCCCAAGACTCAGACTCAGACTGGGGATGATGCAGACCAGAGAGAGCGCTTTTCAATTTTGTGCTGCCTGTCCTCAGCTTTTTTAATCGTCTCAAAGCAGATTAAACATTAAATAAGCGAGCAAAGTTACGGGTAGCTATATCTTCATATGCACCGACCTTCCTGACAGCTTAAATTACTAGGATTTTCAAAACACCGCATTCATACCTCAGCCCGTTATTGTGTGCAGCCGTTATAAAGAAACACGATAAAAGAGCACAATGCATGAGCCGTTGATTTCTTAAAAGACTTACACTGAGTTTCTGGTCAGCGTGGTCCTGCCTGCTTGTACCATGCACAGTCTAGCAGTCCAGCCATTGTGTGACCTGGACGTCTACTCAGGGGTGACATTAAGTACCTTATTTCTTGTTACAAAATGTCAGCAAAAAAGTTTCATTAAAAAATGTAGCAGATAAACAGAAATATAAAGA